>NC_092503.1:43839057-44146141 GCF_047511675.1 Marmota flaviventris
TGCATTTCTTGGACAAGCATGTTTAATTCCAAGCTACTAGACACTAAGATACATAGTGACATAATGACAATGGTCATTACATTACGAGGTTGGAAGAAATAGTTCACTGGAAGCATGCTCTTAGAGATTATATTATCTCTGGCTTCTTATATTTGAAACTCTCATCTTTTCCTGGATGTCATATCCTGAGCTTCTTTCCTCTAGCAGACCATTCCACCATGATATTCTGTCACATCTTGGGCCCAGAGTGATGGAGTTGGTCAAAAAGAGAAAAAGTAGAAACAAGAGAACAAAAAGCGGAGGGGAAAAGATAAATCAGAGAAAGAGATGCAAAACTGTATAATCAAGTAATTTTAAGAGGAAAAAATTCTGGGCAGTTTTCTAGTTCTTCTTTTCATAGTATTTCTACATTTTCTATCACAAGTTTGAAAAACTAATCCAAAGTTCTTCATATTAGCTAATCTAAATAAATCAATGAAACCTAAGTTTTCTAGTTACTCACTTGATTTAAAATTTAAACAGCATCAATATAAACTGGAAAAATCCCTGGCCTGCAAGGGGTTGCGATTACCTACTTTTTCAACTAACTCTGTGTCTTACCAGCCTGTACATCTGTTTTCCCATCTTCAGAATGATGATATTGTTTCAGGTAACTTCTCAATTTCCAGCTACCTCTAACACTCTGAAATTTTATGAAATATTTTCTGCTACCATCATGCTATAGATATTAGTATGAATAAAATATAGAAAGATTTGATTTGTGTGTTAATTTGAATTAAAACATTTGAATTAAAGCAAAAATGAAATCCATAACCCCATGTTTTTATCTATCATCATTATACAAGTCTAGCCTGCCCACAGATGCTAAGCAAGGTAACCAAATTTTGTGTAGCAGAATCATAATGCTCAAAATTTCTACAAAATGACAGGGAGATCCACAGTGGTGAAGTTCAGTTAAAAGAAAAGATATGAAAGTGTCATCTGTCCTCCCCCTTCTTTTCATTCTCCCAGAAGGGGACAGAAGAAACTAATTTGGAACTGAGCTTGAATGTCACAAGTGCTAAGACATTAGACGCAAGGACAATTACCAGAATCATTGGCCTGGAAGAGATTTAAGAAACTATGGCAGACAGACACAAATGACCCCTGGTAACCTGATTCCCTTGCAAGTTGCAAGGTCAAAGGATGATGTCCCTGTTTAACACACACCAACGCCACCCAGGAGGCTCCCAACACATGGCTCACCTTAAGGATGTTAAGGAAGTGAACATCATTTGCTCTGTTTGTCCTTCCTGTGTCCTTTCTTTCACCTTCACTCACTGAAACCTCTCAAACTCTCACAGTGCTTGGGTTGGGGGCGGAGAGTATGGGGGATGCTTCTAAGGGTCAAGGTCCCTGTGGTGAGACCTAGGAATGAGATGAAGTTAGCCAGGTAAAAGTGGGGGACACTCAAGGGGAACATTTATTTTTTAGGAAATTATTCATATCCCATGTTTCTTCTGAGAACTGCACTTTCATCCTAGGGAACACTTATTGCTCTTCTTCCTGACTCTACTATGGGATGTTCAGGCAGGGAAGTTGCCATCTTTCTAAATGGCCCTGCTCTTGGGGCATAGTGATTGGTCCAGGTGGTAAGTGATCCAAGACGGGCCAGTCATTATTCTCTTTCATGATTTTCTAAATTACAAGGAAGAGAATAGAGTCTTTAAGGCCCCTGGTGGCAAAGCAAGGAAAATGTCAAGCAATAAGCTGTTGGCAGCCACATTCAAGGCCACGTGGATAAAGTGGAGCTGCAGTGTAAAAAAAAAATTCAGCCAACAGGCAGACAAAGTGGAGATCAGAGGCAGCTGGGGAGAGTCCTTGCTGTTTTCAAGGCCTGGATCCAGTTGTATTCTTGCCCTTGCCTGGTTTGCTCAATTTATGTGAGCCAATAACTCCCCTGCTTTTCTCTCCCTAGGTTTTTTCACATCGAGTATCTGCCAAGAACCCTGAATTACCATTTAAGAATGAGGGAACAATATTTGCAAAGGCAAGGAGCAGTGGCATAACTAATAAAATGTCTAATACGTCCCCCCATCTGTGCCTCTCCCCCAAACAGAAAATATACCACATTATTATGATTCAGACAGGGTTTGCTGTTCTCTAATGATGTATGACATCATTAATTTGGGAGAAGCATTTTCATATGGAGACTAGAAAAGTTTAAATTATGGCAGGGAAACTTTGATAAGCACAGTGATCTATTTTGGTATTGATTATACTCTCATGAAAGTTTGATCTGGCATTTATATTTGGCTATTCAACATTGCAGCCAATTAAAGATCAGGAAGGTGGAGCTTAAATTGTACTGCACAGTAGACAGAATTATGAACTGCTTGACAGGGCCACTTGGTAGAGCAGCCTTTCACAGGCTGTATTCTGAGATGAGATATGCATGCTCACACAAACTTGGGGAAATACTGCCTAAGGAAGCCTTCCTCTTGGAGGTTCACAGCACAAATTACCACATAAGAATAGTGTCAGTAAATAAACCTGCTTAATTTAGCATAATATCTAAACAAACTTATTTGCACTGGGACGGTTTATTTTTTCATTCTTTCCAGGGTTATTAACAAACCCAAAGCAATTTGCTCCAAATATCATTAAGGGAAGCATACAACGTAGATGCAGACTTGAGATTTGTATGGAGTTTCACCCTTTCTCTTGTCATGGAGACTAAATGGCAAATTAAATTATATGCTTAAGTACCATAAAATCATAGGCAGATTTTTTTTTTAAAGAAGTCCAAGGAAATTTCTTCTCAATTCTGGTACGTTTTTGTTTATTTCCTAATGGCATTGTAACCTATTGGTAGTGATTTATTGGAAATGTTATATCATCAAGCCTTTTTAAGGGCCATGTGGCAAGGTGGAATGCATGATCTGCATTGCCATTTGCCAGAAAAGAAGTAACAAACAATGCAACTTATTCATGGAAGTTGCAAGGAACTTGATTGGACAAGAGTTCAAGATGCAAAGCTCAGTAGAACAGGCTAAATAGGGAAAGGGCCCCAAATTTGGCATAAGAATAAGACAAGGGCATGGATATGTAAGGGCTAACTGGTTATAGTAGGGGCAAAGGAGAACTCCTAATGAAGGAGTTTCTGGCTGGGCCCCTGGCTGTGTGGTGGACTGGGGACCAAAGGAGCAATTTCTCAATCCTGTCCGAATAAGAAACTCAGAATTCTCCTTTTTGCTGGGTTAGCTCCTCTTTCTGTTGTCTTCCCTCTAACGTTATGATTCTAGAGCACCAAGGGCGTTTAAATCAGCACAAGGTGACAAAAACAAGTGCACACGAGAAACCTGCTCATTCACAGATAAGCACGTCTATGCAAGTGTGGAGAATCATTTAGAGTCATTCGAAACCAAATGAACTGTCAATATACACTGAACAAGATAAAATTTGTTAAGTTAGCCCTGCCTCACCTAGGCAAAGTAAATACAAAATTACATTCACTATAAGGCTTCTGAAAAACAGTTTGTCAAGTAATAGCCAGTGGTGCCAGTCAGTGGAATAATTACAAATGGTACATAAATGGATTCAAACAAACATATAAATAAGAATTTTTAAAAATTCATGAGCTACCAACCCTTACTAAACTCTATATAATTTGGCAATAATTAATAATTTGACAGTACTAAAATACAATCACCATTTATAGAATAAATCATTTCCATTTTTCACCACTGAAAACATAACCCAAAGCTTTTCACTAATCTCACTCAGCTATAGGAAATGCTCCACCCAACCATATCCAGAATGTAATAGAATAACTCTAGGAAAAACTCCAGGGTAAACATATGTTCATTATTCTTTCCTAAGTCTTATGCATATGTCTGGTAAATAATTCTATCTTTTCTTAAAAGAAAAATGCATTTCAGTCCTTAGTTATTTTATGCTAGCCTCAAAATTACTTATACACTACCATGTCTCATCTGCATCAGCATTATCTTGAATTCTTAAGAACTGAATGAATGAAGTAAAAAATGTGTTCTATTTTGTTAATGCTTTCTTATGAATTAGGCATATGTGTATCTTTTGTTGGGATTTCAATTTCTTTCAATCTGACACTATTCACCACTTACCAAAATAATCAATTCTTTGTAAAATAATTTCACCTATTTTGCTTGTGATGCAGATTTAGAAATAATCTATTTTTTACTAGCTCCCAATAAGATAAAACATATAATGGCATTAAAGGGTAATTTGGATATTTTACTGACTTTATATTTTGGCAATGTTTCATGCCTCATTTGCCTGAAAACTCATTAGATTAGTGCAACACCATGTTTTAATGCAATAGGTTCAAACTTATTTTTCCAAGTAAGTTGAGCCCTGCTTATTTTCTGTACTTTCATGCTTGAGTTAATAAATTGCAAAGTTTCCCTCTTCTGTTTGCTCTGTTTTTCTTTATATACCATTCGTCAGAGGTGCTTTATTTTGAGAAAGAGGGAGGAGATGAAAAGTAAATTACCCCTTGGGCTGGTGAAGTAAAGTTTGCCTGCCTACAATCTGCAATCTCAATCATTTCTTATATTTCACTGAGCCTTCAATTTATGACAAGTATATGCACTAAAACTAACATATCAATCAGAAGAAAGCAGAAAATAGTGATTGGGAGAGTGCCAGGTGAGGACAGCAATGGGGAGTGCCCATTTCGGCAGGAGTGAAGCTGGTGACTGGTAGGGAAGGTGACTTCACTGTCTCCCACACAGTCCTGAAGACCCCTACAACCTTATAGAGGGCATCTTTTAATAGGCAGAGATATTTCTTGACATTCTTTTTGGTCATTTAACTTCATCCCCCTTATAATATATATATAATGATTGAATCATAATAGATCACAGTGTCACCCCATGAAGGCTGTCACTTGGCCAAAAATGGCCTTATTCACCTGTACTTTTTGAAGGATCTGAGAGTCATCTTTGTTATGAAAGTTTACTATCAATCAATCAATCGATTTATTTATTTATTTATTTATTGGTACCAGAGATTGAACTCAGGGGCACTTAAACACTGAACCACATCTTCAATTCACTTTTTGTTTGTTTTGTTGTTGTTGTTGTTATTTGTTTTGTTTTGAGACAGTGTCTCACTAAGTTGCTTATGCCCTTGCTAAGTAGCTGAGGCTGGCTTTGAACTTGCAATCCTCCTGCCTCAGGTTACTGAGCCATGTGTACGTCACTGCAACCGGCTTGTTATGAAAGTCTAAATGAACACACAGAGATCAGTTATTGCTCCTTCCACCTCCCCACTGTGCCCCAATTGTGGCACATATGTCAACTGCAGTGCTACACCCTGGATGAACTTTTCAGGACTTTATGCTAAGTGAAATAAGCTAGTCATAAAATGATAAATACGGCATGATTCCATTTAGATTTGATCAAATGCATATAGACAAAAATGTAGAATGGTGATTATATGGGGCGGGGGAAAACAGCTCCTTATTTTTAATCATTAATGAATGGGTATAGAGCTTCATGTTATAAAATGAAAAGTTACAGAGATGTATGGTGGTGATGGTTGCACATTCATATGAATGTATTTAAGACCACTGAACTGTACCCTTAAAGTGGTTAGGATGAAAGTTTTATATTATGTGTATTTTACCCCCAAATGGAGGGGGAGGAGTCAATCGTGTACCTTCTTAAGTATCTGAGCTACTCTCTCCTCCTTTCCTCATTGACTCTCCAAATTGTATATTATCTCTCTGGACCTCAGCTGTCCCAGCTGTCACCTGCAGGCCACTGCACTCCCACCCCAAGGCTCTTACCTCATCCTCACCACAGCAAGAAGAATTATCTGACCTCTTCTTTATAGTATTGGCTTTTCATGTAGTGGTTAAGTAAACAAGTGCCTCTGAAATCACTGTCATGTTTGTACACCCAATATTGTCCTAAAAACAATGTTCAATCAATTTTTATTATTTTGCTAATTTCCTTCATTTTACAGATGCCATATGGACAAAAAATTGACCATGAAGCTTTGCATTCTTCTTCCCCGCTCTCTCAAACTCATATCTATCATTCATATCTATATTTTTTCTCCAAATTAGATATTTTATGAACATTTCAAGAGCCATAACTTCAAGTTCAAAATCTCTAAAAACTGCACTTTGACTGTCACTTGACTAGTCTTCTAAAGAAACTGAGAAAAGCCCTCTTCTTTCAAATGTCTCAGTGACACAGAGAATCTTCCCTCTTTCTGCATAGGGTTGTCTTCACTGAACTTGTGGAAGTCTCCAGTCATTTTTATGTTGCTTTGGTCATTCTTGATTATCTGTGGTCTTCCACTGGAATAATCAAAAAAGGTAAGTTTTATTATTTAGCTTTTTAGAGTTGTTTTTAAAGTGTTTTAGTATGTCTTCCTGCACATGGCACTAGGGTAGTCAGAATTTTCTGTTTCCATTTTTGGGATAAGAAAATTGTTATCTCAGTGTCGTTCTGCTGAATTGCCCTGTCACTAGAAAATAACCCTTACAAACCAGAGTTTTCTGACTACTTTCCCACACTAAACTGATTCAGACAAATCACTTTCTTTCTATCCAGATCACAGGTGATTTCTACTGGGCTGAGATTTAGGCCTCATGGTAACCTGAAACTTAGGCTCCTACTCACACCTTGGTGCATGGTGCCCTTCACCTCTGCAGTAACACTCAAATTAATGCCACTGAGATGTAACTCCGAGGGCAATTAATCAATAGTGCATTTGTAAGAAGCAATTGCCCCTTGCCATATATTACTGCAAAAAAGCAGGGTGGTTGGTATTCCCTGTACCTACTAGAGCATGGCAGTTATTGCAGCCCCAGGGAGTAGCATTTGCTCAATATGTGAGAGACCAATGTGCATCTGTTGCTAAAATAATTTTTTTTCTAGTTAACACCAGAAATATAAGATGATGCATGTTAATTTTTCTGAACTTTCATCATTAAGTAAAGTAGCTGACAAAATTAAGTATTTTATGAAAGGTCAAGTACTGTTAATAAAGTTAATTTTACTTGGTATCTGCATGTCACAGTCACCTTTCTGACACAAGAAGGGTTTGCTAGGAACACTGTGAAGTTCAATGGATAAATACAATAGAAACGGATTGTGACACTTTTACCTGGTAGCTTAGCACTGAAATGCTCACGATGTCAAGTGGGAAATTAATAATTACACTACTTTTTACCACTGAATGTCTGTCAAAGAGAACAAAACCATGTCAAGCAGAAGCGAAGTACAGAGATGGAAGCATTTGTGACACCATCTCTAGTCATTGTGGGAAATTTCAAATCAAAGACAAGTTCAATATGTTCCCCCCAAAGTTAACAGACACATAGTACTAGTCTAATAGAACAAATTAAGCTAATTTGGTATTCATGCTGCCTGGAACTACATATCAAGAAATAAATCCTGTCACATTAAAATATAGAGAGATTTAAATCAAATAAGGGTAAAAATTTCAAGTTGGAAAGTAAACTTCTCTAACATAGATTCATCCTTGCCCACATAATATCCACCCTCACATTAATAAGAATAAGGCAAGATATTTTTTCCTACTAGTTACATTAAATAGTATAAAATGATAATTTCTTCAGATTATCTATTCATACCTGAGTGTTGTGGCCACTTGTGGTTTTGCTACAAGGTAAAGGGAACCAGTTGCCATCTTAATGTGTTTAACTATAAAAGAGGATTTTTTTTTTTTGTGAAGATATTTGTGTACATAAGTATCCACTTTGTGGTCTGACTTGTGAGATATCAGAAAGATGCCTTCAATGAAAATATTTTACAATGGATATTGAAAATCCCTCATTAGAGACACCCCAGATTAGTAATTTTATAACTACTATTGTTTCCTAAACATAAAACAAATGACAATCAGCCATATTTTAAAGTCCTTACCCCTATCAGCAATATTTTGGATATCAAACTAAGTCACCTATTCAGCTGGTTGTGAATTAAACAAAGGTGGAATTAGAGAAAGATAGTCAGTGCAGATAGGAAAGAGTTGGATTCAGGGAATGGAGGCCAATTTGGGTCCAGGAAGTTAGATCTCCTGAGGGATTGAAATGTTAATGCCTTCAGAGCCCTTCCTCCTCTCTTAAGATAACTTACCCCTGCTCCATCTGTTGATAAGGTAACCTGTTCCAGGAATTGTCCCTCCCTCCAAGGAGTTGTAAAAGTTGTTAATTAATGTGTCCTGGGCTGCTTCTGGCCATGGGTCACTCCATTTGGCCCTTCTACCTGTCCATCTGCCTCTCACCTTTTGACCGGTCCACCAGAGCATCTCTGGGTCTAGTCATGCATGCAGGAGAGAGATGAGGGGAAGAGAGCAGGAGAACAAACTCATGATCCTCCCGTCACAGCCTCCCCAGCCACTAGGATAATAGGCGTGTGCCACCACAGCTGGCTATATAGGACATATAAAAAAGGCAGAATACTCTCACTTCTTGAGATACCAGGATACCAGCTATGGCCCCCTTCTCCCTCCCCAGAGCAGTCTGTGGTACCCCCTTTTAAGTAAACCCTGCTTTATATGCTTGCCTCCACGTGCTTCTCTAATGTTATACTTCAACCTGTGAGGGAGCAGGACTTGTCACCTGTAACTACAGGTGTGTTAGATCAGGCAGCCTCTTTCCTAGTCTGAAGAAGAAAAGAGGAGGTAGATGTTAAAAATCTACATTTTGGTACCATTTCAGAGGAGCTAGAAGTAGGAGGCAGAGAATGCTAAAAACTAACAGCATACCTCAATATTTTCCTCAGGAAAAGAAATGAGTAATAGTCTTAAAAAGATGACTAGAGTCTCGGGCCCATCCTCAATGAATCATGTTAAAGACAAATGCATGCTTTGCATTCACCACGGGCTTTAACTCCAATAGATCATCCCTTAAGTCTCTGATGCTACATGTTTTCAAAAAATAGTAAAGAGCTTAGTATAGTAAAAGAAATTCACCTGGGTAACAATTGCAAGATGCCAGAAGTCTCAGAGCCCTGCTTTTATCATGAGCTGAAAAGCCAATAAGTCTTAATTGTCTCTAAACAATCTCCAGCTGTGTAACCTTCTTTCCATGTAAGATCCTTATAAAAGAAAGGCTCATAAAATAGTTTTCTAAGCACTATATTTATGCTGGGATTTAAATTTCAATTACAAAGAGAAACTATATCTACCATTTGATGCAAATGCATTTGAACACGTTACAACTATAAAAGTAAAACCTGCTTAATCCTCTCATAAACTTAGTAATTTTATAAAACTCATATTGTTTCATAGTCATAAAATGTGAATGGCAATCAGCATTCTAAATAGTATCCTGAGTCAGAAACGCAAGATTTCATAGTATTCTCAATGTTTCCTCCTTCCATTTATTCTATAAATAAGCAGAGTGAAATATGCCTTCCATACATTAAAAGTAAAAACAGTGTTTATTATTCCATGACTTCTGGATCTTGTGGATATCTTCGTCTACTCTAAGGGCATTCAGAACCATAGATTCTACTTTTTAAGTAGAATACTTCTCTCAGTCTATCCTAATTTGTAGCATATGCCTAAACATTTAAAAAAAGAAAGAAATAATAAAAATTCCACTTCATTACTTAAGACACTCTAATTATTATGGCAATCAACCCCTCAATTCTTTCTCTGCTCTCAAATCAAAGTGGGACTCTCCAGCACTTTGGATAGAAATAATTTGCCATTATTCTGGGCCCTAACAATCAATACATATCTCCTAAGTAGCTCATGTGGAAAGGCCACAGTTCCAGTGAAGAAGGCAAGAATTGTGTCATGACATAGAAATCTTATGCTCCTTAGGAACTGAGATTGCCAAAGGAAAGGATTTGACATTTTACACGAATTTTAAGTCACCATCGTTAAATATTCATTAAGAATGAATCCCTGTGTTCTAGCTTCATAATTCAAATCAATTCCTACATAAAGACTAATTTCCTCTCCTCAGCATTCACTCCTTTCTCCCAGGCCTTGGAAGCTTTGGGAATCTCAAAAAGGATGAGACACACACCCCCATCAGTTACACTCATTTCTCCCTCCTCTCAGTTCTCATGTCAGTGAGGAACAGGGTTTAAATGAAATTTAGGTTTGTATAAATTGGGAGTGAGGATCCAGGAATATTGAGACTGAAAGCAAAAGAGCTTTATGCCAAACCTCTTTTTAATCACATTTTTCTAGAAATATTAGGTTAGTGGTAAAGAAAGAATCATAGTATTTATTCATGTTCATGCTTTATGAAAATTTTCTGAATAATGTATGTGTGGCACATAATAAAATAGAAGATTAACAAGCAATCTAAAAATAATATATTTTTACTGCTTTGCTCTCTATTTCGAGGAGAACACAAGCTTGCATTCTTAGAACTCGTGGAGTTATCTTTGCCTAAAAATTGGAATGCATAAGGGAAAAGTTGCCAATCACTAACTATATAACAAAGAAAATTCTGCACATCATGCCAAGACATTATGCAGTAGGTGGAGTTAACATAGGAAGCTTTTATCATGAGTAAGTGGAAACCCATTACCTCCTAAGTTAATAACTGCAAAACATAATATGAAGTTCTATTTTAGTAGAGCTTTGTATATTTTTAAAGATTAAGAAAAGATCATTTGTCTCCCTTTCTATGAACTGGGCCACAGAATGAGTTGCCAATGCCTTTCCTTCTTTTAAATTCTATTTTGTCACAAAACAATAAAGAAGGTAATAATAGTCCTATAAGGTTGACTCCACATGAATGAACTAAATTCATAAGAATGGAATTTTTTTTTCATGAGGCAAAGAGCCTTACAGCACTGTAGGCAGAGATTAATATCTGGGAGTAAGTAGACCACAGACCATTTGACCATTTGGAGAGTTTTATTTCAAACATTTTCTCTCAAGAATGATCCCAATAAGCCAGAACAAAATTCATCTTTTTAATTTGTGGCCACACCATGTAAATCAGGGTTTTACAGAAAGGCATCATTCTCTTGGAAATGTGTAGGGATTTGATGATACACCACTGTCTCTGACAGTGCTGCTAAGTGCCAGGCAGGAATGAGACCCATGCTCTTACCTAGCCCACCTGCCAGGGCAGGTGAGAGGCATGAAGCCAACTTCTGGTGGGAGCAAAGCACCAGAGCAGAGAGCATGAGCCACCTGTGGATGTCTGGATTTTCCCATAACATCAGTCAGGAAAAAAAAAAATCAAAGCCTTTAACAAACCTGTATTGACCAGTGCATCTGAGGCAGCTCTTCAAGCCCCCTAACAGACTGGACAGCTGAATGCCTTGTGGGCAAGGCCTGGTGGGACATTGCCATGGCATGATGGTACCTCATTTTGCTCTAAAGAGCATAGAACAATCTGTGACTCTTATTTCATGGACACCCCAAGAATCTGACCCCAAAGGAGTTGGATCTGCAGAGTACATTCTGTTAACGCACCCTGCAACACTTGAGGAACTTCTGCTTTGAAGCTCCACAGGAACAAGAGCAGGATGTTGTGGAAGAAATTTCTTCCTTGTACTGGAATGACCTTAACAGTATCTAGCACAACTATAAATTTACAAAGCAAAGTACAAATAACACCTCTATTAATTATACTGTGGGTCAAGTGTTAGCCACCAATCATCGTGCAAGAAGTTCTTGGTAAAGTTCCAGTCATACCAGTCTAGACAGTTGTTTGGCCCAAGTTGTGAACAAGATCTTTTTTCACCTTTTATTATGCTTTTATTTTCACTGTTTAAATTAACATTATCATTAAGTACTCAAGAAATGAGTGAATGAGTTGACCTGCAGGCCTGCAGGTCTTGTCTACCCCCATTCTCCTGCTGCCCTCAGTCTCTGGCTCTTTAACCTCTTCCTTTCCCACTGTGCTTTAATTAATTTTCTCTGCTGACCCCTTTTTGGAAGGCTCTACTATGGTTTGAATGTGCCCCCAACATTCATGTGTAGGAAACTTAATCCTCAATGCAATGGTGTTAGGAGGTGGAGCCTAATAAGAGGTTTGTGGGTCCTAAAAGCTCTTCCCTCATTACTGAATCCAGGATTGGAAACTCCCCACAAAAACACTAATATCTGAGAGATGAATGTTGAGGAACATGAAAGGTTTTTAGTGGCTAAAGAATGCAGAAGAGGGAGCTTTGCTCTCAGATCAGCTTCATGACCCATGCAGTTTGAGGGGTTACAGTTATGGGTTAGGAATAATGAGACAAGCTAATACAGGGGAGGAATATTCATGTCTTTTGGGGGAATAAGTGGAGATCTTACAGGAACTCAGGTTTCTACCCTGCTTAGGACAGTTTTCTTGAATACTTAATGATAATGTAGGTTTCTTTAGCCTTGAAGCAGGTGAAAAAGAAAAAGAGAGGGATTTGGCAAGTCTAGGTCAAGTTGACCCTTTATTACACTTTCAGACAAAAGATACAGAACTGAGTAGAATCAAACCCAAAGTTTAAGGCAACAAAGGAGACACACACGATATGAAGACAGAGATGCCAAGCCTTTTCATCCCATTCTAGTCATTCATTGGGCATATTTAGACCCAAAAGAAGAGTCAGGGTATTTAGCAAAAATGACCTTCAAGCTCCCAAAGAATAACCTAGTCATGGTGATGATATACACCTGTATTCCCAGCTGTTTGGAAGGCCAAGGAAGGAGGATCCCAAGTTTGAGGCCAGCCTCAGCCTCAGCAATTTAGCAAGGCCCTAAGCAACTTAGGGAGATAGTGGTTAAGTGCCCCTGGAGTCAATTCCCAGTATCAAAAAAAAAAAAAAAAAGCACAGAGAACATTCAGTTTAAGTGTTACTGGCTTGAAGGAGCACATAGAAAGGATGCACATACAGCCTCTATGAGGTAAAATGAATCCCCCTTCCATCAGCCAGCAAGGCAAAAGGGACATCATCCCTATAATTAGAAAACTGGATCTCTTAACAATAAATTGAAATTGGAAACAGTTCTTTTTCCCTGAGCAACACTCTGACTCTGGCCTTGTAACAGACTCTGTGTAGAGAATCCAACTGAGCCCATGTGAACTGTGACCTACAGAATGGTTCTAATAAATCTATGCTGTTTTAAGTCACTGCTTGTGGTAATTTGTTATGCAGCAGTAGCACACTAATATAATGGTGATAGTGACCAGAATGGAAAGTGGTTGATATGAGCAGGTGGCACATGTCTCACAGAGAAGCAGAAGGTATGGCTGGTACAGTAAGATATTTAGAAGCATCACATATAATTCTACTGTGACATAGGTGAGTAAACCTGTGCAAGTGCCATAGCCCTTCACATGCTAAGACTACCAATATAATTGGAAAGTGAACAATACCAGAAATTAAGATGTAGAATGCATTTTCCCTTATCACAAATTTTTCATTGTCATCCAGTAATTTTAAGAACTAAAAATTAATTGAAGCTAAAGATTGAAGTCTTGGTATAATAATATATACTAATACTAATTAACTTTATTTTAGAATTTATCTATGAACTGTCACAGATAAATAAGTAGCTAGATAGATGGATAAATTCATAAAATAAATGAGCTTTGGGTATTTTATCAGTATTCTCATCTTGTCAAAGAAATTTCTATTTGTTTTATGAACTACTTATTGGTGAAACAATTTCAATTTATCATTTGATGGTCTTACGGCTATAAGAAATTTGAATTAATTTAGAGTAAATATCATCTTATACATGAATTGATTAATTTGGTCAATTATAAACTTTAAGGTAAAATTATGCTCACAAGTTGCAGGCAATGATCAGCTTATAATTTTTTACTGGAATGGAGAGGTCTTCTTTATAATAGCTGTAATATGAGGGAGCATCTGCTGCAATGAATAAAATTTTTATATCAATTTATCGTTTTAAATGAACCAAATAAAACCATTATCTCGATGACTTGTAATTTACAGGACTTTTAAATCTCCACAATTAGGTGGTGTCAAGGTGCCCTTAGAAATAGCCTGGCACTTCTGAGTAATAAATAGTCACTTTTGGATTTATTTGCAATTTACTTATTCAGATAATTTTATACTAAATTTCCTGCTTTAGAATTCACTGCCCACTTAGAATTTTGTTGTTTCCTGGCTGTGAGGTGTAGGCCTCCCCACCAAAGGGGCATTTTAATTTTCTCCTGTTAGTCAGAGATGAAAGGATACCTTATTGAGCTTTGTCAACATGAATACTTGGAAATGTTAATTGATTATAAATGAGAATATGACTAACCTAAGGAGAAATGGGAATGTGAACATCTTAAGAATAAAGGGAGTTTTGGGACCATGGAAAAGATAATGTGGATGTTGGGGAAAAGAAAGGTACAAGTGAGACAGAGGAAATGAAGAAGGAAAAAAAGACCCAGAACAAATATAATACAATCTTATCATCTGTGCAATAAAAGAAATAAAAGATGTAAAGATCAAAAAGGATTTTGTAAAACTGCCTTTAATTTCAGATGAAATGTTCACCTTATAGAAAAGCCTAGAAATCTGTGAAGTTCCATCCACAACTGCTAAGTGAATTTGGCAAGATCCTAAAAGACCAGGTCAATAAAAAGAATAAGTTGTATTTCTATACATTGGCAGTAAGCAATTGGGTGGAGTGGCATCAAGCAATTGGGCATAGAAATTTAAATAATGATGCTATTGATAGTAGCATCAAAAACAAAACTTTTTCATTGACAACTACAACAACAGAGACAAAAATTAAGGAAAAAAACTTAAAAGCTCTAAATACAGGAAGAGATATATATGATGGTAGTGGTTTGAAAAAGTCAACATTATTAAGATGTCAATTCTCCCTAGTGAATTTATAGATTCAATACAATGCTAACTATAATCCAAGGACTTTCTTATAGAACTTTACAAGCATATTCTAAAATGTATTGGAAAATACAATGTTCCTTCTAGATAGCCCACACAATTTAGAAAAAGCAAACCTGGATGAATCAGACCATCTAACATCAAAACTTAGTAAAAAGAATACAATAAACAAGAAAGGGTGGTATTCCATTGGCATAAGGGATAGACAAATAGGTCAATATAACAGAAGAGAGAATTTAGAAATAGACCACACTTAATTAGTGCAAAATGTCAATAAATGGTTCTGTGATCACTAGATATCCAGATGAGAGAACAAAATAAGAACCCTGAGAACATACACCAAATTAATTCAAGATGAATCATAGAACTAAAAGTAAAAGCTAAAACTTAAAGTTCCTAAAAGAAAACATTGAAGAATATCTTTACAAGTTATTATAGACAAAAATAAAAACATCAAGTAACAGAATGGGAAAAAATATTTGCAGTGCATATATCTGGCAAAGGATTTGTATCCAGAATATAAAGAACTCCTACAGTTTTGTAATAAAAATACAATCAAACCAAAAATAGTGACAAAGAGAAACAAAAGACCTGGACAAACATTTCAAAAGTGAAGATATACAAATGTGCTTGAGCACATGAAAGGTACTTGACATCTTTAGTCATAAGAAAAATGCAAATTAAAACCACTAGAATTGCTATAATTGAAAAGATTGACAATAGCAAATGTTGAGGAGGATGTGAACCAACTAGAACTCCCACATATTACTCGTGGGACTGTAAAATGTTACAGCTACTTTGGAAAACAGTTGACATTTCCTATAAAGCTTAATATGCACCTGCCCTCTGAACCAGCATTCCCATGTCTTAAGTATTTACACCATAAGTACTATCACAAAATATGTAATATATCCATAATACATGTATGGATATGTATACATATATACTAGATGATGTGTATAAGACTCTTCACAATAGTCTTAGCTAGAAACAACCTAAAAGTCCACATCAACAGCTAGAATGAACAAACATAAATGCAATGAGATACTGTTCAAAATGAAAAGAAACAAATTAGTGTAATATGCATCAAATGGATGAATCTCAAAAACATTACTCTGAGTGAAAGAAGCTAGGTACAAAAGAATATATGCTGGATGGTTTAATCTACAAGAAATCCAAAAAGAGACAAAACCTGAAAATCACAAAATTGTTGCTTTTTGAGATGAGAAGTCAGTGGGGAGGGGGAGGTGGATAAGAAAGTGAAATGAGGGAACTTTGTGGAATCATGAGACTGTTATATTTATCATGTTTTGGGTGATTGTTAAATGGGTTTCTATAATTATCAAAATCCATCATTCAGCACACCTAATATCTATAACTATATATATAAATTACACGTCAAGTCTTACCCTCCCAACAAAAAGAATGGAAGAAAATGTGACAGAATGTCACCCTTTGTTAATGTTTAGTGGCAAATATAGTATAAAAAATTATCTGCAATTTCTTGTATTTAAACAAAAAAATATTTGAAAGTTAAAAATTTTGAAGTATACATCTAAGTTAAATAAATCCTTTTGGATCTCAGGAAGCTTGGAAAGTTATGCACATAGCCAGACAAGTAAGTAAGTTTTTGCAGTTCCTAAGTATCAATATGCCAGCAAGGACTTCAACTCCCAGGTTCCCAAGGTACCAGTATGAGTAGGTTGCAAGAAATTGTATCTGAAACTGGAGGCATTTCCACAGCCCTAAAGAGCTTACCTTGGGAGGTGACTACAGTGAACTAGAACACATGGACACTAGTCTTGAGCCACCAAAATTTAGAATTTAGACTTTAGAAGCAAATATCAATTTAAAAAATTTTTCTTTCTTTTAAAATGCATGACATTTACTTATTTACCATATATACCCACTTTCAGCAACACAGAAACAAATGAGCTCAGCACCTCATTTCAAAAATAACTAGTAAAAATAGGCGACAACCAGATGGCACCTGCTGATAATAGCACTGTCTGAAAGCCACATCACAAATCATGCAGGTGACGTGTGTTTCATTCTTCTTGTCCTGTGCTCCAAAACTGCTCTCAACTCCAAGGTCAGAAGGTCATATTGTACATGAAAACTGTTGTAACTGGATTCAAATTAATAATGGTGGGACCTCTAAACACCAAGACTATGCCTGCCTGGGTTTGGTTTTTGTGGATTTCTAGCCTTGGCCTTCATTCAATCACAAATAGAAATGTTCAGTTTAACTGAATGACAATTTGACTTCTATTTGTCTTTGTACTCCAAATATGGTCCCTGGTTTGAGCCATACCAGCAGAGAACTCTGTACATGAAAACATTGCTTTGGCCCCTTTTAAAATCACTTTCATGAACTGTACTTGTTAGCATCATATCACTTTTAAGGATGGCATTAAGGACATTGCCCATAAAATCATAAGGTCTCAGGAAGGAAGATCTGTCAGAAACTGTAAAGCTCCAGTTTTGCAGCAATTGTGTTACCTCTTAAGGCACTAAATAATTTATTGTTTTGTGTAGTTCATTCTTTTACTTAATGAAATAAGTTTTTATCCAAACATCCTGTACATATGTATTATCTCCATGAAATGAAAGTGAAACCAGAGAGAGCAATTTGAATGTTTAGAATTAGACAAGCTGTTTTCTAATATCTTGACAGAGTGAAGATCCCCAGATCCTAGTCATAACCCTGAGGGAAATGAGAAGAACTCCAAGATGAATAAGATTAAAATCTATAACACCCCCAGAAAAATGCAACTTGAAATAGAAATTATAGTTTCAGAAAAAAAAATAAAACTCATGTGTTGCACACCATAATCTATATATGCAGGTCATACTTGAGCCCCTTAATAGGAAACAGCATGACATTTTATCCTATATACATGCATATAGGAACAAATAACACAAAAGGTTAGCATGAGGCTCATCTATGAACACAACAGGTTCATCTATGAACTTAGGCCTAGCATTAGGTACAGCATTCCCCAGAGCATGTAGTGGTAGGGAAAATGCATACTATGTTTTACAAAGTAAATCTTCCTATATGTTTTCCTGCAGTATTAAAATAGTAATTATTTCTTGTTTATCAAAAAGGTAAGGTGGTTTGTTTTGATAATGTAGTTATTTTTAAATAATCTTTAAAAATACCAGTTGGAACACTTCAAGTAATTCATACAGTATACTTCCAAAGCGGAGGAGGGATTCTTTTCCAAAACTTTAAGAATAATTTGAAGGTTTTTTGTTTTTTTTTCTGATAAGTCTTGGCCACAAATAGTAAAAAAGGATAGATATTTTTGATTTCAGGTGAAAAAGTTACTACCTGAAATGGTTGAATGACAAATAATCATTGAAGTTGGCACAGTGGGTCCATGATAATGGAATGATCAAAATAGTCTACATATTATTTGACCTTGGAGATTTGCATTTATTGATTAATATAAGCCATAATTTTATCATAATGAGCCATTTTTTTCTTACCCTTTTTACATTGTCATCTCCTCTACCATAAATCTGACTCACTTTTTAATCCTATCCAAGGAATAAATTCCTTATTGTAGTGATTATATGTAAAGCTGAAATCACGAGTCTGCTAAAGTATTCAAAGCAATTAGCAAGAACTGATTGTCATGCACAGGGTTCTCAAGACCTAGAAACACACATATCAAACTTGATCTACACCATCCGTGAATCCTTCACATGGGCAAGTTCCTGGCTTTGTCCGTATGCTTCCCAAGGCTTGATTTGGACGTCTGCCACAGGACTTTGCCCATCTGGACTTATCATTTGCTGCTTACGTTAGCATCTCCCTCCTTGAAGGATAATCTCCTTGAAGGCAATAATAGTGTCATGTCATCTTTGTATCCCCCTTGGTACCCAGCACTCATTTGTATACAACCTTGTGTGCTGAATTGAAAGTTTGGACATTGAAGGGAGATTTTTGTTTACACAAAGTCTCTTTTACAGAGATTCGTTTAGGTAGACAAACAGTCTGGCCAAGATTTGGCACTGTACAGGAGCCATGGAAAGCATCATACTGCCTATTCATGTTTTCCTCTCTGCTGCCTTAAGTGACTGCAGTGCCAAGACTCTGATGGAGTGCCCTTGCCATTAGCCTATGGCCATCTGTCATGCCAGGTTGGGAATGGCAGCAGGTCGAGGGAACCAGGCAAGGAGCCAGAACCAGGAAAGTGGGATACAGTTAAAACATAAGGGTCATAACTGCAATGGGGTTAGTCAGAAGTCATTAAACAAGCAAACAAACAAATGAATAAAATCAAAAGGACACTGACAGCAGAGGACAGAGAATAATAAAAGGCTCAACGATGAGCAACCAGAAAATCAGCAAGAGTTGAAGGTTTGCCCAAAGTAGGAGGTCATTATGGCCAATAAGGCTACACATAGAGATGCAGAGATGCACCTGTCAGACAACTTTGAGTAACATTCCCGTGGCTAAAGCTGCTATTGAAAGCCCATTACGAACTAAATTATTTTTAAATAAATTTTGTAACACTTTATGAAAGGCACAATTGTGTTATTGTCTGAAAAAGTACTAATTTATTGAATTTAAGCATTTTAGGCCCAATTTTTGCTACCCTGTTTTGGATTTTCTTCTGTTTTGTAATACATGAGGAACTTCAAATTTTTTAAATTCTCCTTAAGAAATGCTTGAGAGGACACATTCTACATTTTGCTTTTATCATGCTGATAAATAGACACACAAATCAAGAAGACTTGAGCCATCTCCTAGGTCCCTAAAGCCACATTTAATCTCCTTACCTGGATACTTAAGCCCTCTATGACATGGCTCCAATCTGTTTTTCCAGTCTTAACTCCTACTATTTTCAACTTCCCCTCCTGGATGGCGACAGTAAAGAAGTCCAGGCGTCTCATAAGCTCAGGATAAAGCCGAGCCTTCTTCCCCAGCGACCCCCTCAGAATTGGCAGGAACAGGGTGGGCAGTGATGTCTGCTTGTTCCTGGCGCAACCCCTCCCTGTCCTCTCCTTCACACTCACAGCCACAAGACCATCACCTATCTTGAAAGTCTTAAGGCTAATCTCACCCTGCCTTGCATCCTTGCAAATAAGTCAGAAAAGCCAGTGCAGTGCAGACTTCCAGGTCTAGACTCATCCCTGGAGTCATAATACCCTCCCCCTCATACAGCTTCTCCCTCCTGAATTTTTTCAATGACACTTCACATTGGACATATTTTTCTTATTTACATGCCTGTCTTCTCTCCACTAGAACACAGCCTCTATGAGGGAGAAATTTTTACTTGTTTGGTTTCCTGCAGAATCCCTTTTGTCTAGGACATTGCCTGAGACCTAATGGGCACACAGAAAATATTTGTCTAATGGGTCAGTGAAAAAAAAAAATCTATTTGAACAGACTGCTGGATTACATCCTGGATACAAGCAAACATTATGCTGCTCTATCACCCTGTTCGAATAGCTCCTGATACTGCAGCTGGGGCCCTCCCTTGCTCCTGTCTGCCTGTGCAAATCCTAGCTGTCAAGGCCCATCGATAATCCCTCCTCTTCTGGAAGGCTTTCTCAGCCCGTTCCAGCCCGCAGGTATCTTGTCCTCCTCTGAACTGCTACAATACTTACTGTCATTTAACCATTAATCATCATCCTGCTCTGCACAGTTATGTAGAACTACTGTTTATACCTTCAGTGGTTATTTAACTTATCACTTTTCATTTGTCTCCTCAACTAGATTGTAAAACAATAAGAACAAGAATCTTAATTTTATCATTCTTTATTTTCCCTGCAAAACATTCCACGGAATAAGGGACTAGCAGATTGTTGTTGAATAAATGCTTGAAAGAATTTAGAACCGAGCCTGGAAAGAAGAACAAGTCCAATTTTATTTATCTATTCTAAAAGATGAGACCGGGGCTCTCTTTTTGTTTTTATTAACCTTTGTGTGAAAATGGAATATTTTGTTAAGCAGTGCATGAACTAGGAGCAGTAGAATTAGTGTGAAAGTAGCAAGATGTGGATTTATTCTCCCTCCCAAACCCAACTTTGTTCCTGTGTCCACTTGTCTCTGCACATCATGTGCCTTAGGGAGAATTATACAAGCTTCATCTCAAAAGGCGGGTTCTGAAGGCTCCAAGCTAACCATGGTTTCCCACTGTTCTTACCATCAATTGCAGTTATTTAATGCACTTCTGGCTTTTAACTTAATTCTAAGGTATGAATAGTGAGACAAAAATTATTGGGAGACTTCTGGGAAAGATTCCTTGACCTTCAAGAAAAAAAAAAAAAAGGCATGAAGAAAAATGTTGTTCTTCAGTCTTCCATTACTGTAACAAAATGCCTGGGATAGTCAACTTTACAAAGGGAAAGGTTTATTTTGGTTCTCTATTTGGGGGTGTTTAGTCCATAGTCAGTTGATTGCATTGCTTGGGACTGTGGTGAAGCAACACTTCATGGCATGGAGCACATGGTAAAGCAAGCTGTCTCCTCATGGCAGCCAGGAAACAGAGAGAGGAGCTTCCCATAATCTGCTTTAGGGGCATGCCTTCAGGGACCTCAGACTTACCATAGGGGCCCACCTCTTAAAGGTTCCACCACCTCCCAAAAGTACCATGTGTAAGGACCAAGCCTTTAACACAGGGGCTTTTCAGGGATATTCCAGATCCCAACTATAACAACCACCATCTTCTACCTCTGACGTTCTTAGGTTTGAGTGTGCTTGGAACTTTCATAGCTGTATTGTGACCAGGAGTGAGGCTCATGTGAGGACCAAACCAACACACAGAAGAACGAAGGCCTGAAAAGAGAGAAAGAATCTGGGTCTTTAATGATGTTGTTTATCCGTTGAATTAAAGCCATATTTATTTTAGATCTTATTAATGAAATTATACATTAATGTAATTTGAGGTTGCTTTCCTAGTACTTGTTCTCTGAGCATTCTATATGATAGCATGTATTAGATAATATTCATTCAAAATAAACTAGGAACAAAGTCCTATGACTGAATGCTCTTATCAACCTTAGGGATAATAGCTGAAAACGGGAAACAATCCAAATGTCAGTGTGTAGATAAGGAAATCCCAGTATACCCATACATGGAATACTACTCAGTTATAAAAAGAAAAAAAAAAAAAAGGAATAAAGTTCTTGAACATCCAACAAGGATTAGCCAATCTCAGAAGGTCATGTGGCATGGAGCACATGGTAAAGCAAGCTGTCCCCTCACGGCAGCCAGGAAGCAGAGAGAGGAGTTTTGATGGCATTTATCAGATAGTCTAGAAAAGAGAAAACTGTGGTGTAATGGTTACATTTTTGTGTCACTGTGGCTGGGCCATGAAACCTGGGTTTTGTTCAAACATCAATTTAGATGTTGCTATGAAGATATTTTTAAATTGTGGTATAAAACATAAATATAAAATAGGTATCATATGTAACTATTCATAAGTATACAGGTCAGTAATGTTAAGTGCATTCATATTGTCCTGCAACTGATCTCCAGAACTCTTTTGGTCTTGGAAAACAGCAAACACTGTGCCCATTAAACCATAAATTCCCATCTCCCCAACCCCTGGAAACCACCTTTCTACCTCCTGTCTTTGTGTATTATATTACACTAGTTATCTCATATAAGTAAAATAATACAGTGTTTGTCCTTTTGTGACTGGTCTATTTCACTTAGTATGATGACTTCAATGTCACAGCATGTGCCAGAATTTTCTTTTCTTTTCTTTTCTTTTTTTTTTTTTTTTTTAGGGCTGAAACAATAGTCCATTGTACATATATGCCACAATTTTCTTTTAAGTCCATTCATCTCTCAATGGACACTTGAGTGCTTCCATCTTTTGGCTATTGTGAATAATGCTGCTATTAACATGGGTGTATTAATATCTCTTCGAGACCTTGATTTCAAATCTTTTGTGTACATACATTGTTGATTTAAAACTATGGGAATTTATTTTTTATGTGATTAAACTAAATGAGATTTTATACTTGTGTGTATATGTGTGTGTGTTTAATGGTTAGTTCTAATTCCACAGAGAACTCTAATATATTTGAGGACAAAAAACAGATCAGTTGTTCTCAGGGAATTAAAAACAGGCTGATTATAAAAGGGCACAAGATAACTTTTCGGTGTAAGAAGAATGGTTTATTTCTGCACTAATACAGTTGTCACAGGCACATGTGACTATGAAGCACTTGACAGGTGACTAGTCTGAATTCAGATATGCTGAAGGTGAAAAAAAAACATATCAGATTTCAAAGACATGGGGGAAAATTATGTAAAAATATTAGTCATTAATTTTGATTACATATTGATACACTTATACATATTTGTTTAAATAAAATATGTTGTTGTTATGGTTTGAATGTGAGGTGTCCCCCAAAAGCTCATGTGTGAGACAATGCAAGAAGGTTTGGAGGAGAAATGATTGGGTTTATGAGAGTCTTAACCCAATAAGTAAATTAATCCTCTGACAGGAATTAATTGAGTGGAAACTGAAGGCAGGTAGGGTGTGGCTAGAGGAGGGGGACATTGGAAGTAGTGGCTTTGGGGTATATATTTTGTATCTATAAGCAGTTTGTCTCTGCTTTCTGATCATCATGTGAGCTGCTTTCTTCTACCACACTTTTCCGCCATGTTGTTGTTTTTTTTTTTTTTGCCTCACCTAGAGCCCTGGGGAATGGAGCTGGTTATCTAGGGACTGAGACCTCTGAAACTATGAGCCCTTAAATAAACATTCCCTCCTCTATAATTTTTCTGGTTGGATCTTTTAATTAATGTAGCAAAAAAAAAGAAAACTGACTAAAACAATTATTAAAATAAGTTTCACCTGTTTACTTTTTCAATATGGCTACTAGAAATTTTAAATTACATACGTAGTTCATCTTATATTTTTATTGGACAATACTGTTCTGTATCTTGATTGTGATATTAGATACACAACAACACATAGATAAAGTCTTTTAATTACACACTAGAAATAGTGAATTTTTGTCTATGTAACTTATACCTCAATAAACAATTCTAAAATGTGGGCAAGAGAAATCAGAAACAATTTTATTATGCAAAAAGTGTTGTGTTATAGTATTCATGTTGTGTTCCTCCTCACGGCTGTATCCTTGCTCATGCTGCTCCCGGTTTCTACAAAGCAAATCTCTTTCATCTTTTGGGAACTGGTTATGACAATCTCATTCATCATCATGCATCATCCCCATCCCAGCTCTTGTTGGTCCCTCCAATCTCTCTTCCCTAAGTCCTCCCTGCACGACAGTCACAGTCTGACTTCTCCTTCATGACATGGAATTTCAGCTTGCTGGGTCCGACACCAGCCAAAAGAGTAGGAAGGACTCAGGGACAGGGACTGTGTTCAAGGTTGAGGAGTTCAAAATTGAAGATACAGCTGAGCTGGTTTTAAAGACCAGGGCTGTCAATTGTGGCAATGCAACACTAAAATGTTTTATGCATGTTTGGCATGACTTCCCAGCTAGTGTAAGTTACTGAAAGCCAGGAACCTTGTCTAATGCTCCATAGGCACTTTCCCACAGGAATAACTTATCCTCTAAGTGGCACATAAATGTGTGCAATCTTTGGAATAGCCACATGAACTTGAGGGGCAAGACTACTATGATCTGAAACTAACAGCACCCCGACTTAACTGAAACTGGACCCTACCAGGACTTCACACCCCCTGGGCCTTTTCAAGAGTACCTATTAATTCTCTCATGCTTTCTGTACCTCAGGATCTGTAGATGTGGTTGCAATCTATCTTACACTTCATGGTTGCTTCCAGAACCATCCTTTTCCATTCTCTTAAGAAAGCCACATCAAAATTCATAGCAGCTCAATTCACAGTAGCTAAGGTGTGTAAACAACCTAGATGCTCTTCAACAGATGACTGGATAAAGATAATGTGATATATCTATATCTATATCTATCTCTATCTCTCTATATATGCAATGCAATATTACTCAGTCATAAAAAGGAATGACTTTATGATGTTTGCTGGTAAATGAATGGATCTGGAGGTTATCATGCTAAGTGAAACAAGCCAATCCCCCAAAATCAAAGACTGAATGTTCTTTCAGATATGTGGATGCTAGCCCACAATAAGTGGGGGAGGGAATGGAAGTTCATTGGATTAGACAAAGGGGAATGAAGGGAAGGGAGAAGGGATGGAAGTAGAAAAGACAGTAGTATGAACTGGACACAACTTTTCTGTGTTCATATATACACCACCAGTGAATCTCCACATCATGTACAACCACAAGAATAGGATCCTAATTAGAATAATTTATACTCCCTGTATGCATTATATGTCAAAATACACTCCACTGTCATGTATATATAAAAAGAACAAATAAAAAATGAAAGCCATGGGCTGGGGGTGTAGCTCCAGTGACAGAGCGCTTGCCTCACATGAGTGAGGCCCTGGGTTCAATCCTCAGCACCACATAAAAATAAATAAAAATAAACATATGGTGTCCATATACAACTAAAATAATATTTTAAAAAATGAAAGCCACATTTTTTTACAGAACAAATTTTTGCAGTTCCATCCTCTTCCTCTACTTCTTACCATATTTAAGAACTGCATCACACACATGCACTTATTTGCCAATATCTTTGGCAATTAGCTCATAGCTTACTCTTCACTGCAAGCCCTATCAGGGTCCCAAGAGGACAACTTAACCAGTCCAAACCAGACTTTTGGTGGTTGAATTCAGAGCTAACCTAAAGCAGAATGAATGGAGTGAATAGGCTCCCAGACCTCCTGTTCTTTAATTCTATCCTCTCTTTGCCAGCCTCTAATATTCTGGCAAATCTACCAGAGCAGGAAAACAAGGGACAGAAAAGAATGTTGGGAATGCTTAAGAGGGCTTTCAAGAGATGGTTTCTTTAAAAAATGTCATCGTTCCTTCTCTAATGTAAAAGTTGATTATTATACAGTTAGTACAATTTAATATGAAAATGTTGAGGAATTAGAGGCAAACACAACAGAAATCAAAATGACCCAAATTTCGTCAATCAGAGAAAAAAAAATCTCACTTTAGTGTATATCTCTTCCCATACCCCCTCCCTTGTAGGCATTTGATTTTTTTTCCTTTTTAATGGAAAATTAGTAAATATACTATTTAATAATTTCCTTTTTACATTTGATATTCAATATAAAATACAAATTAATCAATACATTTTACATAATTGCTTTAATTTGATTTCATAATTTAACTAATCCACAATTGTTAGCAATTTAGCTCCTCTACAAATTTTTGTTATTGCAAACAGAATAAAATGAGCATTTATAACAAGGTCTTTGTGCACATTTTTAATATCCTTAGGATAATTCTTTGAAGTAGATTTTGGGTTTAAACAATTTATAATGCTAAGTTCACATTTTTTAATAAGCACATTATAGATAGAACCTCCAAGATCTTTGAACAACTATCTCATTATTTTTTTAAATATTTATTTACTTTTTAGTTGTGGCTGGACACAATATCCCTTTTCTCTCTATTCATTTTTATATGGTGCTGAGGACTGAACCCAGGGCCTCACACATGCTAGGCAAGTGCTCTACCGCTGAGCCACAACCCCAGCCCCAAACAACTATCTCTTTTTACATGTTCTTAAAAAGTTATTCGACAAGGTTCTGTTTCTGAGAGATGTAACCATAAGTAAGCTTCCATCAGTTTAATAGAAAAGTTTTGTTTATTTATTCATTCTTAAAGTTGCTGCTCTTTCTCATGTTCATTCAACAAACTTTTTTTAGGACTTACTACATGCTGGGCACCATGCCACATGCTACAAACAGGAATGAGCATCAGGCTCTCATAGTGTCGAATGTGAGATAAACACTGAGTGACACACAGTAAAATTCAACGTACTTCTCTCAACTGCCTGGGGGACTGAAGAAGAACCTAAACCAGCCTACACTGGTCAATAAAGGTTTCATATGGTCTGAATCATAATGTCAGGTTTCTTTCAGGAAATCACTGAGTGATCCAGAAAAGGAATAACCTACCAGCCAAGAAAAAAAATATGTGAGAAGTACCGAGGCATAAAAGCATAGGTCATTCCATGTTACTGTGCCATGGGCCACAAGAGCCTCTCTGGAAACCTTGTAAAGACTAAAAATACCTGTTGGTTGAGAAGCTTCACGAGGAGACTGTGCTACTAGGTCACTAGCATTGTTCATTATCACTGTTCTTTGTTTTTGTTTTTTTTTTTTTTTTTTTTATTACCCTTCCACGATTATATTAACTCTGTTTAAACTTAGTTCGATTTTTTTTCTATTTGTGTCAAGGAATTGATGTTTCTCCTAGTCAGAAGAAAGTCTTAACCCACTCCCCATCTCTATTTATGTCTTGGATAAACTCTATGCAAGGGCACACATGATTGATGTTCAGGCCCCATGTGCTCCTGCAGTGTCATTCCTCTGTACCACTCAGTGGTTTCCTGAAAGAAACCTGCATTTTCTAACCCTCAGATACCATATTTGGCCAACATGCGGTCCTGTTGTTTAGATGTTAAATTCTTCTGCAGTGAGTAGAAGAGGAAAAACTCACTTCCGGTTCTACATTTAATCAAAACAAAGATTTCATAGTAGGTAATTTTTCTTACTAAATATTATTGAGAATGCATTATTGTACCAAAGAACATATTTTTTTTCTATACTGCAACCACAGCAGAAAAGGTGGTTTTACATTCATATACAGCCTTTGAGTGTTGAAAGAATTTTTTACTTTTGCACACATGAGACTTACAACAAGCTTGGAAAGTCTTGAAATTCAAAACAACCTTGAATATTATCACACTTTTTACAGAGAAGGAAAACAAAGAGGATCCTAAGTGGCTTACCCAACCCTGAACAAACTTCTGACTGACATGCTATTCAGAAGTCAGCTCTGCCATCATCTCATCTAGCAGGCCTTCTGAAAACTGTAGTCTGGGCCAAGTGTCTTCCTTTGGGTTCCCATTGTCCCTGTGCATGTCTTTGCTGTAGCATTCATTTTACCAGAGCTTTCCAAACTTTATGTGCATGCAAATCTCCCTA
This sequence comes from Marmota flaviventris, assembly GCF_047511675.1. Lineage (NCBI taxonomy): Eukaryota > Metazoa > Chordata > Mammalia > Rodentia > Sciuridae > Marmota > Marmota flaviventris. The sequence continues at coordinate 43,866,938 of NC_092503.1, forward strand.
GTATCTTGTCAAAATGCTGGTTGTGATTCCACTGATTTGAGAGTGGGACCTGTGATTCTGCACTTCTCACGAGATGCCGAGTGATGCTCATGCTGATAGTCTGAGGACTACGCTTTGGAAAATGAGGCATTGCAATGCAACATCACAACCTGGTTTCATTTCATTCTCCTCCTGTAGCTGTAAGCTCCATAGGGCCATGAACTATGCATTATTAATCATACCATCGATAGCATTTAGCTCAAGCTATGAGAGCCTGTAAAATCTCAATAAATATGAAATGAACGAATGAGCAAATGAGTGAATAAGTGAATAAATATATAGGTGAAACCCATGTCTTCTAGTCCACAGTTGTTGCCACTACATCTTGCTGTCTCTCAAACACATGTGCAAGGTCCACCTCTCCCTTTAAAGGTTAAGATTGTCTTAAGAAAACCCAATCATCTCAGTGGCTTAAAACATTGAAGGGTTTTTCCTATTTGGGGTAAGGGAGGAGGTAGAGTACCTACACCCCTCAGTCATTCAGTATCCAAGCTGAACAAACTAGCACTAAATTCAGGATGAGTCTTTCAAGGTCATCTTGGGAATCAGTATCTAACTAGTACATGAGACCTGGAAATGACCTGTCACTTTTGCCTCTATTCCCAGAGAATCTGGGAAATGTAGTCTGTGGTTGGATTATCCCTCCCCAGCAATAACTGTACACTCACTAGAGAAAGGAGCTGTAAGGTTAAGTGGTCCCTCTACTCCTCTGCAAGCCCCCAGTGCCTCAGCATGGCTACACATTGTTCTTTCATTGCATTTCCCACTACCCAATTTTGTAGCTGAATCCCTGGTTTTCCTTTTTCCTGGAATTGCTTATCCCAAACAAACTCCATCTGTTCAAATCCTACTCAGCTTTCAGTTCATATCTCAAAAGATATTTTTTTCTTACAGTTTTTTTCAGATCTCCCAAACACATATGTTTCTCTATTTTTCTGAACCTTTGTAATTCTCTGTACTTTTCTAGTAATCTCTAACACATTCTGCCATGTGTTTTAAGTATGGGTGGACTTATAAGTTCCCAAAGAGCAGGAAACATGTCTTAAACAGTTGCTGCCTGCCTTTTGACATCTATCAGAAAAACTTACATAGAGCAGTAACTCAGTAAGTAGTGGCATTTTTAAATTGCATTTAGAATACATATAATAAATATAAAGAGCTTATCTGGTAACAACCTTGCTCTATGTGTTTGGACAGGGAGGACAGCTATAACTCCCAAAGTGAAAGAAAGTAGAAGGACTGCCAGTGCTCAAAAGCTACAAATATAACTAGACCTGTGGCATAAAATGAAATACTTCTGGTTCATATACTTCCACTGAGCAGCACGGCATTTTATACACTTCTTCTTTAATGGTTCAGACGTATAGTTCTTAACATCACATGGAGACTCATAACCTTCAGAATACAGCATGAATCAGCTGGCTACATGGCAAAGAGAATATAAAATGCCATCAAGAATGTCCTAACTGGAACAGTAAACTTTTAAAGTACAAACAACTCATCTGTTAGCAGCCTGGCATTTTGCTGTCTGGAAAGTAAATACATTAGAGAGATGTCTTTAAAGAGATTCTATTACCTGTGGAGGGCAACAATTTTCAATCATGAGTCTGTAGCAGACTAGGGTAAGAGACACTGCGACCTGGCCTTTTAGCAGCAACAGTGAGCACAAGGAACCCCTTGACCCTCATATGAAGAGTTTCTACACACTAGTCCTTGGATCCATAATAACTCCCTTAGGAGGAGGAGGATTTGTCCTCAGTTACCCAGCTTAAGGGCATGGATTCTTTAATAGGCAGTCTATATAGAGGCCATAGCAACGAGAGAATATTATCAAAAGTATAAATCCAAGAAGCACTTTTTCCCCATTATCTCACCTTTCTGGTTTTTCAAAATCTTAGTGATGGTCTGGTCTACTACAGGAGTTTTCAAAGACCCCAGGATCCAAGTATAACATGAGGAAATACATTTCTTCCATCTGGAGCCTAAAATCAGCAGCTTTCTGCATCTAAAACTTTTACAAGGTACAGGTGGCTACCTTCGAAGGGAGCAGATGAGGAAGAAGAAATAAGGTAACAGAGTTTGGAGTCTTCCTACGAGAAGAGATCATCTTCCGTCCCTAAACTTCCCACCACCACCCCACACGCAAGTGAAAAACAGGTGGGTGCAGAAGAATAGAAGGGAAAATAACAGCAAGCTTGGCAATGTTACCTGTCAGGAAAGAAGAAAAAATAAGATCAGACTAAGAACAGTACACTGAACACTGAAAATAAATATGGGTGAGTCATTCAACCACCACTGTTAATATGTGTAAAAGAGTGCAGACAAAGTTCTCGTGTGAATTGCTTTGATCTTGACTTCTTAATGGTGATATATCAAATATGATGTCAAATATGAAACTTTTCCCTAAAAATTTTAGATACCATAGTTTTGATTGTTCTAAGTGTAAGCTTTCCTACTAAGTAGCTCCTTACAGAGGCTGGGGACTTTAGGAAGTATTTTACACCAATTATATGGTTGTTATTTCCAAATGTAGGATTCCTGGGATTTACAACAGGTAATCCAGAAAAGTAGGCTTGTAATTAAACTTGATAATTATTTTATCCATTAAACATACGTTATCAATTGAAGAGGCACTAAGCATCTTCCCTGTGGGCCCACTAGGTGCTGTATATGACACAAAAATGAGTAAAACAGCCATCCTTACTTTCAAGGGATTTATTGTCTAAGAATTTTTATTGTCATTTTTAAGTAAGGATGGTTGCAGGAAGATGTTTTCTTTTTCAAAGTGCAAAAAATAATTATAGGCCATGTAATAATGTAATTTACAAAGGAAAAAGGATCATGTGAGGATTCAGAGGAGGAGAGAAGACATCTAATTGATGGAGTAAGAAAGGACTATAAATGGGCAGTGTTTGAGAAGATACTTCAGAGTTGAAGAGTGGTTTTTGTTTTGTTAAAAGGAAACAGAAATGAAGGAAGTTTGTTGTTCGTTTGTTTTTGTTTGTTTGTTTTGTAAAAGATCAGCATAAACTACAGCACTCATCATAACATTTACTGTGAATTGCTTCACGCCAGGCGAGGTGCTGAATCCTTTACACATTACCATAACCCTCATGATCCTCCCGGCCGCCCTGCGCAGTAGAGTCTATTACTGCTTTCATTTCACAGAAGAGGAAACTGAAATTCTGGTTAATGCCCAAGACCAGAGCTAAAAGTAGCACAATCTGAAATTGAAAATGTTTCAGGTAATGATAAGAAACCTGGTTTGAATAGAGTATTCAGTGTATATCAATAAATAAAAAAAGATGAATCAGAAATTCCCAAGGCTCTAGGGCTGTGTTATGGTTTATATATAAGTATCTCCCAAAAGCTCATATGTGAGACAATGCAAGAGGGTTTAGAAGTGAAATTATTGGGTTATAAGAGCCTTAACCCAATCAGTGAGTTAATCCCCTAATAGGGATTAACTGAGTGGTAACCATAGGCAGGTAGGGCATAGCTGGAGGAGGTGGGTCATTGAGGGCATGCCTCTGGGGTACATATTTTGTCTGTGGTGAGGGGAGACACTTTCTCTTCTTCATGGTGGCCGAGTCCTGAGCCACTTTCCTCCACCACACACTTCTGCCATGATGTTCTTCCTCACTTCAGGCACCAAGGAATGGAGTTGGCCATCTGTGGACTGGGACTTCTGAAACTGAGCCCCCAAATGAACTTTTCCTCCTAAAATTGTTCCTGTCTGGTCTTTGGTCACAGTAGCAAAAAAAAAAAAAAAAGACTAAAAGAGGCTGGGTTAAAGGCTTTGTGCTAATTGACAGGCAATGGGCAGACATGAAAGGGTTTTGCACAGGCTTTTACATTATGCAAGCTGACAACACTGAGCACCTCCCGGAGTAGAGGGGACTAAGGGAACAGCAGGGCCAAGAAGTCCTTGTCAGTTTTTCAGGGAAGAAGCAAACTCACAATGAACATTTTGTTAATGAAATAGGGTAAGAGATGCATAAAGAGAGAAGGTCAAATCCACAGAACTTATCAACTAATTGATTGAGTGTGGAGACAACAGAAAGTCAAAGACTCCAAGAGTGCAGGTCTGAGGCTGAAATGATGGTTTCATCAAATATAGCTGAAGAGAAGACATTGCCTGTAAAGTCCTCCTACAGCCCTTCCTCTTCCTTCTCTTCATCATTGCCACCACCACCAGAATTTACAATAGGCAACATTTAGTGTGTGCCAGACAACACCTAAGGCTTTTACACATGTGGGCAAATTTAACAGTTTACAAACTCATAAGGTACATACTGCTATTATCCATTTTATAAAGAACATAGTGACAGAGGAATTCAAGTGATTTGCCCAAGATCACTCTTTAGAAGAAGTGAAACTCCAATTACAAACCAAGGCCATCTGAGTGAGGAACAGATATCTGAAGGTTTTTGTTGGACAAGATTTTTTCCTGGTGTTCCTCTGTAGTGTAGATGGGGGAAATTAGGACTAGTAAATAGTCTCACACTTGCATAGTGAAGCCCTAGCCCTCTGTTACAGGATATCTGACCAGAAGCCTCTCCTTTTTTCTCTAGCCCACCTTCTCAAGGGGCAGGATTTTCTTGTCTGCCCTTGGAAGGGCCCCATTAATTTTCCAGAGACAGCCTATCTGTACCTGTCTCCTTCATGCATGCAATCTCATGCTACCCTTTATAAATAACAGGGATATTCTCTCCTTTACAGAATAGCATCTCTGACCTTTCATTCTTTGATCTAGTGCAGCTGGACAATGAATTACTCTGCCTAGATTTCCTCTGTTCTTTAACAAGGCAATTTGAAAATATTTACACACAGAAAGTGTTTGGCATGTGTTGGCGAGCCCAGCTCCTGCTGTGGTGCTGGCTACGGAGGCATTGTTTTAATTTTGCTCAATTAGATCCTCCTCCAGTGAATTGGGGTGGTATATTTATTTGATTTCCTGTTTATCGTTTTTCCTGTTTCGAAACAATGGAGTTAGGCTGCTTGGTACCCAGAGGAGTTGGAGAAAGCAGTGCCTAAGGAGAAGACAAGAAGAATAGTGAGAGGTCATCCAGTGAGAAATCCTCCAAGGGCAACCTGACATCTGGTCGGGAGAGTGACCAAGTGAGGCAGCAGCTGGCCTGGGGCTCCTCTCCTGACTCCAGGGAATGTAAAATGAGCTGATGAAGATTTGAAAGAAAGGAAAACCAGCATTACACTTCATTCTGGCTTCGTATGGCCCTTGTCCCAAACTCCAGGCAATGGAGCTACATACTAATTCTAAGGCTTTAGGATTACCACCCCCCAATTCATTATGATAAACGTTTTTATTATGATAAATGTTTTTAAGCATACAGAAACATTAAAAGATTGGCATGATATGTCCCTCCTTTCCATATTTGACAATTGTGACTTGAAATATTATCATTAACAGTTTCTCATATTTTCTCAATGTGTAGTCAGTTGAAGTATATATTTCTATGTACAACTGTTTGTTTTACTGGATTATTTAAAAGTATGTTGCCAACATAAGGCACTTTACTCAAGAACTTTAGCTTCCCTGTATTGAAAATAAGAATATTCTTCATAATCACAGAATCTTACACCTCCAAAACTAATAAATACTTTTAAAACATTTAATATCCAGAAAATATCCAAATTCTCAAATTGCCCCAAATACTATCAGGATCTAATCTAACTGTAAACTTGTATTTGGGTGTTTATAATTTTATTATATATATATATATATATATATATATATATATATATATATATATACACACACACACACACACACACATACATACATAATAAAAGCACAAAAAAATCATGGGTCCAACTCAATCAATGCTCACAATTTGAATGTGTGTATGTAACTAACACCCAGACTGAGAAATGAAATATTACCAGTACCTCAGAATACTGCCTTCTGCTCCCCACCCCCAGCCCATATGCCTCTCCAAAAGGAACTGATATTCTGGTATCAATTATTATCAATGACTTTTGCCTATTCTGTTATCAATTATTATCAATGACTTTTGCCTACTTATGAACTTCAGGTAAGAGAATTCACATAATATACATTTTATTTTGTCTGGATTTTTCTGATTCCTTCACTATGTGAAATTCATCAATACTCCTGTACAAGGAGTAATTCCTTTATTCTCATGACTATATACTAACACATATATTCCACAATCAAATTGTCCACTACTGATTGGTCATTTGAATATCCTCTTTTTTCAAATGCATGTTTAAGTCTATTCACATTTCTAAGTGAGTTGTCTATCATTTTCTTACTAATTTTGGAGTTGGTTTTATACTAAGGATGTAAATCTTTGTAAAACATATGAATTCCAAATATACTTTTCCATAGTGGCTTGCCTTTCCATTTTCTAACTGCATATTGTTTTGAGGAGCTGTTTATTTTTACAAATTTCAATTTACCCATCTTTCCCTTAATAGCTAATTCCTTTTGTGTCCTCAAGAATTCTGCCTCCTCCAAAATCATGAATATATTTTCCTTTGTTGTCTTCTGTGAGTTTTATTGTTTTACCTTTTGTACTAATACATGATCCATCTGAATTTTATATTTACATGTGATGTAGTTTACAGGACAGATTCACCTTTTTCCACATAGATATCTAATTGAGACATCTCATTCATTGAAATGAGAATTTCTTTCTTTCTCACTGCTCTATCATCATTGGAATATATCCGGTGAACATTTATTGACAGGTCTACTTCTGAACTTACTCCTATACTACCCTAACCTATTGGTTTATTCTGTTATTAAAGTCAACAAATAAATGACTTAACATTACATCTGCAACGAATACAATACCATCTTAATTATTATAATGTAAAGTAAATATTAATATCGGTAGAATGTCCCCCAACTTTTTTCTTTTTCAATTAAAAAAATGAAGCCAAGTCAAGTTAAATAACAAAAATCGCTGGGAACACAAATCATGTCTGAATAATAACACTGAATGTTAATGGCCTAAACTCACCAATCAAAAGACATAGACTGGCAGATTGGATTTAAAAAAAAAAAAGATCCAACCATATGCTGCTTTCAAGAGACTCATCTCATAGGAAAAGACATCCACAGATAGAAGGTAAAAGGTTGGGAAAAAACATACCACTCGCATGAACTGTGGAAGAAAGCAGGGATTTTCATCCTCATATCAAATAAAGTAGTCATCTAGCCAAAGTTAATCAAAAGAGTAAAGAAGGATATTTCATCCTGCTTAAAGGAACCATTCATCAACAAGACATAACAATAATGAATATATATGCCCCAAACAATAGAGTGTCTACATCATCAAGCAAGCTCTTCTCAAGTTCAAGAGTCAAATAGACCACAATACAATAATTTTGGGTGACTTTAACACACCTCTTTAATCACTGGATAGATCTTCCAAACAAAAGATGAACACAGAAACCATACAATTCCATAATACAATCAATAACTTTGACTTAACTGACATATATAGAATATTTCATCCTTCAATGAGTGAATACACTTTCTTCTCAGCAGCACATGGATCCTTCTCTAAAACAGACCATATATTAAGCCATATAGCAATTCTTAGCAAATATAAAAAAGTAGAGATACTTCCCTGCATTCTATCAGACCATAATGGAATAAAACTGGAAAACAATGATAAAATAAAAAATAAAAGCTATTCCAATACCTGGAGATTAAACAATATGCTACTGAATAAACAATAGGTTGTAAAAGACATCAAGGAAGAGATTAAAAAATTCTTAGAGGTGAATGAGAATACAGATACAACATATAGAAATCTCTGGTACACTATGAAGGCAGTACTAAGAGGAAAGTTCATTGCATGGAGTTCATTCCTTAAAAGAAGAAAAAGTCAACAAATAAATGACTTAACATTACATGCCAAAGCCCTAGAAAACAGTAGAAGACAAAAGACAAAAGATAATGAAAATCAAAGCTGAAATTAATGAAATTGAAACAAAAGAAACAATTGAAAAAATTTACAAAACAAAAAGTTGTTTCTTTAAAAAAATAAATAAAATTGACAGACCCTTAGCCATGTTAATGAAGAGAAGGAGAGAGAAAACTCAAATTACTACCATATGTGATAAAACAGGAAATATCACAACAGACACTGCAGGAATACAGAAGATAATTATAAATTATTTTGAAAACTTGTACTCCAATAAAATAGAAAATATCAATGGCATCCACAAATTTCTAGAGTCATATGATTTGCCCAAATTGAATCAGGACGATATGCATGATTTAAACAGATCAATTACAAGTGATGAAATAGAAGACACCATCAGAAGTCTACCAACCAAGAAAAGCCCAGGACCAGATGAATACACAGCCAAGTTCTACAAGACATTTAAAGAACTCTTCAATTTATTTAACGAATAGAAAAAAAGGGAGCACTTCAAAACTCATTCTATGAGGCCAATATCACCCTGATTCCTAAACGAGGTAAAGACACATCAAAGAAAGAAAACTTCAGACCAATATCTCTGATGAACATAGATGCAAAAATTCTCAATAAAATTCTGGCAAATCAAATACAAAACATATCAAAAAGATCATACACCACAATCAAGTGGGGTTCATCCCACTTGATTCAACATATAAAAATCAATAAATGTAATTCATCACATCAATAGACAAGATAAGAATCATATGATCATCTCAATAGATGCAGAAAAAGCATTTGACAAAATACAGCACCACTTCATGTTCAAAACACTAGAAAAACTAGGGATAACAGAAGCATACCTCAATATTGTAAAAGCTATCTATGCTCAGCCCAAGGCCAACGTCATTCTAAATGGAGACAGGTTGAAAGAATTTCCTCTGAAAACTAGAACAAGACAGGGATGCCCTCTTTCATCACTTCTATTTAACATAGTTCTTGAAACACTGGCCAGAGCAATTAGACAAATGTAAGAAATTAAAGGGATACACATAGGTAAATAAGAACTCAAACTAGCACTATTTTCTGACAATATGATTCTATGCCTAGAGGACCCAAAATTTTCCACCAAAAAACTTCTAGAACAACTAGTAAATGACTTTAGCAAAGTAGCAGGATATGAAATCAACACCCATAAAATTATTTCTGTATATCAGTGACAAATCCTCTGAAAGGGAAAAGAGGAAAACTACTCCATTTACAATAGCCTCAAAAAATATAAAATATTAGGGAATCAACTTAACAAAAGAGGAGAAAGACCTCTATAATGAAAACTACAGAAAACTAAAAAAAGAATTCAAAGAAGACCCTAGAAGATGGAAAGATCTACCTTGTTCTTGGATAGGCAGAATTAATATTGTCAAAATGACCATACTACCAAAAGAACTATACAGATTTAATTCAATTCCAATCAGAATCCCAATGGGATTCCACATAGAAATAGAAAAAAAAATCATGAAATTCATCTGGAAAGATAAGAGACCCAGAATAGCCAAAGCAATTTTTAGCAAGAAGAGAAAAGCAGGTGGCATCACTATACCAGACCTTAAAGTATACTACAGAGAACAAGTAATAAGAACAGCATGGTATTGTCACCAAAATAGACTTGTACAGAATAGAGGACAGAGAGACTAACCCCCTAATTACAGTTATCTTATATTAGATAAAGGTGCCAAAAACATATATTGGAGAAAAGATGGCCTCTTCAACAAATGGTGCTGGGAAAACTGGAAATCCATTTGCAACAAAAAGAAATTAAATCCCTATCTCTCACCATGCACAAAACGCAATTCAAAGTATATCAAGGACCTAGAAATTAAATCAGAGATCCTGCATCTCATAGAAGAAAAAGTAGGCCCAAATCTCTGTCAGGTCAGATTAGGGCCCTAGTTCCTTAATAAGACTCCTATAGCAGAAGAATTAAAATCAAGAATCAAGAAATGGTATGGATTCAAACTAAAAAGCTTATTCTCAGCAAAAGAAACAATCAGTGAGGTGAACAGAGAGCCTACATCTTGGGAGCAAATTTTTACCACTCTCACATCAGATAGAGCACTAATCTCTAGTCTATATATATATATATATATATATATATATATATATATATATATATATATATAACTCAAAAAGCTAAACACCAAAAAATAAATAAATAAAAAATAACCCTATCGATAAATTGGTCAAGGACCTGAACAGTCACTTCTCAGAAGAAGATATACAATCAGTCAACAAATATATGAAAAAATGTTCAACATCTCTAGCAATTAGGGAAATGCAAATCAAAACTATTCTAAGATTTCATCTCACTCCAGTCAGAATGGCAGCTATTGAGAATACAGACAACAATAAGTGTTGGTGAGGATGTGGGGGAAAAGGCACACTTGTACATTGGCAGTAGGACTACAAATTGGTGTAGCCAGTATGGAAAGCAGTATGGATATTCCTTGGAAAACTGGAAATGGAACCACAATTTGACTCAGCTACCAAAGGACTTAAAATCAGCATACTACAGGGACACAACCACATCAATGTTTATATCAGCACAATTCACAAAAGCTAAACTATGGAACCAACATAGATGCCCTTCAGTAGATGAATGGATAAAGAAAATGTGGTATATATACTATTCAGCCTTAAAAGAGAATAAAATCATGGCATTTGCAGGTAAATGGATGGAATTGGAGAATATAATGCTATGTGAAGTTAGCCAATCCCAGAAAATCAAATGCCAAATGTTTTCTCTGATTTAAGGATGCTGATTCATAATGTGGTGGGCAGGGGCATGGGAGGATTAAATGAATTCTAGATAGGACAAAGAAGAAAAAGGGAGGAAAGGGAAGATGGGGTTAGGTGGAATGAGATGGACATCATTACCCTACATGTATGAAGACATGAATGGTGTGATTCTACTTTGTGTACAACCAGAGAAATGAAAAATTGTACTCTATATGTGTAAATATGAATTGTCATACATTCTACTGTCATATATAACAAGTTAAAATTTTTAAAATGAAAGAAAATGTAATTTAAAAAAACATAATTTAAAAAGAATTTCCATTTGACATTTTTTATTGATTTTATTTTTTTTAAATATACAACAGTGGAATGTATTACAATTCTTATTACACATATAGAGCAGAATTTTTCATATCTTTGTATAAAGTATGTTCATGCCAATTCAAGTCTTTATACATGTACTTGTTTGTGGGGTTTTTTTTGCATTAAATTCTTATTACACATATATATCACAATTTTTCATATCTCTGTATATAAAGTAGGGTTGACTTTTTAACAATTTCAAATTTTCTGTAAAATTCTCTACTTGCTTGTTTATTTTATTAAATATAATCTCAGCTATTGTACAGCCTGTGTGAAACAAGTTTACTATCTAGAGTTGTTTCTTAGGACTTTTCCTTGCCAATCTCCTAAGTCCAGTTTTTGTCTCTCTAGCACAGTTTACATAAAGTCCCTCTCTACTTTGTCACTTTTGCTTAGTTTCTTAGCCTCTTTCCTTGTGCATCTTCATCATTAGATGCCTCAAGTATTGGGTTCTGCACTGCCATAGCAACACAGAATTCTAGTTTTTTATTCACAATCATATGCAGTTGCTTAAGTTCTGCTGGCTTCCTTAACTTCTTAGCTGTCACCTTCTATCCAGTTCCTAATGTTGTACTCACATCATTTGGTTGCCCTTCTTTCTATGATCTGTTGCCCAAATCTTGACTGCCTGAATAATTACCCAGTATCCTAAAATTGATGACTGTTATGACTTACCCAAATGTTATAGCCGTTCTCATCAGGAACATTGTCTTCCACAAATTTCTGTTTCATAACTAGTCTTAGGGTTGTTTTTCCATAACTTTTTCTAATATGATGACATTGCCACTGACCTCATTTCAACCCAATTCATAAAGCCCACCTGGATACTATCTCTTATTTTCCTCCAAATACTACAGAAAGAAGGAATAGATATGATGCAGTAAAAGGTATTTAAGACCTAGATTTCACTTTTAGCTTTGTTATATTTCAACTGAACTCTGGTACCTATCTTTTAAACTGTAATAAGTGCATTTTAATCACATGCAATAATAAATAGAGTCATCAAATCCAATACTGCCCAGGAAACTCATCTCATTTTTTTCTCTCCAGAGCAAAAGGATTTAGCCACACTAAGTGAAATGGGAAGAGTGATTGATCCTAAGTTTATCTGCTGCTATCCCTGAGTATTTGTTAACCTTCAACTACCTCCTCATTTCTTAAATCCAGGAAGAAAATCTGGGTGAGACCCTCTTCTTTCTTTCTTGCTTGTCAGATCATGGTCTGCCATCCATGTGTATGACATGCAGTAAATAAAACTTGAATTGCAGTAATCCATACGGTTCAAGCATCCACTGCCAATTATAAATATATGATCTTGAGAAAGTCAGATTCTCTAAATCTCTGTTTTTCCTTTTATAAAGTAGTCAAAGTAATACCTCTTTTGTTTGTTGCAAAGATTAAATAAAATAAAACAAACAAAACACTTAATTCAGTGCCTGGCACATTATGTACACTCAATAATCGTTAGCAATTTTTATTTCGATCCCAGTCTTATTAACACTTTCATAGCAACCCTTATAGGGGCACAAGCAGGTGGGAAGATACTCAAATACATTTGACCTCCTTGACATTTTGTCCTGAGAATGGATAGGAATATGCAAAGTGAAACTTTCCTACTCTGTACCCAGCCCATCCAGGTATAAAACCCAGATGATGGCAAAGAAAGAAAATATATAGGCTGCATTCATATAAAGAGACATTAAATTGATAAATATGTGGTGGCCATCTTCTGTGGGGTCTCCTGGGTGACTTCTTCAGTGTCTGTCACTGTGTATGCTCATTTACAAGCACTTCTTTAGCATCTCTTATGCCCCAGTTTTGAGAGCAGTATGAATACCAATAAAAAGCCCAAACCAAGTGCCAATGCCCTCTATTCCCTTGGCATACTTATGTCATGTAGTCTCTACTATCACCTCTGATGCACGGACTATAGTTATTCCAATTTCACAGATTGGGAAACTGAGGAATGAAGAGATTAAGTAATTTATTGTAGTCACACAAATAGAAATTAATGATTTGTTCTCATGGTATCACAGTCTATGAAACAGAAAGTGTTTTGTTTTGTTTTGTTTTGTTTTGTTTAGTAGAACATCATGAAAGTCCATTAAATGTAATCTACCCAAAATCTAACAAAGCATGTGGATAATTGGAAATTAACTTGATATTCGATTTTCATTTAGGCATTTGGAGTTATGTATTCACAGCCCTTGTCTGTATCTTTGGTGTTCTTATGTCTCATTAACTGTCTACAGAAGAAATATAATCAGTTTTCTTGTCCAAGTAATTTTAATGTTTTTTTTTTTTTGTGTGTGTGTGTGTGTGGAGTAAACTGGAATTCTTTTTGAATGTTATTAGAGATAATAACTCTTTTCTTAAAAAAAAAAAAAGCTGTGAAGTGTGTTAATAACAAGAATAAGTGAGCTAACTGACAACTATGTTAGAACTGGTGTTAAGAAAGCTGGAATATTTGGTGCTCAGATAACAAAACACCAGCATAACAAAAGTTTGTTAAGAATGACTAAGACATAAAACATGGGAGAGGATATTTAATCACTAGAGAAAATTTAAAATTAAGTACAATGCCTAGGAACATATGATTCAGAATATTTGCTAATTGATTCTCAATCTGGTGAAGGATATTATTTTTACCAGCATGTGTGTGGCATAATTTCCACATGGTGAATTTAGTCACTGTTGACTAATGGATGGGTCCAAAAAGACTACAGCTGTCTTTGGACTTTAAAATGCCAGTGCTACATTTTTAAGATGTAATGTAAATATTGTTTTAAAGAGGTCATTCTTAAGAAACTATAGTCATCCACCAAGGAAATATTGGATCCTGGAGCTGTAGAATACAGCTTACTAGAATTGGAAATGAACTTGAAGTTTCCTCAGGATAATAGTGTAGAAGGAAAGAACATAATTAACAAACATTAATAAACAATCATCTGAGTACCTGCTTTATGTGGGCAACTACACCAGGGATTTTGTATGGCCCGACATCACATTTTTAAAATTTATTTTTGTTGTTTTCTGTGCTTTATCCTATCTTCATATCCCCTCTCCCCACATGTACACACAAAAATACACTATGAATTAAAAAGCATGTTTTTGTCATATCTTTAGTACTGAAAGGATAATCCGTAGTTTGCGGTCAGAGCATGATTAATAGATGAATACATACAAGGAAAATATATGAGACCCATCCCTTGCCCCTACAAGGAGGTAGCATGAGGTAGAAGAAAGGCCAATGACTTCGAAGTACAGAGGCATGACTCTTATCTTTGGCTGGCCAGGACCTTGTTTGTCAACCTCAAGCAGAAGACCTTCATTTCCCCATTTGTAAAACAACTTGAATGTCTCTAAGATCTCCTTTTATTTCAAAATTGTTTCATTCTATGTCAGTCTACAAATAAGTGAAGGTCAATTACACTAGTGTAAAGAAAAAAAAAAGGAGCTTTTACTCATGATCACTGTGGGAGGCAGCTCTTTATTGAGATGGATTGGGGCACTGTATTAGTTTCCTGTGGCTGCTGTAATAAATTAGCACTAATTTGGTGGCTTAATACAACATAATTGTATTCATTCATAGTTCTGGGGGTGGAAGTCTGAAACCAAGGCGTCCGTGGGGCCACACTCCCACAAGCAGTTCAAGGGGAGATTTTCTTCCTTGCATCTTCCAGCAGCTGGTAGCTGTCAGCATTCCAGCATCTTGTAGCCACATGGACTTGTGCCTCCAACTTCACATCACTATATCTTTTGTGTACCTTTTATAAGGACAGTTGTCATTGAATTTGAGGTCCACCTAGATAATCCAGGATGATCTCCCAATCTCAAGACCTTAAGTTAATTACATCCAAAAAGACCCCTTTTCTAAGTAAATTAGTATCTGCAGTTCCAAAGATCAGGATGTGGACTCAGATTTGAACAGAATCACCATTCAGCACTCCCAGACACAGAAGGAAACTGCACAACTGTGTTTGATTTCCAAACTCTTAAAACTAAAGTCTAATGCAAAGAAATGTACCTTCCTTTGTTTCCATTTTGAATTCCCTGTTCTGAGCACAGTTAAGCAGGGTCTTTCTCTAACCCTGTAGGACATTCTTTCCACATAAGCATAAGCTCAGATGTCTTCCACCTTCTGTGATCTTTGATTCGCAGTCCCCACAGGTTGCTGTCACACAGATCATTCATGTCCCTTCCAGATCTAGAATACAGAGATTCTATGACCTCTGAAAAGTCACAATTTTCATAAACTTAAACAGTATTCTTTTCTGCATCAGGTGTTCATTACTTTTTTAAATTTTATATTTTTATTTTAATTAATTTATTTTAATTAGTTATATATAACAACAGAATGCATTTTGATTCATTGTAGACAATCGCAGCACAACTTTACAGTTCTATAATTGTACACAATGTAGCGTCACACCATGTGTGCAGTCATACATGTACTGAGGGTAATGATGTCCACCTCAACCCACCATCTTTCCTGCACCCATGCACCCTCCCTAACTTCCTTCTCCTTTGCCCAAAGTTCCTCCATTTTTCCCATGTCTCCCTCTCCCTGTTATGGATCAGCATCCACTTATCAGAGATAAAATTCGGCCTTTGGTTTTTTGGGATTGGCTTACTTCACTTAGCATGATATTCTCCAACTCCATTATTTACCTATAAATGCCATAATTTTATTCTTTTTTAATGTGAGTAATATTCCATTGTGGATGTACCCACAATTTTCTTTATCTATTTATCTATTGAAGGGCATCTAGGTTGCTTCTGCAGTTTAGCTATTGTGAATTCAGCTGCTATGAACATTGATGTGGCTGATTTTAAGTCCTTTGGTTTTGATCTCCCAATCTGTGCTTTTTAAAGGAAATTTGATTAGTTTATGCTTGAGAATCTGACTCTCCACTACTGTCACTTATTTTAAATTGTGTAGTGGTTAGAGTACATCCCCCAAGGGTTCATGTGTTGGCAGCTTGATCTTTCAGGTGACGAAGTTGGGAGTTTGGTGAGAATATCTAAGAGGTGGGGTCTAGTGGGAGGTCCTTAGGTCATTGGGGTCTGCCCTCAGAAGAAATTAAGATAGGTCTTGTGTAATCTTTGGTTAGTTCTTGAGAAAATAGACTTTGAGCCACCCTCCCTCTGTCTTCCTACCCAAAATATGATCTCTTCTTTCTGCAAAAACTCCCACCATTGTAGGCCATCCATTATGAGTTCATAATCAGAGGCAAAACCAATGGAGTTGCCAGGTCTTAGACTTATAGCCTCCAAAACTGTGAGCTAAAAAAAAAAAAAAAAAACCCTTCTTTTCTTTGTAAAGTATCACGCCTTAAGTATTTTATTATAGTAATGAAAAGTGAAGTAATACCAGTAGCAAAAGCTTTCTCTGGCTAAATCAGCTACTATAATGTTATTTACTCAAATATATAATGAGCTCCCTACAATACACAATAAAAATGTATGAAAAAGTTGATTAGATCTGGTGAAATCAGGAAACACAAGAAGCAACCAGCATGGATAAAATGAAGGGAGAGCATGGTCTATGCTGAGGAATAGCTTAGCCAGATGGGATATGGTCAAATTATGTAGAGTACTGAAAGCCAGACATGGAGTTTAAACTTAATGCTGCGGGCAGGAAGAACCCACTAAAAGCTTTTGATCCAAATTGTGGCAATAACAAAAGCAATGTTTAAGAGTCACCTCATAGTGTGATACAGAATGATCTAGAGCTAGAGATAATCAACCAGATGCACCAGTCAACCGCTGATACAGAAATCTGAGCTTGTACCAAAGAGGGCTCCGACAAGAAGAGTAGAAGCAGGAGTGATGTCCTAACCCTGGATGAGACCCAGTTCTTATATTTCCTGAAGACAAGAATCTATGTAAGTTACTCGAGGGTTTAAGTAGTGATGTCGTTGCTAATGTGCTTAATAATGGAAAGTTGATAGATGACACTTCATAGTCTCTTCTCAATATTGTGCAGCACTTTAATGCACTGGAGTCATTATCTTCTCGACACCCTAGCAATATGCATCTTTAGGAGAAGCAAAAACCTGAGAGAAAACCCAAGTCCCCACAAGCTGACCAACAGGTACAGCTCTGAGGGGACAGATGGCATCAGAAGGCCTGGGTTTTGGTCTCAGTTCTACAAATAAGTAAGTTGCGTGGCTTTAGGCAAAGTATTTCACCATCCTGAACCTCAGTTTCCTCAGATGTAAAATGGAGGTTCCAAAATCTATCCATAGGATTGCAGTCAAATTTAAACGGAAAAAAAAAAAAAAACACGAGCCTATTTCATAATTTTTCAGGGCAATATGAGTGTGAGATTTTGTTTTGCAAGGGATTACGCATAAATCGAAATGCATGCTTTCACTCATTCATTAAACATCTCTACAATCTTTTGCTTCCTGCCATGTTAGAGCAGACCCAAACTGGCGTCAAACAAGCTGTGATATCAGAAATACAACCACTGGCAATAGGACTCCCAGGCAGTCCTGAGAACAGTCAGTGCAGCCTAGAGAGGGGACCCACAGAGACTCGGAGAAGTGGGGTGGGTATGAAATGTCAGCATCGCCAGCTGCTGGGACCCTACACAGATGTGGCAACTCAAACGCAGGTCAGGATGGTAGGCTCAAGAGTAAAGGCCAATCCTGATCACAGAGAACCTAGACAGAAAACCTGAGCCAGATGCCTATGCTCAGAGACAACAGGTAGCGAGGCATGTCACCAGAGGGGGTTATGAGGACACCATCTGGCATATGGGGCAAGACCACAGCTCTGTTATTGAACCCACTTCTAAGGCTAAGCCAGGCAGCCTTAAGGGGAACACAGTACCGAGCTGCCTGAGCCTCAAGCTTCGGGTTCCTGAAATCTCCCCTCTACTGGCAACATTGAATGCAGGAGGTGATATTTATACCTATTAAATATCATCTTCTTTCTTTTGGCCCATCAGACCAGCCTGTCAGCCTATCTTTTGGAGTTTTCACTGTCATCCAGGTAATTAGTTGTTGCTCCCAGCCTCATGTCATCTTCAGATTTGATGGGTGTGCCTCCTGTGCTTTCCTATGGATTGATTAAAAGTCGACAGAACCCCGTGGCATATCCCTAAAAAGTTCCTCTTGGAGACAGCCAGCTTCAAAACCACTCAGTACACTCTCGGCAAGTCCCCATTGCTTCACCTGTCTGAGAAGGCATCAAAAGAGGTACTGCCATCAAGTGTCACTAAAATCCCCCAAATTGAAAGCCAAAACACTGCCGTCCATCTTCCACTCTTTCATCCTCTTTTGCAAGCTTACATCTGCTTACCTCCTCTTCCCTCCTCCGAGTTAGGCTCATTCTTTCTTCCAAGGAATCTATGAATCCCAGCATTTCTCAGCTCCTCTGGAGGTGGGGAGTACCAGGTCTTGGTGATTCATTCCAGGGTCATCAATGCATTACCTTTCCTATCTCCTTTGTCTTCTGCCTCCCCCTTTCCACCAGTTTCTTCTTTATATTAGCACCGTGGTTCTCAAATTCTGATTCTCAGAATCTCTTAGGCCGTTTACTAAAATGCAGATCACTGGAACCCATAAATCTGCATTTTGAATAAGTCCCATTTTGGTTCTCAGACTAGGGTCCCCAGACCAGCAGCGTCAGCATCACTTGGAACTAGTTAGACATGCACATTCTCAGGCCCCTCTCTGGAATTTCTGATTCTGAGGCTGGTGTGCAGCAATCTGTTTTCACAAGTCCCATAGGTGATTCTCATATACACTAATGCTTGAGAACCACTGCTGAGCATATCAAATAGAAATAGAGCTCTATAGCCAGAGGAATCTGGACCCCTTTTTATCTATGAACTCAGGTCATAAGACCTACTATCTCTAAGCCTCAATATTTAATCTATAAACTGGGAATGATAATACCTACCATCATGGATGGTAATGAAGATTAAATGAGATAATACATGAACAAAACTCAGCACAATGCCTAAATATTCAGTAAATGGAAGCTATATTTGCTTTATCTATTAGAGAATGACAGATTCTCTATTATCATAAAAATTCCCTCCTTCTACCCTATACTACCACTCCGACCTTCATAGCCAAGCCCATAAAACAAAACAAAACAAAAACTCCTTTCACTGTCTCTACTTTCGTACATCTTACCACTCTTTAGCTTGATGCAATTGGCTTTGGTCCCCACCACTCCACTAACCTGTCCTTGCTAAGATCATGCTCTAAATCTGAAAACAGGACTCTGCTGTTCTCATCCTTCTAGTCCTTGGTTTCTTTCCGCCATGACAGTCTCCCCTTATTTGGTTTCCACATAGGACCCTTTTGGAGTGCTTCTCCCAGCTTCCTGCTGGTTCTGCCTCAGTCCCACTAACTGGCCCCTCCCAGTACCTGTTCTTAATGCCTTCTGCATAATTCATCATCAGTTTTTCCCACTTCTGACCACAGATTTTCCTTCCACTGACCAAAATTTCCAAACAAGAACTCTGCCTGGAGTCCCAGAATTCTCCAAATGACAACTAGGTATCCAAACTTGGAAGACCCATGCACTTCAAAATCACCAATGCCTAAACACCAAGCTCACCATCTACCCATCATTGCCCGCTTCTTCTCCATTCCATATGTTCCCAGACTGGGAGCTATTAAGATCAGAGTCAGTGTCTGATTACCTCTGAGCTCCCAAATCTTTCAGAGGTAAGTAAGCAGTAAATGTGTCTGTATTTACTGAATGTGTGAATCAATAAAAGAATGATGGCATATTGTCTAACTTTTATTAAAAAGAAATTAAATACTCAAAATGAAAATAAAAAGAATTAATTGCTTTCTAAATCCATGGTAATACTAAGACTCATCATTTCCCTTTCTAAATCATAACTTCAAATTCACCAGTCTTCAGTATTTAAAAACTGCTTTCTCTCCTGACTAATAATTACAATATTTAGCCATCCTAAGATTTTTGTATGTCTCTTCATAAATCCTTCAAAATTGCAAAAGTCTAGTGTGTTAAAGACTTGCCCCACAGCCCAGGGCACTATTGGAGGCAGGGGAACTTTGAGGAGATGGGGCCTCGTTGGAAGTCTTCGGGTCATATGGAGGCATAGCCTTCAAGAAGATTGGGAACCTGGCACCTCCTCTTCCTCTCTTTCATTCCAGCCATGAAGTGAATATGCTTCTTCCTCCACAAGCTCCTGCCATGATGTTCTGCTTGGCCATAGGCCCCAAAGCAACTTAACCAGACAACTGTGGGCCAAACTTCTGAAACTGAGCCAAAATAAACCTTTCCTCTTTATAAGTTGATTATCGCAGATATTTGTTACAGTAATGTAACAAATTTCACATGGAAAACTGACTAACACAAGTAGTATCCTGATTATACCAGTAAACACTGTAATTCTGTCAGAATGCACTTTACATAGAGAGTTGAACACTTGAAGTCAGCCAAGTGTTTTCTCTCTATTGCTCTCCTTATCTAGGGTTTCTGTTGATTTTTAACTGCATTTTGCTCTTTCTAATTTGAAGACAAAGGTAAAATCAAAGTTGAGTGGGATTTTTGTTATTTATCCTCACATGACCCACCCCTGTTTCATCAAGCCTTTGTCCCTTCCTGATTCCTTGTATGTCCTTTTCTATCATCTTTAACATTTTTTATCACTATGACATTTAAACCTGATGATTGTATTCTTATATTTTCAGTTCCTTTAGGAATATGTGCCCTTGGTAATGAGCTCTTCCTTCAAACTTTTGTATCTTTGTCAAGGGAGAAGAGGGAAGACAGACAGAGGAAGGGATCCAAGTCCAAGTAAAAGAAGCCATGCAGGCATCAGAAGCAACACAAAGCTGAACATCAAGTTTCAGTAGCCAGGAAAAGCAAGACCTGGGGTTGCCTCATGTCCTGCAAGAGTCAGGTATTTTAACTTCTCATCTTATAATGTGAACATTTAAAATTTGTTGTTATTTTAATTTCAGATTTGCCTTATCTTAATTCCAGATTGCTATTTAATCAGCAGTGGTTTGGAACATTTCAGGTTTTAGTTTTCTCACTAAGTTAAATATTTAATGATCTGTAAACAAACACTTGAGAAGATGCTACTTACAAGGACTCTGATCCCTCTGTACTTTATAAAGTGAATGAATTAACTCTTGAATTTAGCTTCCAATTTTCAAGTAAGCATTCTGCTAATGTTAAGAGCCCGGGGTAGGGGAAATGAGGTGGATAGGAAAGAAGCATCACTATAGAACACTTTGGGTTTTTTTTTTTTTAATCCCCAATCTTTAACATGGTCTTCCTATGGAGGTTTTCTGGTCATTGTAAGGGGGAAGGAGAACTAGGAAACAGGAAGAAGCAAGCAACAAAGGGAAAGTATAGCACCAGGTGTACACCAGGACTAGGAGGGAGAAGGAGACGATATGCTAAGGCAGGTCGAAATCTGTTTTAGTCAGCTTTTTTGCTTCTGTGACTAAAAGACCCAACCAGAACAACTTTATAGAAGGAAAAGTTTATTTAAGGGGCCATGGTTTCAGAGGACTTATTCCCCAAAAAGCCAGTTCCGTTCCTAGAGGATGGAGGTGAGGCAGAACATCATGGCAGGAGAGTGTGTTCAAGGGAAGCAGAGGGAGAGACGCCACACTCCAGACACAAAATATACCCCAAAGGCATACCCCCAATGAACCCTCTGCCTCCAGCTACCACTCAGTTAATCCCATCAGAGATTAATTCACTGATTAAGTTAAGGCTATAACCCAATCATTCTCCTCCAAACCCTCTTGCATTGTCTCACAGGTGAGATTTTAGGAGACACTTCACATCCAAACCATAACAAAATCCAACCAGAGAAACTCCAAGAAACAAATACAGGGATGAGGAGAAGAAAGCCAGAGAGAAGTTAATTTAAATACGTGAGTGAATTCATAGACAGGAGATCACAAGCCAGAGGAAGCAACAAAAGCAAGCAAAGCAAACTAGGGTATGTAAGAGAAATTAAGCGAGATAAAACAGCTACTCATATTGATACTTGAGATTCCAAGAAGCAGCCTGTGCCAGCAGGTTCTGATGCTTGGCACGTACCCTTTTCAAATACGCATTCACATGACAGGCTGGGACTGTAGATCAGTGGTAAAGCGCTTAACTCACATGTGTGAGGCACTGGGTTCAAGCTTCAGAACCACATTTTTTAAAAAGTAATTAATAAACTAAGATAATGTGTGTCCATCTACAACTAATATATATTATATTATATATATTATATTATATATATTATATATATATAATATATATATATATTATATATTATATATATAAATAAATATGCATTCACTTTAGAGCTCCCTATTTCTATAGATGACTTTTATCACTCATAAGAGCCATATCTCACAGAAATACCAGAATTTTATTTTGTTTTGTTTTCTTTTGGGAGAGCCAATTATGCCAACTCATCTCTTCTGGAGTCTTGGATTTGAACACATGCTTTCTGAAAAATCTACCTCTCCCTAGAAGTTAAGGTTCTTTCCCCTGACTATCTTGTATACTGTCACATAATCCCTTTTGCTTCAGCCAGCAATTAATTTTTCTTTATTTTTAGAATTTGATTCCAAGTGTCAGTTCCCCTTCCCAATTCTAAGAAATGAAACTGGCAGGAGAATAAATCAAACGTTTCTCAAATGTTCTTCCAATTTATTGTCATCTTGCATTTTGCCACATCATATTTAATCTCTATTGTGATACACTTTCTGCTACATTCCTCCCAAATTTTTTTCATGTAATTCCCCACCTGAAACCATGTGGGCAGAAATATATCACTTCCAAGCAGACTCTGTGATCACAGAAGCCGTCAAGACCCAGGCAACACCGCGGAAGATGTTGGGGTCTGTAAGACAGACTTAGCATGGGGAGGTAGGAATGGGCAGGTTTCATGGGGCCAGGGTCACTAGAATGAAATCCTAGGCCGAATGGACAGGGAAAGCAGAAACTAAAGGAAAAGCAAACTGAAAGTGGTGAGGTGTGTGCAAAGACCCAAATTACTGGAGTAGAGTCAGGAAAAGCTTCTGATATGGTGTGGTCCCCAAAAGGTTGGAGCTAATGTTTGGGTATAGAAGCAGGAGTATATTAGAAGGAAGAAGGAAGGAAACGAGGGAGGAAGGGAGGAAGGAAGGAGGGAGGGAGGAAGGAAGGAAAAGAGGGAGGGAAGGAGGGAGGGAGGGAGGAACAGAGGAAATATTTTGTGTTTGGAGCAAAGCAAAACAATAGAGTTTATTTTGATTCTCAGCTTTGATTCACCCAGGTGTGTTGATTTCATGTTCATGAGGGCAGACTGGTCTTTTTGTTCATTGCTCTATCTCTGGGAGCTGGCACAGTCCTTGGAATATAATAAGTGCTCAATAAATTCATATTAAATCACTCAAATGTTAGTGTTTTCTACATTTTTTAATGGATCAGCATGGGTGTGGACTAGAACTGACTTAAAGGGCCAGTGCTAAAGCAGAGATGATAATGTGTCAACCTTCTTCCCAGGGTGTTGTCCTCTGTCATTTGCATCAATTCTTAATTTTCCTGCAGTTTCAATACTCTTAAGCAATCCTTACTACTAGAAACAACAGAATTTGCATTATGTTAAGCAGGCTTCTTACACTAAATCCCAACATTTACTAACTGCATGGAGATGCTATTACTAGAAGCTTCAATTACTCTTTTGAAAGTTCTTTCCAAAGGGAAATTAATATGAAATCTTAAGTGATAACATTAAATACATTCTAACCTTGGCTAAAATTGTTACTAGCGGAACTCTTTAGGAAGTCATTTAATGGATTTGTTTTGGTTCTTATGCTGCAAAACTGAACAGATTCAATACCTATCTGGATTGTGTAATAATTAAACAATTCTTGGATTCCAAGCTGAAACTTCTACCAGGGTCATGATCCCACTATCATTATTTATGTTAAAGTTTATCCAATATGTACAAAAGATTTCAGCTCATTATAACATTGCAGAAAATAATCTTTGAAGCAATGGAATACTAAAATCTAACTTCTTAACATTAAAATGTTGAGAAGTTAAAAAGACTACTTTTGTAATAACCATGCTTTCTGTGCTGGCTGGCCTGACTCCTGGTCTCCACCCACCCCTGTGTCCTAAGAGAACACAATGGAATACCACATAAACTAGAAGATCTAGCAATGGCCGTGTACATTTCCAGTGAGTCCCCTCTAGATGTCAGCTCACTTTGGAGATGATAATATCATTGCTGTGTCCTCACTGTTAAGAAACAGCCCAGAGACAGCCATGGAAGGCAGGTAAGGAGCATCACCTTAATTCATTGTTTCTCTAATTGTCCCCGAGACACAGAAGACACAGAGGCACAATTGAGTGGATAAAAAATGGATACATGAATATCATTGTGAGGCGTTCTACTCTAGAGAGTGAAGGGAATTGGGCTTAAAGTAGGTCCTAAGTGAAAGAGTGAGAACATGTCCCTCTAAATCTCTACCTTCCAGGTACCCACAAATTGCCAAGATTCTAAATGTAGTTCACAGCTATGACAAGAGCAAAGGAGGGAAGAGAAAAAGCATTTCATTTTCTTTACAGTATCCCCTTTCCTTATCTCTGATCAGGCCAGTGCCTTGGGGCCATAGCTGGCTATGGGTGAGGACAGTTAGCCACTTGCTGGATGAAGGGCAAGGAAAAGTGAAATCCCAAGCTGCCAAAGGTGAAGGCAGGACCTATCACCAAAGCGGGGCAGTCATCCTAGATGCAGACATCGCAGAAAGCAAGAGGAAAGTCTATGGCACTGAAAGATAGGGACAGGTAGAAAAACAGGATCTGAAGCTGAAATCTTAAGACTAAGAATATGCCAGACCCAGAGAGCCAGCAAAGGAGACTGGCCCAGAACATTGCTGGACACAGGCTACAGGGAAGAGTGCAAGAGTCCTATGTCTGTTTTCTTAGGAGAGAGGTTAAGTGGGAACCCCTAAAGGCAGCATGTGTCTAAGGAAGATTCCAGAACTATACCCCCAGTCTTCTCACATATAATACCATTGTTAAGTATAGAGTGTGTATGTGCTCCTCGTTCCTTCAATCTCAGAGTGTACATAAGACCTCGAGTTGAAGCTGGAATAAATGCTCTTCTTTATTATCTATAATCCATGCTCAGAGAATGTGTTTTGTTCAGCAAGGAGAGAAAAGTGAGTGAAATCAAGGTTTTTTATTTTTCTGTAAGAGTGTATGACATTTGAAGAATTACGTAGGTTATTGCTGATGACATGTAAGCCCCGTCTAAAATAACCAAGAAAAATGCTCTGAGGAGACATGCGTGTGGAATGCTTCCATCTCCTGCCTGGCTGATCTAAGTCCCAGGAGAGGGATAATTGTAGCAAGAAAGTAGGGAACATGAAACAAGCAACCCCATTTGTAATACATGAAAATGGGCGAGCAAGGAGGTTGGCATGCATGAGATGTGGAACAAAAGTAGATTTGTATCTGATGCTTCCCAATGAATTTTTCAAGAACACTTCATCCTTGGAGAAGGATCTCTTCCAATTCTGTCAAGGTTGGTGTCTGCATGGGTTGCGTGCCAAGCAATTGTCCAGTCGCAAGTTAACAGTGCTGAGAGGCGATTTTAAAGATGAATGGGTACATAAAACATATTTTGTCCTATTCTCCACTTAGAATATGTCTCCGGAACAAAACCTGTACTTGAAATGGAGAAATGTGATTTTTCTGAGTTATAGGATTATTTTTCCCTTCACACAATTGACAGAACACAAACATTTAGAGGAAGACAGTCCAATGTCATGTAAGTATTTGTGTATGTGTTCTCACCGTGGTACATGAGGGACATATCACACCCCCTCCCTGACTAAAAACAGGACATTATTTAAGCTCTGCCATCACACTCCAATGCTTTTCAATAGCTAGAAGAATTTTGCATTCCTTCCCACGGGAACCTTAAACTCAAAAAGAAAGATTCTCCTGCAACACACTCTATTCATAAATTGTATTCACTTTGCTTTCTGAAATGTTCCTTTTTAAAAAAAAATGCTAAGAAAAAGTGAAAGGAAAAAAAGAGGGTCTCCATTTGTGATTTTTGCTCTTTTTTATTCATATTATTTCCAAGACCAGGCAAATTATCATAATCTTTCTAACAGAGATCCACAATTCCACCTAAGAATTACCATTTACCTAAACCAGTAAAAAGCAAAGTTTCTATTAGATGCTGGGATAAATCATTTGTATGTGCTCCCTGGAAATGCCTTATGAATTTCAAGGTTATAAATAATTCCCAAACTCAAGTTCGTGCTGGTATTCTAATATGGATTATTTGTACTCCTCTGCTGGTGTCATTTCTTTTGATTTAATCATTACTCCTTATAGGCTGGCACTAGTGCATTCAGTATATTGACAGGACCAAACCATCATCCCACCTGAGAATATTGATTATGCTTTGAAAGCATACAATTCGATTCATGTAGAAACCATTGTATATGCATCATGTTGTTTTCACAAAGACTCCCTTATTTACTCTAAACAGTATTATGCCTTTTGTGATAGGATCTTGTAGTAACTGTTTAACATTTTAAGGTTTTTTCCAAAAATCTTAAAGAAGAAAAAGATCAGCCCCAAGAATACATTTTTCTGTTCTTATAAAAATCAGCCCCTCTGTGAATAGCTGAAATGAGGCAAAGTGTCAAAGCTGAGTCTAAAAGTGCCATAAGTACTATGTTTTGTCAGAATTAGCAAAGGGAACTTCCTGCCAGCCAAATGTGTGTTTCCCCATTTTTGTTCTTTATGACTATCTGCTAGATATACTAGAATACTAGACCAGAACCCAGTAGTTTTCTTCTCTAACCCTGTTAGCAAGGGTTTCCCATGGGGAAAGCTGGACAAACACATAAGCTCCATCCTTCACTTCCTCCTAACCTAGCACTAACCTAGTAGGACTAGACCTGGGATATGAGCCAATCACTAGGGCCCACCACCAAATACAAAAAACCTTGCCTTTTTCTATCCGGGTTAAATGAGGACATGGTTAACCCACACAGATCAAGCCTTTTTTTTTTTTTTTTGGATCCTGGATCAAGTTACCACATCCTCTGCCTATCTCTGAGTGCACCCATATCCCAAACTCTCTCTCTCTCTCTCTCTCTCTCTCTCTCTCTCTCTCTCTCTCTCTCTCTCACAGTGATGTCAGGAATAGCCACTTTTCCCTCCACATGCCCACATATCACATAACAGAGACAGCAATAAGGAAACACATTAGTTCACATCCCCAAACCAAACCTAATCTCTTCCTCCAGGATAAATGGTACGGGTTTCTGCACTGAGGGCTTCCATGAAGAAACCAGAAGTCCTGTGATTCTGCAGATACATACTCATCTAGAAAGAATGAGCAAACTGTACAGAGAAGAAGCAAACAATCGGAGTACAGTTGAAAACTGTTCTGTGCAAACTAATCACCCACAGAGTACCATGCTCTGCCAGGGTCAGTGTGGCAGAGGGCTGTCTCTACTGGTGCCATTCTCGTAGGATCAGTAGTTTCAATAAACAGAAAACTCGTCACCAAAAATAGTGAGAAACAGAAACTGACATTGCATGTGAGAAAGTACTGGGAAAATATTCATTCATGTACCCATGCCTGAAGGGCTACATGCTGTGGAGGCTACATTCAGTTTGCTTCGGTCTACTTTCTATATTCCTTAGGATGGATTTGGAAACATGGTCAAATGGCTTTGACCATTCTCCCTCACTTTAACTCTTCAAAATAAATAAACAAAATATATTTGTGAGTGTTTATGCAACTTTTATAGGCATACATACACACATCTTTTGAAATTAAGATCACAGAATTTATGCTTTTGTTAGGCTTTTTCACTTAAACATCTTGTATATTCATGAAATATAGTTTGATAAGAATTTTTTGAACATTCTTTGATGCAACTTTTTTGACACTTAATAAGTTAATTAAACATTAAATGTCTAGGTGTGGA
This sequence comes from Marmota flaviventris, assembly GCF_047511675.1. Lineage (NCBI taxonomy): Eukaryota > Metazoa > Chordata > Mammalia > Rodentia > Sciuridae > Marmota > Marmota flaviventris. The sequence continues at coordinate 43,895,031 of NC_092503.1, forward strand.
CCTAGAATAAATTCACCTGTAGCATGAATCTTGTAAAGACTGCAGAAGTACAGATTCCAACTAGCACCCAGGAGACATATTTTTCTCTGTCTATAAACCATCCTCAAGAAATGAATTTGATCCAGGCACAGTGGTGTGCACCTATAGTCCCAGGTACTCAAGGATCTGAGTCAGGAAGATTTCTTGAGCCCAGAGTTTGAGTTCAGCTTGCGCAATAAAGCAAGACTCCACCTCAAAAACACCATAAAAGCAAAAAACAAACACAAAGAGATAAAAATGTTTGTCTTTAATGGTTTTCAATTCTTGAGAACTTATTAATTAGTCTTTATTATGTCCAAATGTGATACTGGCTGGTTGGGCATGATATATTTGTCTGATTTCTAAAAACAAACAAAAATCCTTGCTCCTTCAGAACTACAGTCACATTTGTGTATGATCTTATGACTATTCTAATTTTTTAAGCTAAAAGAGCATGAGTAAGGTTGATCATTTTCGGCCTTCCCCATCTCATTGCACACTCTGCACACTCTAATCATCTTGTGAAAATATTTGTCAAAACAAAAGTTCAACAGGTACTTTTCCTGGTTCCTTCTCTCTCTACAAAGCACATATTTTGGTATGAATAGGTATTTTAATCTGTTTTTCATATCTGTGACTAAAATACATGACAAGAACAACTTAGAGAAGGAAAAGTTTATTTTGGTTTCATGGTTTCAGAAGTTCAGCCCTTGGTCAGTTGACTCCATTACTCTGGCCCTGAGGTGAGGCAGATGGATATGGTTGAGGAAATTTGTTCAGCTCATTGCAGCAAAGAAGTAGAAAAAGAACCAGAAATAGAGTCCAAGGCCATGCTCCCAGTGACCTACTTCATCCAGCTACATCCCATCTGCCTACAATTACCAGTAGTCCATTCAGCTATCAATGGATTAATCCATCAAGGGGATTAATCTGATGATGAGGTCAAAGCCCTAATCACTGCCTAAAACTCCAACCTTTGAACCTTGTTGTATTAGGTATCATGCTTTCAAAACATGAGTTATTCAAAGAATGTTCCAGATCCAAACCATAACAATGAGACAAGATTGATGTCCTTGACCTTTAACTCTGGATCAGATGCTATAATTTAAGCTGTGTGTCCCCAAGATGGATATTCCCACACAAACTCTCTTTACCATCACCATGAGAGTTGGAATCTATAGAAAGCTTCCTAAACGATCAAATCATAAAAACTTTTTAAAAAGTTACGTATTAATAAAGCAAAACCCCATTAAGAGTATTGAAAGCATATTCTTCTCCTATAGGCAGAAAGAAAATTACGCTGATGACATAGTTTTATTGTTATGAACTAATAGAAGTGATATATAATTAATTGGTTCAGCTGTCTAAGTGTTAGAAAAAATAGATTATGACCAATAATTCTAAAGGTAAAATCATTATTTTTGGCAGCTATTACCTAGTCCAATTAGTTTGTGTTCAATAATTCCATCTAACAAATCATTTGTAAGGTTACAGTTTTAATAGGGAGTTCTCTTGTTCAATCTCACTAAACCAGATGTTTCCTGAGCAAACTATGAAGAACACTCTATGGCCATGACAGGCAATTGGCAATTTCTCCATTGAAAAATGGTCCAGGAGATGCACACATTTACATATAGTTACATATACACACATTGTTTTATAATATAAATATTTAGAACATTGATAATTCATTTTTATTTTTAAATGGTTTAGATATAAAGCGACTTTCTACAGAAAATTTTGCACCTCACCTTTTTTTGAGCCATCTCAGTATCAAGCTGCAATGGCCATCCATTCAGTCATGAGTTTCAGGGAACAATTCAACAGAATGGCTCTCATATGACCCTGAATTGAGCTGGAGTTTCCTAGGAGAAAGGGACGAATAGTGTCCCAGTTAGAGGAAGCAGTGTATGAAAACTACAAGTGTGCAGCACTGCACACTCTCCAACGTGCATGTAGTTGAGAATGGGGTGCAATGAGGTGCAAAGGGTAAGAAAGGCAACAGCAATAAGGCCAAGGCAGAGCAGGACAACAAGACATGGAGGGCACCTAATCAGAGCTCATCCAAGGCTTTAAAAAGCAGGGGCATGGCACAGGACAATTTTTTTTTTTTTTTAGAATGGTTACTGAGGTAACAGTGTAGAGAGTGGTGGAGGAAAGATTTGGAGGTAGGGAGGAAAGTTCAGAAGCTATTGTAGCAATGCCAATGAGAAAGGGCAGGGGAAAGCAGTGACAATACGGATGAAGAGCAAGAGGGAGTGTAAAAAACAGGACATGGGATTAATAGACCCATCAAAAAAAGAGAAAGGAAAAGAGCAGAATTAAGAACAGTACTCAGATTTCTGGCTTAGGAGGCTGTGAATGGTGGTGCCAGGGTCCAATGGTGGTGCCAGTCTCTCTGGAAAAATGAAAATACAAAAGCAGTAAAATCAGAATATTATGCTGAGATAGGGAATTTAATTTGGGGCATTCTAAACTTGAGGTGCAAGTAGAATATACAGACAGAGCTACTGTACGGGCAAAAGGGTCACATGAATATGGAGCTTATGGGAGAAGTCTAGGAGTGGGCAGAGACTTGGGAATCATCCACATACAGATGGTGGTAAAGCCATCTGTTCAAAGGAGGTGACCCAGGCAAAAAAAAAAAAAAAAAAAAAGTCATCAGTAACCTCACTGGCAGTCATCACGCTGGAATAGTAGGAGCCAGGAGCCTCAGCATAATGAGTTGAGAAGTAAAATGGCAGGTACAGGGGTCATCAAACTTTGGGCTTCAGTACAGACAACTAACGCAGCAAATGACAGGGAAATGTGTACCTCACAGGGATTTTTAGTTATCAGTAAGAAAACTAGGAATCTAGAATAAAGTCAATAAAATAACCAATGCCATCAAAGACTGAATAAAGAAGTGATGAATCTGAAACAATGAAGGCTATACACTCCGAGTGTTCTACTCAGCATCAGATGCAATTTAAAGATCAGATTAATGGACTTTAAAGTGCAAAGACTCACTCCTCCTTTCCATCACGATTGCAAAGGATGAAGAAAAGACTGGAGGAATTAAGCCAAAAGAGGACTCAAAGAATTGGATTTACTGTTAGGACAAGTGTACCTTCAATGTGTGTTGGGCTCTCTAGAAAAATGGAGAAAGTGATGAGGCTTCTTCTTATCCACTCAGTCTTAAATAAACATAGCCAGGCTTACAAGGTGACCTGACCTATGTTCCCAGGAAGCCGGAACTGAAAGTTAAAATTAAAACATGGAACTGCCTGTAGAAGGCAGGCTTCTCCTGTCTGGAGTGAGCTCAGTGCTTGAAAGCAGGAAAGAGGAAGACAAAAGCCCTTTGTGTGAATCCATGAGGCTAAAATGGGCAATGAAAGAGAAAGGGCAGGGCCTATTAACTACCTTAGAAGAAGTCAATGAATTCTCACCAGGAGAACTTTGACCCAAAGAATCAAGGATGTGGAGTTCCAATAATTAGGTTAACTGCAACTCTTCTTCTCAGTGGGCTGAGAGAGGAAGGGTTCACACCCACCCTGCTACCCATGGAGAGAGAAGTAAAATCACCTTTCACTGTAGAAACATGTGAATAGGAACAGGAAACTCTTCTCCTAAAGGGGGGCAGTGCTTGCTAAACAGACCAGTGGACATTACATAATAGAATAGGGCCTACAGATATAAAGTAGAGGCAGTCAGCTGACTTGCTCAGGGCCAAGAGATGCCCCAGGATGCACAGTCCCAATTAAACCAGAAGGGTTGTTCAATAGAATGACAGATTTCAGTCCAATTAAAGGAATGCATAAGAGTCAGAGCTGTCCAAAACCAGCTAACAACCTCATAATACCACTAGAGATGCTCAAAAATAGGGGACCCTCAGCCAGAGGCTGCCAGCAAGGGAGGTGGCAAATAATGATTTTCAAAGGCAGAAGGACCTATGAAATATAGTACTTCGTATGTATAAGCCATGTGAAATGAGAAGATAAGTTCCACATGCCACCAAGGAAGAGATTCTTTACTTCCAAACACGTCTCATACTTTTAGCATTCATAGCTTTTTTCTCACGGTTGATGGCTCACAACTAAAGCCATTACAGAAATCAGTGCTGATGCCCTCCCCCAGGGCCAGCCTCAGGGTCTCAATTAAATTGGCAAGACTAGGATCAGTTCACAAGAACTGCACAGGAAAGTCATCTGGTGCTACTTAGACTTTTAAAAACACATATCAGAATAGAAGCATTATCAAAGTGATTATCAGTTTGCTTTGGGCACCTGTAGAATAATCTCTAGGAAACTTGTAATTGTGTGGCAGATGAAACAGTCTCTAAAGCAGACTTGGCTTTCACTTGCCATGGTGGAACAGAAGTTGAACTGGACAGAGGTTGGGTGGGGAAAGGGTGTTTGTTCACTCAAGCCTCTGTCCCTTCCTTCTGTCTTAAGGTGACCTAGTGAGGGTCTGCTTTATTTTGCAGAAAATGGATTGGAAAAGACCAAAAAGGATACGGCCACTATTATCAAAAACTTGTGAGGAGATGACTAAACTGTACTTGTGGAAATGTAATAAGTCCCTAGATGGTGACCAACAGTGCTTCCTGTCCACTTTAAGCCTATGGACCAAGTGCTGCACTAAGACACAGTTAAAAGGGCCAGAGCCTTTGGCTCACAGAAGAACAGAGGGTGGAGGGGGGTTGGTTCCACAGTCATTAGACCTCATTAGGATGAGAATGACCATGTTTCCATTTTTTCAGAACAATCCAAATTTATTCATGCTATTACTGCATAATTATAAATAGTGCCCCAGTTTGGATGATAAATTAAATACTCACCTAGATATTGCTATTGGGCATGGTCAGACTAGGGGCTGAAATTGGATCGTAACCCCCTGGTCCTTTCTTATGTATTACATTTGTAGTATGCACTCCTATTTAGTCCAGGCCTCAAGGAGATTATTATACCTCTGTGTATACAGGAATATTTTCATTACCATTAAATCATGATTAAAATAAATTTATGACCACTCAAAGAATACATATTATGAAATTGTTAATTCAAAATGTTCTTCAATTATAATACCTTTGCAGACTCTTGTTCTATTTTGTTTTCATATTTGTTTAACAACAGAAAAGTGGAGAATAATACCAGCTGGCAGTTAGTGACTTTAAGTTAGATGTTCTTTTTGGCACTGTTGATGCTTTACCTGTCAAACTGGCCAGACACATCCCCCCAAAATGCACTGGCTGGGCTTCTCATAAGAAAACTCTAATTTTCATTGTCAGTATGTTTCATAGAATAATGATAATAGTTTAGTGGCTAGACAACAAAAGTCAAATCTGCAAATAAGTTTGACCCAGATACTTAAGATTTCAGAAGAATAGAGACAAGATCTGGACCTTAGCCACCTGGCCCCAAAACAAGGACATTTTGTAGACTATAGAGCAACGTAAGGCTGTTACATTCTTAAACTAGTTCAGAGATGCCCATCAGACACCACCAAAACAGCAACCTGAAATTCATGTTTAGGGAGAAAGAGATTTTATAACTCAGGCACATTCTGAAAAAGAAGACTAGAAATGTGTGGTCAGAATGGTGTATGTGCATGGAAAGAAAAGGAAGAAGGGAAAGAGAGGAAACCCAGACCTAAACTAAAGCTGGTCCTACATGGAACTTGGAGATATCCAAGAAGGAAGGGAGCCCATCAGCAAGCCCACCTCTTCTTTGATTGAGGGAGGAGGTAGGTTTTGAGGAGTGAATTCATCCTGATTTTAGAGTCAGGCGGACAAGATTCCTCCAGTTAACAAAAGCCTAGTTGTCGTAGAGAAGAGATGTTTCTAACTATAGCATCATATCTGTCACTCAACAAATCCTCATTGAGCGTCTGCGATGTGCCAGGCATTGTTCTAGGTAGAGGCATGAGACAGTGAACAAGTGAACAAATAAATGAACAAGATAAACTCACATAATAGGTTTTATGAAGAAAATAAAGCAGAGCGATGCATAGAGCCACAGTGGGGGAAGGGAGGGACTATTTCAGAAGGAGTCAACACAAAAGGTCTCTCTGAAGAGATGTGATTCTGAGTAAAAAGATGCAGCCATCCTGTAAGCAAGTTCACTGAAGACTCGACAGCATCCATTGGGTTTGACAGCATGGAGCTCCCCAGTGACCTTAGCAAACCCAATGTCAGTGAGGAGTGGTGTAGATGCCAAGTGAGAATGGGCTGATAAGGTGGGGATAAAGTGAATGTGGGGAGAGGGAGAGGAGATGGAGATTGAAAAAGCTGCCCACTGCAGATCTGAGGTTCCAAGAAGTTGATAGAGTGCATGCAGCTGTAGGAGGGCTGTTAGCATAGACCATCCTGCAACACTGCTGAATGCCAAAGGAAGGATCCCACTTGCAGGAATGTCCTTACAAAGACAGTGAGGACTCATATCCAGAGCACATATGGAAAGGCTGGTTGTTGTCAGGAGGGACACTTCCTCAACCCGAACAGGAAGCAAAGCAAAGACAGGACAGACCTAATACAGAGGGGGTTTTACCATCCCGACAAGGGAAAGTTGAAGGTGTTCCAATTTCATTTTCTTATTGACATGAGAAATGAGGTTGTCAGTGAGAGTATGCAAGACGTGTAGGGAAGGAAGAAAGTATAAAATAGTTCTCCTGAGAATGGCTAAGTTTACTAGGGAAACACTGTCAGGCAGTGCCAAGACCTATTTAAGGAACTTAAATAGGATGATGAATTCATTTAATATAACAATCAGGCAGTCTGGGTATTGATTTTTCTCCAGCCGAACACAATTGTTCAGATGTAGGCGCAAAGAAGACAGAGTGGAGCTTAAACAGTGCTAAAGTTCTTCTAGGTGAATGTGAGTGTCAGAGAGGTGACTAAAGGAAGTGAGAGCATCCAGAAGGACATAATTATATTTGAACATATAATCTAAGCTGGGCAAAAACGGAAGGATAGGTATTAGATAATGAAATTGTGGCATTAATGGAGTGGAGTCTCAGCAAGGATGATGGGGGCAGGTTCTGGGCTGTGGTGGGAGACAGAAATGAATGAGTCAGATTTCAGAGGAAGTGAGAAACACAGCGTGTGTGGTGACAAAAGAGGTGAATAAGATAGAAGAAGGTAGTTGCAGCAGACAAAGCAAAGCAAACAAGACCAAGAAACAGCCTAGTACTAGATAACTGACTTCAAAGGCTAGGACCCAAGGATACATGCCTGAATGAAAGGTCAGAAGACCATCACCTGCCAGGTGATTATAATGATTAAAGATATGTGTTCTTAAGTCAGACTGCCAGGGTTTGAATCCCAGATTCCCCATCTTCTTTCTCACAGGGGCCCTTTGGCAACAAGAATAACAGTAGTGCCTTGGATGGTAGTAGTAAGTGCTTTCCCTACGTTTATACCTCCCAATAATCCAAATAGTTAGGTATTCTTCTATTCACATGATATCGGTGACAATAAGTATTTTGGCCTCTGTAAACCTCACAAAGATACAATAATAATAATAGCTCCTACCTCATGGGGTTCTTGTGGGTTCTCAGTGAAGCAATCTATTCAAAATGATTAGCACACTGTCTAGCTCAATAGAGGTGCTCAACACATGTCCACGGCAGCTCTTAGATGAGGATGAGCAATGGTGTGGAAGCAATAGTGAGAAGCCAGGATACTTGCCCCACTTGAAGAACATGTACTATGAAGCAAAGAAATAAACAACAACAACAACAACAAAAAATACATCAGTTTGAAAAAAAATAAAAATCCTGGCCAAGAACACTCACCTGGGTGTAAGGTAAGGAAAATAACAGAAGAGTCGGAGGAAAGACTAAAAATTCTAGGGAGTTTGTTACTCAAAAGAGAGGAGGTTCAGAGCCCAGAGCAGAAGTAAGAGTGAGGTAGGGATGTTGAATTTGGAGCAGAAATGCACAGAGGAATGTGGGCTGGGCTGAGTCCAGCAAGCTCAACACATCCACGCTTACCTGACAGGCTGGCTGTGCATCTTAACCCTTGAGGAAGTAGTGCCTCACTTCAAGGGCCATGAAAGTAACAGCTGCTCAAAGAGCTTGGGAAAACAGGAAACAGGTGGTTCATTTTCAGAAACCATGTATACAGTTATCTGACCAAGCAAGATTTAGCCTGAGTCAAGCAGATGTTTTTTGAGCATCTACTATATTGGTGGGGCCTGAGCTAAGCACATTCATGCATTATTTGACTTTGTCCCTGTTACTTGTAATCATGAATAAATCAACCAGTTATTTCGATAGCCTGCAATTATTGAGGGCCTTTTTATTTTATTTTCACGACCACAGATCAAATTATATGTGTATTTAGAGTCTAAAGACTTAATATTAAAACAGAGTGGAGTATTCAGCAGAGTATATCCTCAAAACTACAGAGTCAATCCTTCTTAGACAAGTCAAAGGATTTTCAGAATACTGATTTTGCCTTAAACACTAACTATATAAACCCAAACCTGTGTTAAATGTGATTTCTCTGTGCAAGAATTTATTGATGTGCTGAAAGGCTTGCATTTTGGTTGGAAACCCCTTATAAGAGGGAAAATGAACAATATGGCGTTGTTCCTAGCCCCGTCTGCAATGGTTCAAGAATTGGCTCTCCCAAAATCACATTAAACATTAGAACACAAGGCAGCATAGGACTTTGGCAACTTTCTCACAGAGTATTCACCAAAATAAAGAGAGGGTATTTCTCTAGATTGGCTCAGAGAAAACATATCGTGGCAGTACAGGTGAGGTAGGAAAGAAAATGGGACAGGGAAGGAGATAGGAGAGTGAGGATGAGGCCACTCAGCAATTGATAACCCCTGCTTGTGTGCAGATATCTGTGAGGACTTCTGGAAATTCTTGGGAAGAGGAATTTATACGATGCTAGAATTCAGAATAAGCAGGTAAGACAAGAGCCAATGAACCAGATTATAGGTGGAAATTCTCAAACCCAAGAGGAGTACTTGGGTAGTAGACTTTAGAGGACTTGTTGGTCTTGTGGTGGTGGTTTAAATTTTTGTTACTTGTTTCCTTTTGACGACCACATTTCATTTTTTTTAATTCCATTTAACTGGTTTTCAGGTTTGCTTTGAATTATAAGAAGATTTTTTGGTTTGTTTTACTAATCCATAGAGGTCCAAAAATGTCTAAAAACTGTTATGTGAGTGCATACAGCTGGAGCACCCAATATATATTTAGGCCCTCAATAATTTCAAGTTATCAAAATAACTGGTTGATTTATTCATGATTAAAAGTAACAGGGGCAAAAGTCAAGTTCATTGTCATAAGTCAATAAACAAAACACTTTGTTGACAAGGTAGAAACCACATTAAAATTGCAACAAAAAAAAAATTTTTGTGTGGTTGATAAACTTGGTAAATAATGTCAGAAAACAAAAAGTTAATACTTTCTTCACTTTGATTTTGAAATTATGAAGTTGTAGTAATTCTTAATTTACTCTTTGGTAATTGAGAATTGGCAGGATAATATTTGAAAAACAATATAAATTACAATTAAGACAGGAAAATATTTTATTTTCTCTAGGAGAATATCTTAGAAAAAGATGCATTACAATGTATCAACTTTTACGTACACTACAGCACTGAAAATACTTCAATAAGCAATATCATTTGAAGTGCAATTATCAGAGGATCTTGCATCTTTTCTTTTAGTAATGTTGATATACTCATATATTTGACATTATAAAATCCAAAATATGCATGGCTAGTAGACATAGGCTTAATTTCTAAAGTGTATTCTGATCCCAAAATTCTATACTTAGGATATTTATTGTCAAAACCTGTCAGATGGGGGGGGGGGGCAAGGGGGGGCTGTTATTGTGGCTCAGTGGTAGGGCGCTTGCCTAGCAAGCACCAAATAAAAACAAATAAAAGGTATTGTGTCCAACTACAACTACAAAGATAAATTTAAAAAAAAAAACAAAAATCATCAATGTATTCTATTTTCTAGATAACAAAACCAAGAGGCTTTCTGGAATCTAAATTCCTTCCAGGTAGAACAGGATGTCAGAGTTCTTTCTTTGCCACTCACTGACCAACTAATTTTTCTGTCCATCTTCATTCACTCTTTTTCCATTTAGTGAGAACTAACTCACTATCAGTTACTATGTTTCCAGTCACTGAGAAATCAGAGATAAAGGTTCCTGACCTCCAGGAGTTCAAGGAGGGAAATAATTTCAATATAAATGAAAAAGCACTATGACCTAAGCATAAGATTTAAAATAAACTCACAAGACAGCAACAAAACCAAATTGTTAGACTTCTCAGAGGAGCCAATGCCTAGGCTGAGTTTTGAAGGATGCACAGTTGTGAAAGGGACAGGAAAAAATGTACCAAAGAGCAGCAATACAAAATACAGAGTAATACAGAAATACAGAGGCAGAAAAGCGCTTGGCCCTTTCCACAAACTGAGAGTGGATCAACGCAAATTGAGTGAAGGCACCGAAAAATAAGTGGCAGAGTGTAGGAAGAGATGGGTTTGGTGAGTCAGGTAGGGACCAAATTAGAACTTTCTCAACCAGGCTAATGAGTTAGGATTTTTTTTTCCCCTAAAGATGAAAAGCTACTAGTACAGTGTCAAACTGGAGACTGAATGACATGATCTGAATTGTGTTCTGAAAAAGTTACTATTTTTTTTTTTAAGGTGCAGCATGGATTTATGAGATCAGGCCTGGACTTAGAAAGAGTAGTAGGGTGCCCATTTCTAAATTCAGCCAGTGATGAGAGGAAGGGATGAATTCAGAAGTTATTAAATACATAAAATTGACAGGACCCAGCCACTAATTAGATATAATGTGAATGAAAACCAAAACTGAGTCCCACTTTATCTTGAATAAGGGGCTGTCTGCTGGTCCACTGAACAAAAGAGCATACAGGAGAAGATGAGATGGAGCAGAGACTCCAGTCCTGAGCTAGTTGGGTTTGAGGTGTCTGTGACATAGCCAAGGATGAAAGTCCAAGAGGTACATCCGGGATATAAATATGGGTCTGAGTTTCACTAACAGGAAGGTCAGAGTCGAAGCCATCAAACAGATAAAAGCTTTCACAAAAAGTAGCAGATTCCAAAACAGAGGTCTGAGTACTTACTAGAGAGTACCAATGTCCAGAAGAAAGGAAAAGGATGAAGGATGAAGGAACCCAAAAAGATAGTCTTAAAACCATGAAAGACAATGCAGTGGAAAAGAAGTGGTGAGAATGTTTCATACACAAAACAACCAATAATGCTGAACACTGAGAAATATTCAGTTAGAAAAAGGTTGAAAGGTATCAAGTTTCACAAAGAGGACCTTGGTGATTTGAAAAGAGAAATTGTCAAGTGTCAAAAGACAAAATTATTACAACTTAAAGATCTTAATTGGCATTATTTTTTTATCCTAGAAAATAGTTCCTCCCATAGACTGAGTACTCTAATGCTATTCCAACAAATAAGGGCTTGAAGAAAGCAGAAAGAAAATCAAAAACTGGATTGGTCATTACAAAGATGGTTTCCATTTAAAGTGGAGACAGGGAGATGATAGTAAATAGAAAATAGCTGATTGGTTAACATCAGGTTACCTTTTTGTGTGTGAGAATTAAAGCAGAGGGTACATTATCATGGCAATTAGAACTAGTCTGTTTGGAAAATTGGGCTGTTAATTGAAATTTGACTATTGTTTTCTTAGAGGTCAGATAAAAAGCTTGGTGAACTTTAGCAGAAGTGACTCCATTTTAATTTTTAGCCTGATCTGTGGAATTTAGCGCCGGATCCCAGTTCAAAACAACTTGCTGCAATTTTTAATCTAACAAGTTAAATGATGGGAATGGACTGCAGTTGAGTTCACATACAAAAAAAAAAAAAAAAAAAGAAAGAAAAAGAAAAAAAAGATAAAGAGGTAGAGACAAGAGTTGTCTTTGGGAGGATTTCAGCTATTGATGAATTAGAAAAATAAACTAACAGATACAAAGGACTGTACAGTTCATGGAACTTTCTGTAGGGATGTGGTTTTGTGAATGTGTTTTCTTCAGCATGTAAGGTAAATTATGTCCTGGTCTCCATAAAGCATGTTAATATAAAAGGGGTGGAGGAGGAAATAGGAAGTCGAGAAACTTGTCTCCTGATAGACTGATCCTCTCTGCAACTTAGGAGATAAGAAAAGTCATCTGCTGAGAGCCATCTGGCTGAAGGAAAAAGTGTCAAGGCCCAAAATAGTTCAATATATGGTTGTGCTTGTTTGTTTATTGGTAAATATCTTACTGGAAAAAAAAAATACTTTCACAAATAAAAATGTCTCTCAAAATAAGAGTTTACTTCTTGTGAATATTTTCACTCCCTAACTTTTGTATCTTAATTTTATTTGAATCCTGTTCCCTGTCACTAAGTGGCAACAGCACTATGAGGAGATTTTACACAGTCAGCAACAAATTATCCCAAGCCAGGAGTGGTGGCATGTACCTTATAATCCCAGGTACTTGAGACACTGAGATAGGAGGACCACCCAATTAAAAGTCTCTTGGGACACTTAGGGAGACTCTGTCTCAAAATAAAAAGGGTTGGGGATGTGGCTCAGTGGTAGAGCCTTTGCCTAGCATGTGGTTCAATCCCCTGTACCAAAAATGAAAAGAAAAGGAAAGAAAGAAGGGAAGAAAGTAAAAAAAAAAAAAAAAGTATTGCCTTTCTTTATGTTTACCTTTACTATAAAGTTACATTATTTTCCAAAACAGTGGAATTCCTTGAAAATACTTGAGTTGGAAGATGAGTATAAGCCTATATAAATAGGAAACCTGTAAAATTAGTTTTTACATTGAGATTAATACAATGTAACCACAGTGTACCCAAATCCTTAACAAAGGGTTTCCATTTGCAATTTTTTTCTCATAACCTTTCACTTTGCTTAATTCTACTTTAATTGCATTTGATTATTGAAAGGGAATAGTAGAATAAAATAAATGACACAATGATTTAGACACAGCAGTAATTTATCTTGGATTGAAGATAGATGATATACAACTGAGGTAATTGAAGAAATATGTTACATGAGTAAGATTTTAAGCGGGGGCTAGCGGGGATCCTGTATTTCATATATGGCTACTGTTGAATTTCTATGGTGTCATATCACTCAGCCAAGAGAATGATCTAAATCTGAACAAAAACTTTTAGTGCAAGTCTCCCAATAATCCATGGAGAATGCAGTGCAATGAACTGTAAATTAAAATCACCTATAAAAATTGAGCTGGACATTTCTCTAAGTAATAAATTTGCTCAATACATTTTTAAAAATCTATTTCATTTCTGGAAAGGACAAAAAAATCAGTCAATCAGAGTAATACTGGTACAAAATAAAATAGCTGTGCCAGTAAATGGCTGTTAGATATGCTACCTTGAATTTGGTACTGTCCCTTCTATAACTGGACCCTTTTAAATTTGAATTAAAATATTTTTTTATTTCACAACAGCCATGAATTAGTCATTGGCAAAATTTTTTACCATTTAATCCAATATCTCTTTCTCCTGTTTCCTAGAACTATACTAGATTTATGAACAGAAAGCCTACACACATAATCTCCTAATTAAGGGGCAGTGCCTGATAATAGAAAATGGATGTGTAATTGTGAAATGGGCAATCTGTTGATGAACTTTTCCCATTAAACACTAATACACAGTTTAAGTGAAATATTTAATTACAACTAAAATTCCATTTTAATCCCCCAGCTTTAGTGTTTATAAACATAATATCTTTGTTAATGTAAAAAAAATTATTTCAAATTTTTGAAAAAAAATGAAAGGAGAATGGAGGATTTATTTGTATCTTTTTCTCTTCTTATCCTTTACACTTAAGAAGATTAAAAAGTGTGCATTTAAAATGCCATAAAACACTAATTGTGGTGTATATATAGCAAATGTGCTATCCTTAATGTCTACAAAGCTATTATAAAGATAGGACATTCAAACTATCAGCACAGTATCAGTAGCAAACATTGAGAAAATAGCCAACCTAACTGCTATAGTATCATAACATACCACAGAGAAATAACTAACTGGTTCAAAGAAAGACAACGACATTTGGTTTTAGATTAAAATTAAATTTAAAGTTAAGGTTAACCTTTATTACTTGTTTTAACTCATTAAACTAAGTAGGCATTGTGTAATATTTTTGTTGTTGTTGAATTGTAGTAAAAAATACAAACATAAAATTTACCACTTAACTATTTTTAGGTGTATAGTTCAAAAGCATTAAATATATTCACATTGTTATACAACAGCTCTTTAGAATCTTCTCATCCTGCAGAACTATACCTCTAAAACTATTGACAACCTCTCCATTTCCCATTCCCCCATCCCCTGGAAACCACCATTCTACTTCCCTTTCTGTGTAATTACTTTAGTTTCCTCATATTAGTTGCATGCTTTGATTTATTCACATTGGAGCATGTGACAGGATTTTCTTCCCTTTTTAAAGCTGAATAATATTCCATTGCATATACATATCATGTTTTCTTTATCCATGTATGCATGAGTGGATATTTAGGGCACTTGCTCTTAGCTATTCTATATGCTTCAGTGAACATGAGTGTACAAATATGTCTTCATGTGTCTGTTAGTATTTCTCTCTCTCTCTCTCTCTCTCATTTTTTGCTAAATAATAATAAACTACATAAAATATGCTTACAGATAATGTTGAATTTATTCTTTTTTTTTTCTTTCAGGTTGGGAATTGAACTCAGGGCTTTGTACATTCTAGACAAGTGTTCTGATACTGAGCTAAATCCCTAGCCCAGTATTTGGATCTTTATAAAGAAATGATTCTAAACAAAATTAAGAATGATTATATGCACAAACTAGTAAATTACATAAAAATAAATAAATAAATAAATAAATCGATCAATCTTGGAAATTGGCGACGTTTTGTTTGTTCATATTTTTTTAGGCCCCTTTTGTAGTTTTCTGACTTACTTTAGCAGTCAAGGCAATTAGTACAGTTCAAAGTGTTACACAAAAGCAGAGGCCATTCTGGGAGAAGTTCGGATGAAATTTATGTAAAGGGCTGATTATTAGCAGCAGAACTGACACTGACCTACCACCCCAATCTTGGAAGCAAGGGAATTAGGAGAGAAACAGAAAGATGAGAAGAAGCTTTCAGGCAATTATTTATGTTATTTATGGGGTCTAACTTGTGCATGTAGTTTCTCATGACTCTTTAAAAGTGCATTCATCAAAAACAATTATTTGCTTACCCAAAAACAATAAAAAAAAAATTCAGACTAAGGGGTTGAGGATGTAACTCAGTAGTAGAGTGCTTGCCTAGCAACCACAAAACTCTGAGTTCAGTACTGAGCATTGCCAAATTAAAAAAGAACTTATTTTTTTCAACATAAACCTCATCTCAAAAGATTTTTATTTTAAATCTAAATTCATAAAATGAGAGAAGTTACCTAAATTATAATATTGCTAATTAACTTCTAAAAATTCTTATTCAAATGTTTTAGTAAAAAGATGACAATCTATATTATAAACAGTTCTAGGTGCTTAGCAAAATGGATTTGGTAAAATGAAATTTCAAAATGCCTTAAAATATTTTTCCAATAATAAGATCTATTTTTCTAAATTTTTAGTTATGAAACTTCATTATTTTCATAAGAAGGAAAAACATAAATATTATTTTTTAGGTATATACAAAAGGAATCAGAAAAACCTTTCAAAACAGTCTATTGACCAGCAATACCTGAAAACATGGGTTAAAAAACATACTCAGTGGTCACAGATTGAACACAATGTAGTCAGAAAGAAGGAAAGATCAAATACAGACATCAAAAAGTGCTGTGACCAGAGGGACTTTCTAGTATCAGGTCAACTTTTTCATCCCAGTGAAATTGTTCTGTAACTATATCAAAAAGCTATGTCCTTCCAATGGCTCTATGGTGCATTAGCCCAGATTTAATATTTAATGCTACAATCTTACAGCAAGTAATACTAATTACTTTCATGTTCTTAGTCCCCAAAAAAGATCCCCAGGTGCCTTCAATTCATAGTGTCTTGCCTTTTGGAATCATACTAACATCTGTCAATGAAGTAGTCTTGAAGCTGATCTTGTTCCTGTCTTGGAACCAGTTTGGAATAAAAATTAATAAATTATATATGCCTGCAAGACAATCAGAGAGTTCTTCTTAAAAGCCTAGAGTAATATAAGCAGATTCCATCTTTTCTGATTTTTTAGGGTGTGGAAAAATTGAAGGAAATTTGACTTTTTTCAGAAAAACATTACTCCTTTAAACAGGTCTAATTAGTTAATAAATAAGAGAAGCATTTGCTTGACCTAATGGTAAATTGATCAATGTGAATATAAATAGGTAATACTAGAATTAACAAATTAACAGTGTGATGATTCTCTGATTAAGAATTTAGGCACATTTCCAAATATTTATTTGCCAATAAGGAAAAAAGCTTCTAATATATTTCACATAAAATAGTTTTAATTATGGATGTTTCTTCCCGTTATGAACACACTTAAAATGAAAAATAAGAATTCTGTTTTAAATCTTTCATGGAAGAAAGATGCCCAAGAATTTAATAAGTTAAGTCTCTCTCCCACTGGTTCTCAAGTTTTGCAAACTTTGCAAAATAATCAATGGGATGTTTATTACAATGCTGATTCAGGTTTTTAGCTACAGAGGATCTAATATGGTAGGAATATGAAATATATAGGTATACCAGGCAAACAAATTGAGGAGCAAGACTGACTACATAACAGGTAGAAAATGAAGAAAAGGGAAAGAAAAATGAATTCACCGTGGTAATAACAGAGTATTAAACCAAGAGCAAGGCCCTTCTAAATGTGAGGTCTGGTATAACTGCATAGATCACAAGTCCATGACGCCTGTCCTACTGAGGAGTTAGCAACATGGTTCCAGGTAAAGTTGAAGTCAGACAACCCTAGATGCTTCAAAAACCCTTGGAGACTGCAATAAAATATACTTCCAATGCACCAAAGACCAGTCACCTCAGAGCAATAGCCCAGGATGTCTTCTCTTTATGAGGAACCTTGAGGGACGGTGACTTATGATCCTCTAAGAAATTATACGTTTTCAAAGTTTTCAGGAAATTTCAAGAAAGTAATATGCCAATGGCTAAAATTTGGTCTACATCTGTTTTTATTTTTCTATTTGATATCTATAGTTCTATATCATCAATGGGATCATTATAAAACATAAAGAGAAGAAACAAGATTTAAAAAACAGTACATGTTAATCTTTTCTCCAGTTACACTGAGCCTTGGCTGTATGCCCTCACTTGGTTTAAATTTTTAAGCCATGTGTGGAAGACGGGAGGAAGCAGAAAAGACTGTGACCGGGAAGTCCCTGTTTCCTCAAGGACTGTCCCTCCAGTGACATTCCAGGGGTCACAGAAGGACAAATGGAAGAGATTAAGCTGAGATGGCAGTGCCTGGCAATTAAACCATATGACCAAAACATCTATGATAATAACGTGGGTAACCAGAATATCATATGACCAGAGAAGTCACCAATATCACCTAGACAAGGAGGTCTCAGACTGGATTTCTGAAAAATCACAGAGAATATACATAGTTAGGTTGCAAAGTACAGCACAAGACAAGCATGAAGGCAATCAATCTCAGCACACAGCCCAAAAGCTTCAAACAAAAAGTAAAGAATTTATTGAGGAGAAACACAAATTATCTTACTAAAGCAATCATGGAGAAAAACCCATGAAGAAAATTGAAATCCAGGGTTAATTATGAGGAGCAGAAGAAAACAAAGAGGGACTTGCCAGGATTCAGAACTGGCCTTTAGTCTTAGGATGAGAAAACAGAAGAAAGTCTAGACCAACAGATGAAAGGTTGATAGATAGATGGATGGATGATGAATAGATAAAATCTGCCTTATCTTTAGGAAGGAATATGAAGTAAATATTGCAATTTCTCAAATAATTTATTTGTTTTCTATTATCCTATGTATACAAGAAAAAAAAATATTGAACTGCAGTGAACCTATACCATGCTCTCTGGTTTCTAATTGAGGAATTAAGTTTTTAGGTCTAACTTACACATACATCTGTGAACACTCTTTTTTATTTATTTTTTATTTTTTATTCTAATTTGTTATATATGACAGCAGAATGCATTAAAATTCATATTACACATATAGAGCACAATTTTTCATATCTCTGGCTATGTACAAACTATAATCACACCATTCATGTCTTTATACATGTACTTAAGAGTAATGATGTCCATCTCATTCTACCATCTTTTGTTCCCCTATACTTTCTCCCTTCCCCTCCCACACCTTTGCTCTATCTAGAGTTCATATAATTCTCCCATGCTCCCCCCTCCCAACCCCACTGTGACTCAGCTTCCCGATATCAGAGAAAACATTCAACATTTGGATTTGGGGGATTGGCTAACTTCACTTGGTATTATATTTTCCAACTCTGTCCATGATCTTATTCTCTATTATTGCTTATTATTCCATTGTGTATATATATTACATGTTCTTTATGCATTCATCTACTGAAGGGTATCTAGTTTGCTTCCACAGTTTAGCTATTGTGATTTGTGCTGCTGTAAACATTGATATGACTATGTCCCTGTAGTATGCTGTTTTTAAGTCCTTTGGGTATAGACCAAAGAGAGGGATAGCTGGGCCAAATGGTAGTTCCATTCCCAGTTTTCCAAGGAATCTCCATACTGCTTTCCATATTGGCTGCACCAATTTGCAGTCCCATCAGCAATATATGAGTGTGCCTTTTTTCCCACATCGTTGTCAACAATTAATGTTGTTTGTATTCTCAATAGCTGCCATTCTGACTAGAGTGAGATGATATCTTAGATTAGCTTTGATTTGCATTTCTCTAATTGCTAGAGATGTTGAACATTTTTTCATATATTTGTTGATTGATTGTATATCATCTTCTGAGAAGTGTCTGTTCAGTTCCTTGGCCCATTTATTGATTAGGTTATTTATATTTTTGGTGTTTAGCTTTTTGAGTTCTTTATATAGCCTAGAGATTGTGCTCTATCTGATGTGTGAGTGGTAAAAATTTGCTCCCAAGTTGTAAGCTCTCTATTCACCTCACTGATTGTTTCTTTTTCTGAGAAGAAGATTTTTAGTTTGAATTCATCTCATTTCTTGATTCTTGATTTTAATTCTTGTGCTATAAGAGTCTTTTTAAGAAAGTAGGGACCTAATCCAACCTGATGGAGATTTGGGCCTACTTTTTCTTCTATTAGACACAGAGTCTCTGGTTTAATCCTAAATCCTTGATCTTCTTTGAGTTGAGTTTTGTGCATGGTGAGAGATAGGGGCTTAATTTCATTTTGTTGCAGATCTTAATACTCTTGATTAGAAACAAGTCCTTGAGATTTACCTGAACTTTTGTCTTCTCATCAATAAAAATGGAAAAATCTTTTGGAACTGTTAAGATTAAATTAAATAGCATGTGTGTTAGGTTCAGGATGCTGGAGAAAAGAAGCACATTCTAGTCATTTCAATCTCACTGCTATAGTGCCAGGACAGTGCCAGATCTCCCAGATAGAGAAGCAGCTGAACCCTAATGACTATATATATGATTCTCTCTGCCTCTGCCTCCCCAGCCTTTTCCCCTGTGATCTGCTACTTTCTCCCTCCATGCCTACCAGCCTGCACTGACTCAGAGCTTCTTCAAATCCCTCTATATTCAAGCTCTCAAGTGACATGCTTGGGTTGGTATGGCACTATCCAGAACAGTGTTCCTGTTGCATGGCATTCTCTTGTGATGTCTACTCAAGGTCACTGACTGGCCTATGGATGCTGCCTTCAAATCAATTCTTTGTCCAATTGCTGTCAGAAAAATTGCAAGGAATAATTGCCTGTAATAATATTTCTCAGAAGGGCCAATGACAGGGCCAGAACTTAGAACCATGTTCTTCCTGTCCCATAGAATATGGTAAGCTCTTATCTCAGTAAGGAATAACTAGTATGGACCCTGACCTGTGCTGAAAGCATAAAGTGAAGAAATGGAACTGTCCATTCTGTGTTCTCCATTTTCAAATGGTGCACACAAACTCTTGGTAAATGCCAACCTTGATATAAATGTCACCATAAATACCATGAGGTATTTATGATTTTGGTGGCCTTTAGGGGGCATAGGGATGTAAAAAAGAGAGAATGATGAAGAAAGGGAAGGGAGAGAATGTGTGAGTGTGTGTGTGTGTGTGTGTGTGTGTGTACGCACATGCAGTGTTGAGGAAGGCAATGAATGAGGCCACTTGGCAGAAAGTGTGAGCAGGACAGACTCAGGTAAACAAGGAAAGAACAAGAAAAGTACTAAGGAAAGTAATGAGAATTAGGAGTGCTTAGACCTGAAGTCAGGCTCTAAGACATCACAATCTTTCTGTTTTCACCTTTGTGCCTAACCAACCTCAGCTTCGGACGGAGGTAAAAACAGAAGACAACAGTCTGAGTTGCTTCCCACTCCCAGGCACTTCTCAGTTTTGCCACTTAAACTGCTGCACTCTTCTCAGCTGAATCTGTTTCTCTGACAGTAGAAATATCTCATCAGTTATGTGTTAATTAGGCAGAAACAAATTATCCTCCTGCCTCTGCTGTACTCAGGAATCAAGGATATGTTAAAGACAATAGATTCAGGTATAAGGAAAGACAGAAAACAAAAGATGCCTTCTTTCACTTTTTCTATGTGACTTCCCCCATACTCCCACCCCAGTCTCTTTAAACTTGGGTTCATTGACATAATCTGATGTACTTAGCAACTCTTTTGAAGGTGCAAGTATCAAACACACTTAGGGAAGGACAATAATGCTAACTGGAGTAAGACTGAGGCATTTGTCAGCCAACCTGCTTCAAGAAAATTGTTGCACAGTATCCCATTCAAAAACTTCACCAATCCAACATTTAAAAGTAAACCAAAAGTAATCAAATTCTTCACTAATCTTTCAAAAATGTCCCAGTCATTACATTCACAATATATAGCCAAACTCCAAGTTACCCCTTATTGGATCCTTCTTTCAATGGTTCATACCATAAAGAGCTCTCCTCTTCATCTCTGCTCCAGAAATCCCTAAAAATACTTCCCCCAAACATAGCTCTTGCCTAATCTCTTCCTTCTCAACTTCCTTCTTTTCCTGGATCTGGTCTTCTTCATCCTGAAGAAACATTTTGCTCTATCCAGTTTAAATCAGGCAAGTCTATGTAACTTCTGCTCCTCCCTCTTACACGCCTGTTACCCCAGTTCTGCACAAAGACCCAAGGATGACCTAACAAGGCACATGGCAAGACAAGGTGAATCAGGAGTCACTCATACATTGGTTATTTTCTACAAGTCATCTTTTTTCCTATATATTGTATATGAACCTATGACCTTAGGTGACCTAGAACATGAAAAAAAATAGAAGAAAGAAAAACTTCTGTTCTAACCATTTTGTGATTCAGACCTCAGAACAAAGACCTTCACTAGAGGTTTAGCTCAAAGCATCTTCTTTAAAATTTTGCTTGGTGAACACAAGGTTTTATTTCCATCCCAGCTTCAAATGTGTGCACCCCAACAAAAATTATGGCTTGGGATTTATGTTCTGTTCCTATGTTTGAGAAATCTTACTGTTAAAGAGTTAATTTGAGAAACCACTTTCCAAAGTAAATCCTCTTTACAGGAAAAAAAGTAGAAAGCCTTGTTTCTCTGACATCTTATATAAGAACAATCAAAATCTAAAAAACCATTTGGCAGTTGGGTTTTTTTGCAACTGGCTAATTTCATTTAGCATTATATTTTTGAGCCCCATCTATTTACAAAAGCCATGATTTTATTCTCTTTTAATGCTGAATAATATTCCATTGTGTACATATACTACATTTTCCTTATCTATTCATCTACTGAAGGGAATCTAGGTTTAGATTTCTCTGATTTAAAATGCTGATTCATAATATGCTGTGGGGGGGGGGGATAGGAGGATTAAATGAACTCTAGATAGGGCAAAGGGGAAAAGGGGACGGAGGTGAAGGGAGGGGCCATGGGGGTAAGAAAGACTGTGGAAAGCAACAGTCATCATTACCCTAAGTACATGTATGAAGACACGAAGGATGTGATCTACTTTTTGTACAACCAAAGATATGAAAAATTGTGCTCTATATGTGTAATATGAATTGTAATGCATTCTGTTGTTTTAACAAGTTAAAACTTGTTTTAACAAGTTAAAATTTTTAAAAAATTTAAAAATTTAGTGAGGCTTCTGAAAACAGGATTTTAATTGAAGAATTCTATTATATAATTTGTTTTGAAATTAATATTCTTAGTTTTTTACTGATTTGCATATTGTTGCAATAAATATAGATTTTTTTCTCCTGAAAAAAAAAGTAGAACAAACAAAAATAATTGAGGAAAGCTTACATCATCAGTCATTAGCAAGTTTACCAATCAACCAAAATTTGACTCAACCAAAATTTTTATTTATAAACTTTAATCTATGCCTAAACCTTACCCATTTAAACTCACATTCACTAAAACAATTATTTTAGAAATATAGATCTTCATCTTTTTTTCCTGACAAAGAAGCAATTCCCATTTTGCCCCAGTATTTCACAATTGACCAAGAGAACTAATCATAAGAAATACATCCATTATTATAAAAGAAAAATGTTGATTTAAATCATATTAAGGAGACAGAGTTCTAAGGTATCCCCTCTCTCCAAAACTCACATTGGAGTTTAGTTCCCTTTGAGAGATATAAAGAGAGTAGAAAAATACTGGCCTTTGGGAGGTGACTTGGATTAGATAAGGTCATCAAGGTGGGGCTCCTGTGATTGAATACTGGTGGTTTCATAAGAAGACGGAGAGGTCTGGGGCTATAGCTCAGCAGTAGAGCACTTGCCTGGCATGCGTGAGGACTATGCTTGAATCCTCAGCACTGCAAAAATAAAGGAGAGACCAAAAGAGCATACACTCCTTGTCTCTCACCAGGTGATGTCCTGCACTGCCTCAGGATTCTTCTAATAAGTTACAGCCCCTTGACCTTGGATCTCCAGAGCCATGAACCAAATTAAGCCTCTTTTCATCAAAACTTAGTTTGTGGTACGATGTCATTAGCAACAGAAGCAGACTAAGACACAAAGCATATCATGAATACATAGCTTCCCACATCCATTCTTCTCTTTAGAGGTGCTCATGTAGGGCCCTTGCTTTTTCCGGTTCATCATGTTATATTTCAAGAAATTCAAAAGATTTGCAGTCCCCAGGACACAACACCCCATCCTCCTTGCTGCATCCTGCTTCATATTCCTGGGTGCTAATGACTAAGCAGTCTTTCTAGGTTGCTGGGACTCCCAGGCTGTCTTTTCCTGTCACAGTATCTCCACCTGGTTTCAGAGGAGGTTGTCAGGGAGTCTTGGCAGCGTGGGTGTTTGGAGTCATATCTGAGTTGAGGATTTTCCTCCAGAACAGGTGCCAGCCGCTGTCTGAGGGCAAGGTTGCTGAGTCCTGAGATGCTGGCTTCTGACCCAGATATGCTCCAGTCAGATCTAAGATGCTATGGGATTTCAAGTTTGTGTTGCTGTCATGCTTGTAATAGAGGGTGCTCTTATCTGGCTTATAATAACATATTAATACATCCTGAGAGCCTTTTTGAAAGATGGATTTACCTTTGAAAAAAAAAAAGTGGGTAGTTTACTTTTAAAGTTTATCATTATAAATTTTATGTATTCTGTTTTTAGTTAGAATATAACCCAAAAAAGGCAAAAAAAAAAAAAAAAGTCATTCGCATTGATTACAAAAATTTTACAGCATGAGGAAATGTTTGTGATCAAAATTATGCTGATCAACTACACCAGGAAACAAAGTGGTTGATTCTGCTCTTGGTAACTTCACTTCACATTTAAATCAACAGAGCATAAATCAGATTGAAAGTCATGCTTCAAATACAACTGTTAACATTTTAGTGTGATTCTTTCTGTCTTTTCTGCATGTGTTTTTAAAAAGAAAGCTGCAATTTACCTTGCTAACAATCTTGCAAGCTTACCATTTCTAAAAGAAATCCTTAGGAGACCCTCCGTAATCACAGTTCTCACCATGTATCCCAACTTTTATATTCATCATTCCTAGCTATTTATTTTAGATTTGTTCAGTGGTAATATAGCAGCAAATATTTTACTTATATTGCTAATTTTGCCTCAATGTTAAACTTTATACAAATGAAGTCCCACTTTATATGTTCTTATGTGATTTGTTGTTCCCTGAATGCTTGTTTTTGACATTCTTCCATGATGGTGCCAGAGACTCTATTTTATTTGTCATCACTGCTTCCTAGTATTCTACCATATAAATCATCTACAATCTGTATTATCCATTCTGCAATTGGGATTAGTAAGGATTAGTGATCTAATCTAGTCTCATAATTTTAAATACAATCTGTATGTTACCAGCTTCGCATTTGTATTTTGAGCCCAGAACTCTCCTTTGAATTACAGATCCACATATCCAATACCTCACCATCTGTTTGGAAGTCTAACAAACATCTTAAAGTGAGTTTGTCTAATACGTAGCCCTCGATATTTCCTCCCACTCACTTTTCACCTATGTCCTCCCCATTTTAGTTCCTGGCAAATCTATCTTTACAGTTACATTGGCCACAAACTTTGGAGTCATTTCTGATGCTCCTTTCTCCCACATACATTTACCCCCTTCAGCAAATCCTGTTGTCTCTAACTTCAGAAGATACCTAAAATCTGATCACTTATCACATGAACACTGCTCTTCTCCAGGGTCAAAGCTACAATGTCTCCCATCTGCACTACTGTAATACTCCCCAATCTGGTTACCCTGTTTCTATCTTGTTCTCCATAGTCTATTTAACTGGATTTTACTGTTAAAATAAGTTTAAATCATCTATCTTCTCTGTCCCTCTTTACTTTCATAGTAAAAGTCAACTTCCTTGCAATGATCTATATTTTCTAAAAATCCTGGCCTCCATAACCTCTCTGACCTCCTCTCCTAATGTTCCCCCCAGTTCACTCCACTGCAGTCAAACAAACTTGATTTTTCTCAGAAGCAACACAGATTACTGGCCTTAGGGCCTGCTATGCACTGGATTGTGTCCTGGCCAAAGTTTACATACTGATATGATTATATTTGAAGATAGGGCTTATAACGAGGTCAATGAGGTTGTTTAAATGAGGTCATAAGGGTAAGGTCCTTCTGATACCATTAGTGTCCATATAAGAGACACTAAACACCAGAGTTGTTTCTTCCCCCCCCCCCCTCTCTCTCTCCCCCCCCACCTCCACACACCATGTGAAGACACAACAAGGCCACATCTTACCAAACCCTGTAAGAATCATGATCTCGAACTTTCCACCCTTAAGAACTATAAGAAAATAGATTTGTTATTTAAGTCACCTTACTTACTGTTTACAATAAAACTATACATAAATAAGTTCATCTCTATTAATTAATGTCAAACTCTTTTCCACAGTGTTTCGATTTCTATCAATATGTCTCCATCAGGATAGGAAAATAATTCTTTTTTAAAATTTTTAACTAATATGTTAAAATGGTACATAATTATGAGGTACCATGTGATGTTTGGATACATGTATACACTGTATATTGTTCAAATCAGGGTAAACCTATCTCTTCAAATATGTACCATTTCTCTACAGTGAAAATATTTAAAATAGTCTATTCTAGCTTAAACAAAAACTGTGCATTATCATTACATATAGTACCATACTGTACAATGGTACTCTACAATGTCTTTCTCCTAATTATAAGCTAGGACACTTTAATCAACATTTCCCTATCCCACCTTCTCCACAGCCTCTGGTAACCATCATTCCACTTTAAATTTCCATAAGATCACCTTTCTTAGATTCCACATATGAATAAGATCATATGATGCTTTACATTTTGTGCCTAGGTTATTTCACTTAACATAACAGCCAACATCTACATTAACACCCATTCATCCTGTTGCAAATAACAAGATCTCATCCTTTTACAACTGAATAGTATTCCATTGTACATATGAACCACATTTTTTAATCCATTCATTGGTGGATGGACACTTAGGTTGTTTCTATTTCTTGATTATTGTGACTAATGCTGGAATAAACATGGGCATCCAGATGTCTCTTGAATAGATTGCCAGATCATATGGTTCTATTTTTAATTTTTAAAGGAACATATGAAAAGTTTTCCATAATAGCTATACTAATTTACATTCTCACCAACAGTGTGCAAAGGTTCTCTTTCCTCCACATTCTTCCTAGTACCTGCCACCGTTTGTCTTTTTGATAATAGCCATGCTTACTGGAATGAGGTGATACCTCATTGTGTTTTTAGTTTGCATTTCCCTGATGATTAGTGATATTGAGAATTTTTTCATCTGCCTGTTGGCCATTTGTATGTCTTCCTTAGAAAATTATCTATTTAGATAGATAGAGTGCTCATTTTTAAATCGATTATTTGGGAGTTTTATTTGTTTGATTTTTTACTCTATTTTTATTTCGCTACTGAGTTGAGCTCTTATAAATGCTGGTTGTCAACCCTTTGCCAGATAAATAGTTCGTAAATATTGTCTCTTTACTTTATTGTTTCCTTTGCTGTCTGGAAGCTTTTTTGTTTGCTTGGTTTTTGTTTTGTTTTATTTTGTTTGTCAGTGCTGGAGATGGAACCCAGGGCTTCACACATGCTAGGCAAGTTCTCTGTCATTGAGCTTAACCTCATTGCAGAAGCTTTATTTATTTTTTAAAATTTGTTCTAATTTGTTATACATGACAGTAAAATGCATTTTGACACACTGTACACAAATGGAGCACAACTTCTCTTTCCTCTGGCTGGACATGGTACAGTCACACTGGTAGTGTAATTATACATGTATAGAGGATAATAATGTCCATCTCGTTCCAAAATCTTTTCCACCCTCAAAATCCCTCCACTCCCCTCCCGTCACTGCAGAAGCTTTTAAAGTTTGATTAAATCCCATTTGTTTATTTTTACTTTGTTACCTGTGGTTTGGGGTTTTATAAAAAAAAAATATTTTCTATCCCAATGTCTGAAGCATTTCCCCTATGCTTCCTTCTAGTTGTTTCACAGCTTCAGGTCTTACATTTAAGTCTTTAATCCATTTTGAGTTGTTTTTTTGTTACTTGTGTGAAAAGGGTCAAGCTTCATTTTTCTGCTTTGTAGATATCCAAATTCCCAGCACCATTTGTGAAAAGACTGTCTTTTCTCTAATGCATGTTCTTAACAGCTTTGAGAAAGATGAATTGGCTGTAGAAAGTGGGTTTATTTCTAGGGTCTCAATTTTTAAGTTCTATTTGTATATGTGTCTATTTATACCAATAGCCAATAACATGCTGTTTTAATTGCTACTGCTTTATACTGGGTTTTGAAATGTGGTTGTATAATGCCTTCTACTTTGTTCTTTATGCTTAAGATTGCTTTGGATATTTGGAGTGTTTGTGGTTCCTGACAAACTTTAGGATTTTTTTTTCTAATTCTCTGAAGGTTTTCTTTGGTATTTTGATAGGGATTGCATGAATCTGTAGATTGTTTTTGGTAATATAGATATTTTAACAATATTGATTCTTCAATGTCATGAACACAGGTTGTGTTTCCATTTTTTGTTTCCCTTCAATATCTTTCATCAGTATTCTATAGTTTTTATTGTAATATCTATCAACCCAAAGATTGAATTTTTTCCTAGATACTTTTTGGTAGTTATTGTATATAATATTGATTTCTTGATTTCTACTTCAAATATCGGTGCATAGGAACGCTAATGATTTATGCATGTTTATTTTGCATCCTGAAATTTTGCTGAATTAAATCTATTAGTTCTGATAGTTTTGTGGTCGAGTCTTTGGGGTTTTCTGCATCTCAGATCATGTCACCTATATACAGTAACAATTTGACTTTCTTTATTCCAACTTGGATCCCTTTTTAATTTCTTTTTCTTTCCTGATTTCTCTGGCTAGGAGTTCCAGTACTATGTTGAATAACACTGGTGAAAATGGGCATACTTGTGTCACTCTAGATGTTAAAGAGAAAACTTTCAGCTTTTCCTCATTCAGTATGATGGTTGCTGTTGGATTATTAAATGGGGTCTTTATTATGTCGAGGTACATTCCTTTTGTACCTAATTTGTTGTGTTTTCTCCTGAAGCAATGTTGAATTTTACCAAATGCCTTTTCTGAATATATTGATCATGTGTTTTTTATACATTATTCTGTTGATGTGGTATGTTGTGTTTCTTGATTTGCATAAGATGAACCATTCTTGCATCCATGGGATGAATTCCACTTGATCATGGTGAATAATCTTTTTAATATGATATTGGATCCAATTTGTTAGTATGTTGCTGAGAATTTTTGATTTATGTTCATCAAGGATTTTGACCTGCATTTTTTTCTTTTCTTTTGTTGTTTTTTCCTTGTCTGATTTTTGCTATCAAGGTAATGCTGGCCTCATAGAATTTGGAAGAATTCCTTCCTTTTCAATTTTTTGGAATAATTAAAGAAGAAATGGTGTTAGTTCTTCTTTAATGTTTGGTAGAACATTGTAGTGAAGGCATATGATCCTGGGCTTTTCTCTGATGGAAAATTTTTATTACCAATTCATCTCATTATTTGTTCTTGGTCTCCAGGTTTTTTAATGTCTCCATGATTCAGTCTTGGTAAGATAATATGTCTAGGAATTTATTCATCTCTTCTAAGTTATCAAATTTGTTTTCATATAGTGGCTCATAAAAATCTCTAATGACACTCTGTCTCTGTAGTGTTGGTTGTAAAGTCTTCTCATCTCTGATGTTATTTGAGTTTTCTTTCTTAGTGAGTCTAGTTAAGGATTTGCCTATTTTATCTTTTTGAAGGAAGAGTTCTTTGAGTTCTTTGTTGACCTTTTATACCTATCTATTATCTATTTCGTTTATTTTTGTTCTAATCTTTATTAAATCTTTCTTTCTACTAATGTTGGTTTGTCATTGTTGTTTTGGTTTTTGAGTTACTTGAGACACAGTGAGAGGTTGTTTATTCAAGATCATTCTTATTTTCCAATGTAGCAGTGAATGCTATAAACTTTCTTCTCAGTACTGCTCTTGCTGTATCCCATAGGTTTTAGTTTGTTGTCCATTCTCATTTGTCTCAAGAATTTTTAAAAATGTTCTTGATCCTATTGTTCTGGAATAAGTTGTTTAATTTCCTATTTGAACAATTTCAAAAATTTTTCTTGTTGACTTCCAATTTTGCTGCATTGTGGTCAGAAAAGATTCTTGATATGGTTTTAACTTTTTTAACGTGTGGAGACTCAGTTTTTGGACTACCATATTCTGGAGAATGTTCCATGTGCTACTGAGAAAAATGGGTATTATGCAGCTGCTAGATGGGATGTTTTGTAGATGTCAACAAGATCCAACTGGGATAATGTGCAATTCATTCTGCTGTTTATTTGTTGATTTTTCTTTCTAGAGTCTGAACCATGTTGAAACTGAGGTGTTAATCCTATCATTATTGTATTGTATTTTAATCTATTCCTTTAGGTCTATTAATATTTGCTTTACATATTTGGATTCTCTGATATATATTTAAAATATGCATATATATTTTAATATATATATATCTTATATCTATTTATGTATACTTATATATATATATTTTTTTTAATTTGCCCCTTTCTCATTACATAATGACTTTGTCTCTTTTTGCTATTTTTAATTTTAAGACTATTTTATCTGACATAAATATAGCTACTCTTGCATTCTTTTAGATTCCAAAATGCATGAAATATCTTACTGTGTTCCTTCACTTTCTGTCTATGTGTGTCCTTGGAAGCAAAGTGAGTCTCTTGCAAGCAACATATAGTTGGGTCTTGTGTTTTTACCCATTCATTCATCTGTGTTCTTTCTTTGCGGTTAAATGAATTTCTCAAGTATTGTTTTGATTCCTTATTTATTATTTTTGGTATTTCTATTACAGATTTTTGCTTTGTGGTTAACATGAGGCTTATTAATATCACTTTTTGGTTTCAACAAGCTATTTTTAAGTGATAGCAAGCTATTTTTTAATTATATGAGAAGAAACAAAAATCAGAATAGCAAAGAGATGACTGCCTACTCATGTTTATTGTGGTTCTATTCACAATAATTAAGGTATGGAATCAGCCTAGGAGTCCATCACCAAATGAATGGATAAAGAAAATGTAGTATATATATACACAACAGAATATTATTCAATCATAAAGAAGAATGAATTCTGACATTGCAGCAAAATGGATGGAATTGTAGATCATTGTGTTTAAATGAAATAAGCCAAACATAGAAAGATAAGTACTATATGTCTTCTCTCACATGTGGAAGATGAAAAGGTCAATCTGAATGTTAAAAGGTGATTAACAGAGTTTACAAAGGGTGTGTGTGAGGCAAGGGTGGGTAAAAGGAGGTTGGATATGATCAGTGCATACCTTATGCATGCTTGGAAATATTACACTGAACTCTATTAGTGCCTATAATAAACATTGTGCTATCAAAAAACATAAAATAAAAGACAAAAAAGAAACAAGAAAATATGCTATTAAAACTTTTAGGGCTGGGGTGTAATTTTACTTAGTATACTTTTCAGCTCAAGGATTTCTCTTTGATTTAAAAAAAAAAAGTTCCCTAAATTCTACTGTTACAATATTAAATCATTTCTCTTGATTTCTTCAAATGTATTGAGTTCCATTTAAAACCCCTGTTTTAAATTTTCTGCCTGAGAGATCTCCCATTTTATATATATATACACACATACACACACACACACATACACACATAGATATAGATATAGATACACATACACACACACTATTAATAGTCAGTTTCTGACACATTGTTTTGTTAGGTTCAGTCATGGTTTCTGAAAGTTCCTTATGCTTATTGACAAGCAATATCATCTGTACACTGAAAACAATATGTATTTATGCTTGTCTTCATAATCTGAATGTGTGCCTATCTTTCCAAAAATTCTAAGCAGTTCAATTGCTTTCTCTGAACCTCTGGACACTTCTGCTATTTCAGCACTTAGTGACAACCTAAGTTCAGGTGTACCACAAGTCAACTACTAGTGTATTGTTTCTGTTTCAGCATTGGAGAATGTTCCAAGCTCAGAGTTATCCTAAATCCTCAGTTAGTGTGTTGATCTGAATTAAAAAATGTGTTGTTTAAAAAGGGTACCCTGACAATGCAAGCCTCTACTTGAGACTGGGATATGTCTCCAGATGCCTCATCCACAGACATTAGGCCTGGGTCAGGCACCACAGAAGCCTGTTGGAAATTGGGGATTAGTGGTGGAGGCAGTAATTTGATGTCCATGCTGACACTAAGCTAGGTCCTACCTAAGTCTCACAGTTGCAGGGACCAGTGCAGTCTCAAGGATGCAAGTCAGGCCCAACTGTAGTTTGTGGGGATGCAGGCTAAAACACAAGTCAACCACTGGGCTGCATGGCACTATCTGATCCTGGGGAAGAGCTAGAGGATTTGTCTATCAGCATGGGTTCAATGTGGAGCTGGTCTCACCACCATGTACTGGCACTAAGCTTTAAGGCAAAGTCCTGTGCTAACTTTCCTGCCCTACTTTTTTATAACTGGAGTCTTTTTCTTCATTCTTAAAGGAGAGAATTCACTTGTAGATGAGGAAGAGTTAAGGAGGACATCTCTTGGCCATCCAGGCTGACACTAAGCCAGTTTTCACTGGGTTCAGGTACCTGTGCAGTCTCAGGGGTACATACCTGACCCACTCACAGTCCATGATTATACAAATCAAAATATGTCTGTCCTATTATAATATAGTGTTCCTGTCTGATTCTGAGGAAAGTCTAGGGGCTCTGTTGTTGAGCATCTGCCTGTGGATAGGTATCATTGCTCTTATATCCTGTGTAGCAGGCCTGGCATTGAGTTTCCACCCACTAGACACTTACTCCTCACCGCCTACCAGAGGTTAATGGAGAGGTGATAGAGGTAGTCCCTTGGCCCACCTAGCTAAGGAAAGACCAGAGGCTCTGTTTGTAGGCACTTTCCTGAAAATATTGTAACATATTTACGACCATAGATTTCTAATAAAATCTATAACTAAGTAGAACAAATACATCCTTTGTCTTCTTATATAAGTGTACATTGACTAGTCTTAGGCTTTGACATCCTGAAATAAAATTTATAATCAGCTTGTTACATTTGTTACAGCCTTCCTCATCTCCAAAGAGAAAACCTATTTGAAACTTTATTGGACCATCATTGAACCCATAGATCAATAGGGAATGAATAGACATTTTAAAATATTTAATTTTTCAATCATGTATATGAGGGTATTTCTTCTTTAGGTTTTCTTAAATAACTTTAAAGATTTGTAGTTTTCTATGTAAAATTGTTGTTCATGTATGACTATATTTATTCTTTTATACTTGAAGTTTTGATCTTATTATAAATGTTACCCATCATTTTTTATAATTTTAAATTTTTGTTTTAATTAGTTGTACATGTCAGTAGAATACTTTTCTGTACTTTGACATATCATATATAGATGGGATATAATTTCTCATTTTTCTGAGTGTACATGTTGTAGAACCATATTGCTCATACAGTCACATATATACATCCAGTAATAATGTCTTTCATTCTACTATCTTTCCTATCCCCACATGCCCTCCCCTTCCCTCCCATAATTTCCCTCTACTTAATCTAAGGTAACACTATTCTTCCCTAGTACTCCCTGCTTTATTGTGAATTACTATCTGTATATTAGAGAAAACATTAGGCCTTTGGTTTTGTGGAATTGGCTTATTTTGCTTAGCATGATATTTTCCAACTCCAACCATTTACTGGGCAAATGGCATAATTTAACTGTAAAGCTGAGTAATATCCCATTGAGTATATATACCATATTTTCTTTATCCATTCACCTATTGAAGGACACCTAGGTTGGTTCCATTTTTTTAGGCTTATTTATTTATTTATTTATTTATTATTCACATATGACTGTGGAATGCTTTACAATTCTTATTACACATATAGAGGACAATTTTTCATATCTCTGGTTGTATACAAAGTATATTCACACCAATTTATTTTCTAAATATTTTCCATGTTGTATAGAAATTCAACTGATTTGCATATAGTCTTTTAGGTCTAGGAATCCTACTAAATTAGTATATTAATTCAAATTTTTAGCATACTCCTTTAGATTTTCTTTTAAATCTAAGTTTCTAAGAATGATAAAAATTTGCTTTTCTCTAGTTCTGTTGACTTTTTTGGCTGTCAAAACACTCCATAATTAAAATGTATAGAAGTAAAGATAGAGGACATCTTTATCCTCAGTTTCAATGAAAAAGGTTTTATGATGAATAATGCTTTCTGTAGTTTTTTAAAATAGATGTATCCCTTAAAATGACAAGAAAGACCCTTTCTATTACTAACATGTTAAAAAAATTAGTTTGATTTCATTTAAGTTATTAATTAATATGGATATTATTGCTTTCATTTTCTAAATCTTTTGAAATTATTATATAATTTTCCCTCTAATCTGTTTTTCTGTTAATTTATATTAATTAATTATTTACTTTTTTATTCTTCTCATTAATAGGATAAACCAAACTGATCATTTATTTATTTCACAACTATGTACTACAAAGCAAATGGTGACAAAGATGCTTAGCTGAGACTTTTGAAAGTGTTAACAGTGGAATCAGAAATGCTTATTGTAGTATGCTACTGTGAGTGAGTGACTAGGTTATGGCCATTAAAAGACAGAAGGTCAAAAACCAACAGGGTATGGTCTTAAAGGGATTATGTACGTGAATATTGAACTTGCCAGTAATTAAGACAGGAATAATTTTGGCAAGAGTAAAACATAACCAGGAATTAGGGTGAATGACCCAGGTCTCAGTAAATAACTGCAAAAATAAGAAGCTGTATTGACTAATATTTTGCAATTCAAACTTTGGTGAGGGGTCAGGAGGAGAGAGGAAGAATGAGCTGGGACAGTAATGAATCTCAAACATCCATTTCTGGGAGTAGAATCAGGTGTAGGCGGTGGGGAGGAAGTCACCACCTGAGAAGGCTGCATGGGAGAAATGTCCTCTGGAGAAAGTTAGTGTCCACTAATGGTATAGGTTAAGAAAACATGCAAACAAAAATATTGAGAACATAAGAAGTTTTGCTAATGACTGAATGTCAGTTCCAGGAGGCCCAGTGGAAAGTTTTCAGATGAGGAGGAAAGGTGAGAGAGAGAGAAAGAATGTTCAGATGTGTGGGAAAGGAGGGCTGAAAATGGGGATGACCAGGAATGCGGGGTCTCTTGTGGAACTATCATAGAAAGGGAGAGCAGATTAAAAAAAAAAAAAAATCTGTTCAGGTGACCTCTATGTAGGTGGTGGAGGTCAGGTTGTGAGTTTAGGAAAACAGACAACAAAGGGGATGTGGGATGACCTCTTGGCTCCACTTATGAAAACTTCAGAGACTTAGAAAAGGGAGTCCCACTCTGGTGCACACAGTCTCACTCTTGACCCAATCCGTGGAAAGCAGTTGAGAAGTATTCTTTGTTAAATATATTATATATTTTGTACATTGTTTATTTGATTTGCTTATAACATTTTTAAGATATTTCCATCTCTGACATAAGTGAAAATGTCCTGTACTGTTCCCATTCTATTTTTGTGAGGCTTTGTTATCAAGATTATGCTAGTTCCTAAAATGAGTTGGGTAATGTTCTTTTCCTACAGTCTAGAATCATTTCTGTAATACAGGAATTGTTTGTTCTTTGAATGTTTGATAGAATTCAGTCTCAACATTATGTTGTCCTAGAGTTACATTTGAGAAAAGACTTTTAAATAGCAATTCAATTTCTTTATTGCAAAAATCAGTAAACTTTTTCTGTAAAGGGCCAGATAGTAAATATTTAAAATTTTGTGGGCCACATAACATCTTTGTCCCATATTCCTTTTTACTATCCTTCTTTTTTTTTTTTTTTTTTTTTTGTATTTTTACCTTTAAAAGCTGAAGCAGGAGGACTATTGGAGTCCAGGAGTAGGAGTTTTTGTTTCTGTTTTTCATGGGGAGTGGGGGCAAATATTAGGGATTGAACCCAGGGGCACTTATAAAAAGGGAATCCTTAGCCCTTATTATTCTTATTATTTTCAAATCTTGAGACAGGGCCTTGCTAAGTTGCTGAGGCTAGCTTTGAATTTGCTACCTCCTGAATGGCTGGGATTACAAACTTGTGCTACCATACCTGACAGAAGCAGGAGTTTGAGGCCAACATGGGTAAACTATCAAGACCCCCATTAAAAAACAACAACAACTTGTAGGCTGTGCAAAACTAACCAGATTTATCCCATGCACCATCACTTGCCAATCTCAATTTTGATGGGTTTATTTGGGTTTCTGTCTCCTCTTATATCAGTCTGATATGTGATATTGTCTCAGAAATTTGTTAATTTCTTTTAAATTTTCCATGCATTGGAATAAATTGCTTATAACATCTTCATCATTTGGACACCTATAGAATCTGAAATTAGAAAGAACCCCTTTTATTTCTAATATTCCTTTTTTCTAATTGTGCTTTCCAGAAATTTATCAATTTAATCAAAAATTTATCAATTTAATTATAGAGATCAGATTTTTATTTATGTTACCCTTTCTTCTTTTTTATAATTTCACTAATATCTATTTTTGTTTTCATATTTATTTCCTTCTATTGCTTATTTTGAAGTTTACTAAGTTCTTCCTTTTCTAAGCTTTAAAGTTTCGTGCACAACTCACTTTCAGTCTTTCTAATAAAAATACTAAAAGCTTTGTTTTCCCCTCTAATAATGCTTTAGCCACGCCCCCATAAGTTTCAAAATATAGTGCTTTTGTCATTATTCATTTTTATATACTTCCTAATTTTCTTTATGGATTCTTCTTTATATATAACTTAGTAAGATTTTTAAAAATTTCCTACCTACAGAATTTATTCATTTGTCAGATAATCATTTTATTAGAGTTTCCTATATTAATTATACTGTGATCAAATAATGTGGCCTTCAAAATGCCAATCTTTAGAAAATTGGCATGAAGTTTAGGGACCAGCACATATATTAGAGAAACTAATGTTTATGCTTTAGTTGTGAAACATTTTAATGATTTTATTATAAATTGTGTTATTCAAATAGTTTATAGGGGGCTGGGTTGTGGCTCAGCAGTAGAGTGCTCACCTAGCATGTGCGAAGCTCTGGGTTTTGATCCCCAGCACCACATAAAAATAAATAAATAAAAATAAAGGTATTGTGTCCAGCTACAACTAAGAAAAAAATTTTAAAGATAGTTTATATGTTATAGTTTATATGCTATTTTTCCTGCTATATTTGTCAGTTACTGAGAGGTATATTAAAATCTCTGAAAAATGATTGATTCTCTTTCCTTACTTTTATTCTATTTACCTTAAAATCTATTTTGTCTGTTAAAAATCATAAATTCATGTAAGTTTCCTTTGACTAAGATTTGTCTAAACTATTTGTTTCTCTTCTTTAAAAATTTTTGTATCATTATATTTTGACATATCTCTCCAAACAGTCTACATCTCAATTTTATTTAGTTTGGTTTATAATCTAGCCAATAATCTTTGATTCTTTTTAACTAAAGCTTTTAACTACTGATATATTTGGATTTCTTTCTACCAGACTTTTTAAAAATGTATTTTATCTTTTCTACCATTTTTAGCATGATTTATCTTATTATTAATTTGGAATATATACATTCTCTTTCTTATTTAGGGCTTGCTATAGAAATTTCAATAGATGTAGTTAACTTAGCAATGTTTAAAATCGCAAATATTTTTTCTTTCCTCTGAAAAATGAAAGAATAGAATACTTTAATTCCATTTAAACCCCTCATGACTTATATGCTATTAATATCAAGCATTTTATTTCTGTTCTTTTAACTCAGTAGATTATTGTTTTTATGTATTTAGTGTTCGCTCACATTTCTCCTCATAGTTGCTACTTTCTTTGCTTTTATTTATTCTTGCCTCTCAGATCTTCCATCACTCTCCTACCTAGAGTTAACACTTTTCAAATTTCTTTTATTTAGGCTCTGAGAGTAGCAAGCTTTCTTAATTCATATTGTCCAAAATGTCTTTACTTAACCCCAAAGCTGAAGGCATAGTCCTTTAGTGTTCCAGCTAAATGGGGAGATATTTTTCTGTTCAATACCACACATTAGGTAGGTTCTGGGTCTCATTTCCCATTCTCTAACCCACGCTTCAAAATCATTACCCCCTAAAATGGAGATTAGGCTCTAAGTTTGCCAGGTTATACAAATACTTCAACTTGAAATCTCTGGTTACTTTCCTAGGTTCTTGATTTCATTTTATTTTTAAACTTAATATTCCTACTTTAAGCTGGGGATATAGTTAAGCTGGTAGAGTTCTGGCCTCACATTCACAAGACCCTGGGTTCAATCCCCAGCAAAAATATATATATATATATATATATATATATATATATATATATATATATATACACACACACACACACACACACACACACACACTTTAAGTTGATGGATACATTTTTAAAGATTTAAAAACATATATATTATTCAATACTTTTTGAGGGGTCAATCAAGTTACTTATTGTTATGTTTTTATTTACTCATATAACATTCCTTCAAGAATATTTTTCCATATTATTTCAAAACCCTTGTATATACTGTTTTAAAAAGCCTATGTCACAGCCGGGCACTGTGGTATACTCCTGTAATCCCAGTAGCTCAGGAGGCTGAGGCAGGAGGATAGCACGTTCAAGACTAGCCTCAGCATCCTAGTAAGGCCCTAGGTAACTTAGCAAGATCCTGTCGCACAATAAAAATACAAATTAAAAAAAGGACTAGACAATCTTGGTATCAAAAAAAAATTATGTTGCACAAAACAAATCTATTACAGTTTACATACACATTCCTCTACTACTAGGGTTGGTTTCCAATTTTTACTACTATAAATAATGTAAAACAGAAAACCTTTCAAAAAACAAAAGTAACAAACAGGAGAAAAAATATGAACACTTTACAGACTTGGTATATATAACTTGATACATTTGATTTTCTTCAGTTGTTCAAAGAGCGAACATATTTCCATGTGTCTTATTTCCTATTTATCTATTTATCTATCAACATCTTTGTTCAATTTTTATTCTTTTTAATATTATTATTTTATAGAAATATTGAATAAAGAGTAAGTTTAGTTAAAATGTTTCTAAAAATGGTGCTATGATATATTACTGACACCTGTCAAATTTTCGATTTTGTATTCATGCTATTTAATTCACTCTTGGTCGCCATACAATGTGGATAGCAGGGTTGTCTGGAAATATTTGCTATAACTCTGTGAATGAACTGGGAAGATTATTATGTGTTTTTTGGCACAAAATAAAGGCTTTACACACCTATGATAACTACAAAAAATAAAGAAAATGAATATGTAAATATATATATATATTTACAAATCTTATTATCTTGTGTTGATTTCTATATTTATAGCCACATTAATCAAGGAAATATGATATTGGAAGTTTTCTTGATAATATTATATGAATTATGTTTATAATTTATATATATATATATACACACATAGACATCTGTATATATGAATGATATAATTCACATATATATTTATATATACATATGTGTGTGTATACACACAAACACACATGACTGTAGTTAGTCAGTAACTGTTGTCCCAGATGTGTCATTTCTAACTTTATAACTTACCTCTGAGTCCTGGTCATACAATAAATTTAGCAACTGAAGGTGCCTGCCTCATTTTGGGAGATAACCTGAAAAATCAGTCCTCCAGACAACTAAAGTAGACTTCTTCAAAGCTAGGAATAGAGGAGGCACTGCGGGAAAGAGGATCGCCTGAGAATAAAAATGACTTGCTTTGCTACCAATTAGAGTTGGAAGTACTTAAACAACTGCTAATACCTATCTTAGAGAGGAAGATGAGACCTAAGGGTGAAAAGACCAAATCTACTCACAAGACTGGAGTTAGAACCCAATTTTTCTAGTGCTAGTCCAGAGTGCTGTCTTACACATTCTCTTCCTTCTTAAGCCATAGATGATGTATATAATCACATTGAGCTGCAAGATCCATTATATGAGGAGGTTTATAAAATGAAATCTGTCCCTTTATCTTGACAGGATGAGAATTATACATTCAGAAGTCAATTACATTAAAAGATATGCTAAAGAGTGACTTAAACTTGCTCAGTCTCAAATTACTTTTCTTGAAACCTCCTAGTAGTTAGTGACTTTCAGGATGCATGTTTCAAGGTAATGTAATTCCTAATGGATCCACAAATCTGATTGAAAAGATAAAAGTTGTACATATTTGTGAACTGAAGAATAAGCATGTATAAAAGGCAAAAGGTAACTCTGCTTTGTTCAAGATATTATGCTAATTTAAAATATCACTAGCCTATGCCAAGGTAAGTAGTTGTTTTCAAATGTTAGTAGATGAAATGGTACCTAACATATCTCAGTAAATCAATTTTTAAATAAACATTTCATAGTAAAATTTTAAGTGTTTTAAAACAGTGTGCTTTAAAAAAAAGATAAAACGTGTAGTAAAAATATGATATTTTTTAATTTTTATTGATAGATTTTTTAAATAAATGACAGCAGAATGCATTGCAATTCTAATTACACATATAGAGCACAATGTTTCATATCTCTGGTTGTATATAAAGCTTATTCACACCAATTTGTGTCTTTATATGTGTACTTTGGATAATGATATCCATCACATTCCACCATCCTTGCTAATCTCCTGCACCCTCCCTTCTCCTCCCACCCCTCTGCCCTATCTAGAGTTCATCTGTTCCTCCCATGCTCCCCTTCCCTACCCCACTATGAGTCAGTCACCTAATATCAGAGAAAACATTCAGCGTTTGTTTTGGGGGGATTGGCTAACTTCTCTTAGAATTATCTTCTCCAATGCCATCCATTTACCTGCAAATGCCATGATTTTATTCTCTTTTATTGTTGAGTAATATTCTATTGTGTATATATGCCACATTTTTTTTTATCCATCCATCTACTGAAGGGCACCTAGGTTGGTTCCACAGTTTAGCTATTATGAATTGTGCTGCTATAAACATTGGTGTGGCTGTGTCCATGTAGTACGCTATTTTTAAGTCCTTTGGGTATAGATCAAGAAGTGAGATAGCTGGGTCAAATAGTGGTTCCATTCCCAGTTTTCCAAGGAATCTCCATACTGTTTTCCATATTGACTACACCAATTTGCTGTCCCACTAGCAATGTATGAGTGTGCCTTTTCCCCCACATCCTTGCCAACATTTATTATCATCTGTATTGTTGATTACTGCCATTCTGACGGGAGTGAGATGATATCTTAGAGTAGTTTTGATTTGCATTTCTCTAATAACTAGAGATGTTGATCGAATGTATATTTTCTTCTGAGAAGTGTCTGTTCAGCTCCTTAGCCCATTTATTAATTGGGTGAACTGTAAGAAGTCCTTTGCCTAGAACATCAACCAGAATATACAACTAGCTCAAAAAGAAGACATCCTTCCAATGCCTACCTTAATTAATCCTGATAGCCATTATTATCCTATATTAAACAAATTTTGAAATAGAAAATCCAGTAAAGATTAGACGCTGGAGAGAATTCAAGAGGAATCACAACTTTGCCTATTCTAAAACAGCAGTTTCTTTTTTATTAATCTAAACAAGTAAGCTTAGGTTTCCAAGCTATGGTTAAAATTCTGCCTAGGGGCGATAGAGGACAAAGAACAAAGAATAAGAAAGGCTCTTTTCTTATTAATTATTTCTTTCTCCTTCCCCAAACCCTCACATTTGTTGAGTATACAAGTCATTAAGACAGAAGGGAAGAGGATAATGACATGCCAAATTCCCTTGACAGAAAGAAGCTACCCTCAGATCCCTGCTCCAACAACCATGAGCCAACAGGTTCAAGGAGATTGTGGAGTCCGAGGTATTTGGAGGTGGAAAAAATCTGTAAAACAGATCCATCTTTCATTTTATCCACTCAATTTTCTATGATTGTAGGAATTAAGTGACAATTAGAACCCTGGATCACAGGACCCAGTCAAAGGAACCAACACCAATTTTGCATAGCATCTCTATCCATCTCTTCTGTCCTCTGGGTACCTTGCTAAGAGAAATGAATATTATTTAGAATTTTGTTATTAGTCCATAATTTATACTTAATATTTTTAACTAACATCCTTTTCATCATCACTTTCTATGACTTAATAGTGTTGAATTTATGCTGTGTAAATTCCATCTAATGTAAATGATGTCTTCTTATTTTTTACCCACAAAATATCCAAACTTACAACCAGAGGAAAAACCATTAAAAACTGTTATAGCAGTAAATTTGGGGTGGGACATCATAGGCAAGAATTACTTTCCAATTTCCTTTCACACTATATTTTCACAATTTATGTATTTCAGAAGTAATATGCAAATTAACCACAGGAAATAAAATACCACTTGACAGTAGAAATATATGTGTTTTTCTATTTCCCAGATCTGTTCGGGATTATAACAGGGGTTAGATATTTTGACTACCTTAATCCATATTTGTATATAAATTATCTAAGCCATTGCAATATCTGTGGTTTATTCATGAGATTATTTTGAACATGAAAAAGATAATTTATATAAAGCATTTAACAGATAATAAACATTTGAAAAGTGTTAGATATTATTAATTAATAACTTATAGTATTCAATTTAAATAGACTTTAGTTATCCAGAAAATGATAGAAGACACTCCTTCTAGCTTTCACAAACCTAAATTATAATGACTAATTAAAACAATGCATAATAGAAGACATAGGGTGAAATAAACTGTTTTGGAAGCAACAATGATTTTTATGATTTCCTCACTTTATCCTAGAGTGAAAAAAATGAGGGAAAAAACTTTAGTAAATACACCAAGTATTATATTCATCATCTACTATAGGCCAAGTGCTAAAACATAATAGTGAGCAACATTGATAGGTTAACTATCCCTGCTGAGCTTGCACTTCATGATGAAGGACAAATATTAAGGGCATAATGTTCAACTTTGGTGAACATGAAGAAAGAAACAGCAACAAACAGGCCTCTAAATGAGTGAGATCTGAGTCAACACAGACTTCCTTGAGGAGATGGCAAGATTGCGTGCCTTACATGGATATAAGATGTCATTTTTTTTAGAGATTTGAAATAATATGAACTGAATTTTCAAACTTACACATGTGGATGTAATAACTCTAATGAAGCCATCTTAAACAGTCAGTAGATTCTGAAGTTCTGGGCTATTGGAACATAGCTAAAATTGCTTTGGGAAATCCCTCAAGTTGTAAAGGGAAGGAGGGAGGGAGGGAAGGAAGGAAGGAAGGAAGGAAGGGAGGGAGGGAGGGAGGGAGGGAAGAAAAAGGGAGGGAGAGAAAGAGGGAAGGGAGAAAGGGAGGGAGGAAATAAGAATGGGAGAGAGGGAGGAAAAGAAAAGAAAAAAAATCAGTATATGTAGTAATATTTATATGGTATTGACAAGGTTAAATTTTAACTGAACCCTACTATGTGCCTGGAAAATAGCAAAAGTTAAGAAATCCACCCACTCTTCTGTGTTCCAGGAAAGGACTTACTTTAAAGAACATCTTTTTCCAGATGGCTTAGATAAGACTTACAACTGACCCCCCTTATTTACCTATGATGAAACCAGACAGATTCTCCAAGTTCTCTCTCTTTTTTTTTGGACTCATATATGATTAGCTAAACTGCACACCCTTACTGACCAATGGGAACAAAATGCTTATTGACCAAATAAGAGCTTTGCTCTTTCCTCAAGGTCTGTGAACTTTAGCCCAACCTCAACCTAAGCCAGTACACAATTCCCTTTATACAGGCCCTAGAGAGAGGAGGCTGGTCTCAGAGTAAAACATTCTCTGATCTACGTTTAAATCATGCAACCCTTTCATCTGTCTTCCCCTCAGCAGTCACCCAGTTCTTTCTACTCTTGTTTATCTCTTTCTACTAAAGTAAGGCCACCCTTTTCACCTAACATTTGAGAGGTTTGCCCTTTTCCCAGCTTGCAATAATCCTTTCAAATAAAGTGTCTCTTTACTAAAGTCCAGATTTGGTTTTGGACACTATATACTGGAATTCAATCCAAAATCTCTCAATAAGTAATGGACAACAGGTTAACTCCAGCATTTGAAGAATTTAATGTTTCTCAGTTATTGAACAGATAAAATGTCTACTTGGTAATGCAGCACACATACAAAAAAATTAAAAATTATGTAGCTCCAAACATTGCACCATGGAGCAAGATGATTACATCAGAGAGATCCTGAGAAGATCTAAGATCAAAGTAACAGCAAAAGCCTCTCTTCGGCCCACGCTCAGGCCAAAATATGTGCTCATGGAGTAGAGTGGCTGTTGAAAACACCACAGTGGGTTTTTTCTTCCTTTTCTTCCATTTCCTCCCCTGCAAACCTGAACCCTTTCAAAAGAATTTTGTCCTGGATACACATAGTCGAATTCAGTTAGGTGAAATGCAAGGATGATATGTCTTCTTCATACTTTAAAACACTACAATAAGAAAGGAGAGAAAATAAGGAAAATATAATAAAATCTCAACTCTGAGAAATCCCAAGAGGATATGACATTCTGAAATGTGGAAGATTTGCTCACTTCGATCTCTTTATAGAAATCTTTCTGAATTGCATTGCATATATTACTGCTCCCTTTAAGTAGTCTAAATATAACTTAACCTTTTCTTAGATGATATATGATCATTCTTATTTTAAAAGAAAGTCCCTTGTAGAGTAAAGCAATAATGACACCATTTCTCACTATGGTACTCAGGACTGTGTATTGCTGCACTTGGTGAGGTTTTCTCTGCTTTTCTTCCTCCTCCTCCTTTTATCTTTCCTCTCTACTTTGTCTTGCAGAAGATCTAGAGTTGTTTTTGTTTTTTTTCATTTTTGTCATGGTATCTGCCTGTAACAGCAACTCTTCCCCTTCCAAATGCTGCTTTCTATATGCTTTAGATGGGAGAGGAAGGGAAAATATAAATATCTTATACTCCCAGGACCTATTTGAAGCACAGCACACTGTTTCACAATAAACTTTTTATAAAAGTAGGAGTACACACCAAAATACCCAGAAAAATATAGTATGATGAATACATAAGCCAGTGACATAGTCATTTGTTATTATGATCAAGAATTATAAACTGCACATAATTCTATATACCATAGTTTTGTGCACCTGGCAGTATAGGGGATTTGTTTACCCCAGCATCACCCCAAATCATCTGGCTACGATGTCACCGGGTATAGGAATTTTTCAGCTCCTTTGTAACCTTAGGGGACCACATGCGTACAGTGCATGCTGTAGGTCATTGACCAAAACATCATTATGTGACTGCATAAAAAAAATGAAAATCCCGGAAAAGCAAGATGATGGTAATAA
Source organism: Marmota flaviventris (assembly GCF_047511675.1). Lineage (NCBI taxonomy): Eukaryota > Metazoa > Chordata > Mammalia > Rodentia > Sciuridae > Marmota > Marmota flaviventris. Next base: position 43,939,549 of record NC_092503.1, read on the forward strand.
GGATGAAGGCTGTCTTTGGCAGGATATGAAGGGGCAGGTTAACAAATGATGTGGAAAGATTTGACTAGAAAGATCAATTTCTTCCTAGGTAATACAATTTCCAGATCATTTTTTTCTCTTAATAAAGGGATCAGGAAATGTGATTTAATTAAAAAAAAAAAAGAGCACTGGACTTGGGGCAGTGTTTGGTTCAAACTAAAGGTATATCATGTATTAACTATATGACCTTGTATAAGTGATTGATTTATTCACTCTATTTTTTAGTTCCTCAACTGTCAAATGGAAATAGGAATTCTTGTTCTATCTATATAACAGTATTTCTGTGGAGATCAAAGAAAGTAATAAATTTTAAAAGTGGTTTCTAAATATAAAAATAATACAAATGAATTGACTGTCTAAACACCATGTCATGAATATACTATACGTTTCCTCTTTTTATAATAAAAATAGTATATATTAGCTATGGTTTGGATAAGTGTCCCCCAAAATCTCATGTGCTAAAGCCTTGGTCCCTGGTCTATGGCACTATTGGGATATGGTGGTACATTGCAGGGTAGTGCACTAATAAAAAGAAGTTAGGTCACTGAGGGTATGGCCTTGAAACACATAGAGGACCTCATCCTCTCTTTTTCCTCACTCTCTTTCATTTAGGCCATGACGTAAACGGGCTTCCTCCACCACAATCTCCCAGGACAATATATTGCCTTTGAATGAAACCTCCTAAATAATAAGCCACATATATACATACATATATATGTGAAATGATTACCATGGTTAAACAAATTAACATGTCCATCTCACATAAGGACTTTTGTGTATGTCTATGTATGATGAGAGCACTTGTAAGTCTATTCTCTTAACAAATTTCTAGTATAAAACAGGATTGTTAACTATAGTCCTCATGCTGAACATTAGATATCTAGACATATTATTCCTTTATCACTATAACTTTGTACCCTTTGATCTACATATTCCCATTTGCCCTACTTTCCCAGCCTCATGACACCAATCCACTCTGTTTCTAGGTATCTAACTTTCTTAGTCTCCACATATAAGTGCAGTCATACAATATTTTCCTTTCCACATCTAGCTTATTTTACTTTAGCATGATGTTTTCCGGGTTCATTCATGTTGTCACAAGTAGTAATATCTCCTTTTTCAAGGGTGGATAATATTCCATTTACTTATAAATAACAATTTCTCTTTGCAATTTATCTGGTGACAGATGCTTAGGCTACTTCCATAGTTTGGCTACTGTGAAAAATCCTGTAATGACCATGAGAATGCAAATTTCCTTTTGAGGTACTGACTTCATTTCCTGTTGGCATATGCCCAGAAGAGAGATTGCTGGATTATATGGTAGTTCTACATATGCTTTTTTTGAACAAACTCTACACCGGTTTCCTAAAAGGCTCAACTGATATAAAAATTCCCACCAATAATGAACACAAGGATTGGCTTGTCTGCACATTCTTACCAACACCTGTTGTCTCTTGTCTTCAATAATGGGCATCCTAACAGGTATGAAGTCATAGCTCATTGTGGCTTCAATTTCTTTTTGTTGATGATTAGTTACATTGAACATTTTTTCATAACTGTTAGCCATTTGTGTGTCTCCCTTGCAAAACGTGTATTCAAAGAGCATTCTAAATCATATTTGTTCTAAACCGCTAGCTGATTGTAAAATAAAAAATAAAGCAAAAAAAGCAAAGGGAATCAAAAAGTAATGTCTATTTTGTTTGTTTTTGCTATGTGAGTTGTAAGACTCTTCTATATTTTGGATATTAACCCTTATCAGATGTATGGTTTGCACATATTTTCTCCCAATCTGTGGATTGTCTTTTCATTTTGTATATACAAGTGTTCGGCAACTCAAACCAATCATTTGTGGCAGCTCTCTTAAATATCCTGATGATATACAAAAAAAAACACCTCCACAGTACCTCTTGGACATTAGTTGGCCCAGAATTATGTTGAAATACATTGTTAAATGCAAATTCTAATTTGGAAGGCTGGGAATGGGATGATGCTTCCAGATTATGCAGACATACCTCACTTGGGAGCAGTATGCTATGAACATGATAGCTTCTTAGAAATGGAAAATCACCCGTTTCTTCCAGACCTACAGAATCAGAATCTAAAATGTAACTATCAGTCGATTCATGTGTACTTTAAAGTTTGGGAAGCACTTTCATAGCTGACAGCAGTGACTCTACCTATTAGAAATGCAAATTCTGAAACCCCACCCAGACTTGCTGAATTTGGAGAGGGAGAAGGATCTTTTCTCACTTTTGGTTTTCATATGCCCTCTGGGAGATTCTGGGACATTAGTAAAGCTTGAGAACCACTGACCTAGAGCATTTATTAAATGTACAATTTTCTAGGTCACATCTTTGGAAATTCTGGTTTAATGGATCTGGGTCAGGACTGTGGAATCTGGGTTTCTGATCCGTTTTTGGTGAATTTCGTGTTCAAACAAATTTAGGAAAGACTACAATGGCAGTAGAGTCTCACCTTCTGGACCCTTTCATTTGCCTTTAATTAGCCCTACCATTGAGACCACTGTCAAACCCATCTCTACTCCACTGAATTCAGCAGTTTCTATTGAGCCTTTCTGTGAATCAGGCACTAGGGTTCAACATCTGAAGTCCTACCCTTATATATCCTAAGAATCAGTCCTAGATTTTAGCAACTCTATAGTCTGTGAAGAGCATTTCTTTACACCAAAACTTCTTAGGCTCTTAAGTGGGTTTTTTAGCAACATTTTATCCGTATATTTGATACTATAAACAGGCCAAAATTTGCCCCCAGAGCGACATAAACAATTTGTTATTTGAAAAGACAATAGTGTTGTTTTCTTTCCAACTGGTTACAACTAAAGCACATATTTACGTAATCTTTAATGTAATAAAAATCAAATCTGGAATTATACTCTTTTCCCAAACAATCCTGATTGGTTAATGTTCATTCATTTCTTTATACAGCATCATCTGGTACATGGCTATTGAACATTAATTTCATGACTATGTGCTGGGCACTTGGAAAATGTATCTGAAATTTACTTTAAGATATTTTGGCATGAACAATATGATGTTATAAATGTTCAGGTTGTAGTCTAAGTGTTTGTTGTTGTTTTTGTTATTTTGGCCCTAAAAAGACACTGTCTTTCCCTGAGCTCCATGGGTTGTGCACTACTTATACTACTGAAAAAGGCTACACTTTAGATCCAGTTAGCACAAAAGGACTTCAGCCATCCTTATATATATGAAGCACACTGTGGTCTTTGCAAATTAGCATGATGAATATGAGAAAATCATTTCCTTTGGTAAAATTAGTGGCTTGTTAATTAGCATAGTGGATATTAGAAAATGATATACATTAGTAAAATTTATGGCATTCACAGTATGTAATGAGTGGGATATTTTTGAGCTCCCTCCATCCCACTCCCCCATTTCCATGAAGAGGACATAAGAATCTAGAGAACAGTTCATCTTCACTCTTCACCTTTCACCCCTGAAGATGACACTGAAGGCGAGATCTCTGACTTGCCTTGATCCTAATCATTGGTTGAGACTATTCTGGCAGCTGGTGCCTACTATAAAGATAACTGAAACCTGATTCTAAATTGACGTTGCACCTGCTTTCAGTAAAGCTTTTCATAGATGGAATTAAAGCCCGTAAAAGGACCACAAACTGGGATTTTATGGAACTTGCCAGGATATGTAATATATACTAGTTTTTCCCTTTTTGTTAATTCATATTTATTTGATAAAATTTTTGAAAAAAAAATTTAGCCTAAGACTTGCTTATATCACTGCTAAAATGAGAGATTGAGGAGCACCAGCCTTCACCTTCTACTTGTAGGTTCTATTATCTAAACACCGTGCTTGTCCAAATCGGATGAGATCAATCCTTAACAAGAAACACTGGTGAGAAAAACCAAACAAGATCCTTGTCCTTATAGAATTTACTCTCTGAGAAATAAGACATATCAATCCCACATCACTCAAAGAAATATAAAATGCAACCAGATGTAAAATGTCCCTAATTTATAATGGCTTAATTTAGATTTCTTTTTTTTTCTTTATAATGTTGCAAAGGTGGTAGGTATTCAGTAGAAACTCTACCTTGAATTTTGAACTTCGATCTTTTTGATGTGGTGTGTGATAGTCTCCTGTGATGCTGGGCAGCAGCAGAGAGTCACAGCTCCCAGTCAGTCATGTAGTCACAAGGGTACACAACCAATCTTTCAAAGTGCACTGTGAGGCTAAGCTATGACATTTGGAAGGCTAGATGGATTAAATGCATTTTAAATTTATGATATTTTCAATTTAAGATGAGTGTATCAGTATGTAACCCCATTATAAGTTAAGCACCCATATTTTAGATTAGAGTCATAGGGGACTATGAGACCATGTAATAGAGATACTAAACTTGCCACAGAGTTTGGGGAAGTCAGTTCTTATGGATTAAATTTGTCCTCTCCAAAAACCATATGTATTGAAATAATTCTAACCCCCTCAACAACAGTATTTGAAAGAATTATGTTGTAAGAATGGAGGTTTTATCCAACAGAATTGGTGGCTTCAAAAGAAAGGAAGATTCTTTCTCTCTACAACCCTTTCTCCTTCCTTACCCAGGCATATATGAAGGAAAGGTCATATGAAGACACAATGAGAAGTTGTTCACCACCACTAATAAACCAAATGTATTATACTAAAGTGTAGAACATTAAAAAAAAAAGACTCTGCCATACCAGTAGTTCTTTTATAAAGAAATCAAGTGTAACCTTAGCCACTCTTCATTTCAACCCTGAGTATTCCATGATCAAGTAGTCATTGCTAAAATTCCCTATAGCCATCTCATTTCGTACTCTGTTCTCATAACCCCTATCTCTTCAGTGATAAATGGTCCATCTGGCTTCTATCACCTTAGGGATTCCATATTCCTATTGAAATCATGAAATCCATTTCTAATTCAGCTTCTCCCACTGTCTCCAGAGAAGAGCCACTACACTTCTTTTGAAATATGCCAGAGTTGTGTTACAATATATACTTCAAAGTTCTAATGTGATACTTTGAATGTCCACACCAAAATTCGTGTGGAAATTTAATCTCCATTGTTTTTCTTTCTTTCTTTTTTTTTATTAAGAATGTGGAAGCTTATCTGACTGATCCTTTGCACATAAGACTTTGGGGAGGTAAATAAGTGAGGCCATAAAAGTAGTGACCTAATTCAGTGTAACTATGGTTTTGTAAGAGAAAAGACCTGAACTCAAACATTCTGTCTCTCCACAAAACATTATATATCATAGTGGGTTGGGTCTCTGAAGAGTCCCCACTAGCAAGAAGAATCTCACCAGATGCAGCTGGCTGATACTGACCTTCCCAGACTCCAGAGCAGTGAGCAGAATAAATGATTACTGTTTATAAGTTAGTTTATGACATTCAGTTATAGCAATAGAAGTGAGACCTAGTAATGGAATGTCTTCTGGTCCTGCTGAAGGGATACTTCAATCAGATGGGTAACACATACCTGTAACACAACAAACCTGGGATTCTAACCCCCTAATTTCTTGAAATATTTTCTCTATATTATTCTAAGACATTTTTGACATCTCAAGTTCATCTATAATTCCAGGTTCCTTTTAAGCTGCCCAGCTTCTCATTATTATATAATATCAGGAATCCCTGGTAAGTAAATTTGCATCAATAAGTTCAGCCTAATCTAAAATGATACTTCTCCAACTTAATCTAAAATTATATTTTTCTATTCATGGTCATATACCTTAAAATTCTGCTCTTATATATGCACTCCAAATTCTGCTCATGTAAATTGGTAAATCCCAATAATCTTTTGATGTCTAAGCCTTCTTCTGCTAAGTTTTACTTTATAATTGGTATCCTAAGGGTTTCTGGGTTTCTAACTATGTATATAAGTCCACAAGTAATTCTAGTTTCCTCTAGCACCCCAACCACCTCATTTAATGGAGTAATAATCAGATGTTGAGTTGATTCCATGCACCTATATATTCTTCAAATAAATTTCTTCCTTCTTTTTTTCTATTTTTCTGTATTTATTTTACAGTTTGCCTTTTGTTTGGTGTATGTGTATTTTTTATTGTTGTTGCTGTTTTGCTAAAGGAGATGAGCATTGCTTTCTGTTATTTGCAATCAAAATAAAGAATCTTAACAAAAAAATTGGAAGACTGAAGGTATGACTCAGTAGTAGAGTGCTTGCCTAGCATGCATGAGACCCTGGGTTTAGTCCCCAGCACCCCAACCCCCCAAAAATCAAGAATTTGAAATCAGAACATAGAATATTACAAAAAAGCCTTGAGAGCCTTCTTAATATTTTGGGAAAGACAAGTGGAAGGTCATGGTATAGCATGACAAAAAGATAATTAGATTATAATGTTTGGTCACCTGGATTCAGATACCCAAAAGGGATAAAGCTCTGGGCATCAATTTCGTTGTACCAGCAAAGAATTCAAACCATTGAGTGGCCAAGGGCAGAAATCTGTGCTTTTGATAGCATTAAAAAACTTGAAGAAATAATTTATTAAATTAAAATGCCTAAATTTTTAACTCATAAGTTAAAACTTAAAAACTTAGATATACACAGGTAAATGAACGTTCGTCCTTCTATAAAGCAAAACCGAATTTTTACAACCCCAAACATTAACTAGTTGCCACATTAAAATACCAACATAACTAATTCTTAAATAAAATAAGAATTGATTGAGAAAGAATGATCCCCCCAAAATGATGAGGGCATAGAGAAAGATTCCTCCCAAATAAACAGCATACAGAGGACTGTAAACATCTCTTAAGAGAAATAATCTGGCAGTAACACCAAAAACACTATATCTGCACACCAACAAGCTTGGAATGAATGTTGAGCACTTTCTTGACCTTCAATCATGAAGCAAAGAGGCAATCAGAAAACCCCCAATCAATGTGCTATAACCAGGAAAAGAAGACTAGATTTTCCTAGATTCAGTAGCAGAGGGCTGGGAATTCTCTTTCACCAATACAATGGAGTCTTTCCCAAGGGAGTGTTGGGAGGGTAGGGCCTAAGAAAAGAGGCAGATGTCAAATAGAGATATGATAAGATGAAGATGATTTGACACATTCAAAAGAGAATTAGCTAATTGGATATACAGATCTGAAATTCTAAGAGCTCTCGACCAGAAATATTAATTTTAAATTATTTTGCATATATGTGCTAACTGAATCAATGGATATGAACAACATTAGTTAGGAAGGTGGAGAGGGTTGAGAAGATATAAAGTTCTAGGACTGAGTCTTAAAGAAACGCCTAAAGCCTTTAAATAAAGAACAGGAAGAGGATAAATCCAGAGGAAACAAGGGAATTGACCAGAGATGTTGAAAATTAAGAGATTGTGGGGTCACAGAAATCAAGGGAACTCTGTTTCTGAAAACAGGGAGTGATAAACATTGTTGATTGCTACTGAGAGGTAAGGTTGAATGAGGATTTAAAATTATCTCAGGAATTTACAACCTGAAGGGCACTGGTGACTTTCAATGAAGCTATTTTAATGGAGTGATGGGGCCATACTCAAGAGGGTGGAGCAATGAGTGAGAGGTGAGGAATTGTAGATGGGTGGTATCATTAATGACTATTTAGAGGAATGTAGTTGTTAAAAGAGTGAAAGGACTGGGCCGTAATATGGAGGAAAAGGAGGTCTATTTTGTTTTCATTAAAATCAAAAGGAAGAATATAGAAAGCAAGATTGAACATATATAATAGAAAATGAACAATAAATATAATAATGCTACAGAGAAGGTGAGAAGTTTGGAAATCCAAAGCAAAAGTTGTAGAGTTGGCTTCAACCAAGAGGAGGTTATAGCTCCTATGTTGTAACAGAAGACATTCAGGAATCACCATGGTGGGACAAAAACCTGGGACAATGAAATAAACCCCTGAGTGCAAGAAACTGTTGTACCATAGTTTGTAGCTAAGCATGTGGCTTCTCCATGCTCTTTTCAACAGACCTGTCCTGAGGGTCCAATAAAACTACAGAAACACAATGTTTGCACAAGATGAAATTGTTACCAGGAGAAAACCTAAATAGACCCTTGAGCCTCACTTGTTGTTTTTGTTTGTTTGTGGTGCTGGGGATTGAACCCAGGGCCTTATGCATGCTGGACAAGTGCCACATTATGGCCCCAGCTTCACTAGTTCTTAGCCTAAAAATCACTAATTTGTGAGGTCATACAGCTGAGCAATACATTATAAGACTCCCACTAGCTTTGCTGTAGATAATATCTCTGGTGTGTGATTTATGATGATAAACAGTTGCCTAGGTTACTTTTCAGGAACTTCAAGGCCTCTTTTGCCGAAAACGCTGACTCTTCACTTGGGCCTGCAGATGTCTGATAGGTGACTAGGATGGGATCTCTATCTTTATATTATCTGATCCTTTTGGATCAGATTCTGTTTAGCTGTTCATGTGGATACATTGATTTCCTGTTGGAGTTCATGTTTGTTTTCTTCTACCCCATCCTTATGCCTTTTTAGCAGATATAGTAAAAAGTCCTTTAGCCATATCATCAGGTACAGATAGAGCCATGAGGCCAGGATGGTTGCACAGATTGATAGCGCCAGTTGAATGAATAACTCAGCAGTTTCTGGAACAAGTTGACTGTGACCACCTGGTGGTCCGAGTCTTAAGCAAGAAAAGACATCTTTTGAATCTATGCCCCTGGTCAGGAAAAATTTATCAGTCTCTAGCCTACACAGTAAATCAATAAAGCTTGTGTCCTTCTTTTTTTAGAAAGCAGCCAGGTCCCTCTATCTCAGTACTATCTCCCTTCAGCTGAATCCCCAATGAAAGTATTGCCCATATATTACAACTCACTTGACCCAGTTTCATTTCATCATCACCAAGTCGAAAGTTCTCATCTCTAGTATCAAGAAGATATGAGGGCTGGCTACAGAAATATGTAAGTGATTTCTGTTTGAAATAGGAAAGATGCTGCTGCTATTTTCTCTATCAAGGAAGAAAGGCATATGTTGAGCATGAAGGTGCTAGAGGAGGGTTTCTGCACCTGAGCACTCTGACATTTAGACCAGATGATTCTGTATTCTGTGGGTCTATCCTGTTGTGTTGTGGAATGTTGGCCTTTACCCACTGGAAGTCAACAGCGGTCTCACCTACCTCCAATGGTGACACTCAAAACAGTTCTCAGATATTGCCAAATGCCCATAAGGAGTGCCTGTCTCCAGTTGAGAATCACTGGAATAGAGGGAGTAGAAAAGAATGGAGAAGCTCTGAGGTGTTGTAGCAGTGTGGGAAGGTGAATGAACCAAGGAAGTTTGTCAGGCAGTTGAGGACTGTTGCAGTTGGAGATGAATCCTGGCATTTTTAATCTGCCATATTGTACTTTTCCTTTAAGGCTTGGCTACCAGGGAATAGACACTGAAAGAGTAGATGCTTGTGTTCCCTAGGGATAAAGTGACAGATGGAGGTACAAAAGTAGGGAGACATTGGCAAGACATTTATTGAAATAATGAACCACAGAACCTAATAAGGTTTGAGGGTAGGGAAGATGGGGTTAAAAAAAAATGACCTCTTTTTAAAGAAAAATAATGGGAAAACTTTAGGAACTAGAAATTAAGCTATGGCCAAAACACCTTCAAGATACACAGAAATATACACATGAAAACAACTTATTTCAAACACAGTTTACATCCTCTATTTTCTTACTTCTCTATGAAGAAAATGAGAATAGAAAAATAATGTGCTCAATTATTTCATAGCCTAATTTCAACTCGTGATTTCCAGTGTTGAGTCTCTCACTAACTAGGTTTGGAAACTTCTGCAAAGAATTTTATCTTTGCATTTCAGATTCCCAAATCCCTTATTTGCTACAGATAATAAAATATAAACAAATAGCAAGGGACTTTTGAAATGACAAAATCCTCTGTTTTCACTTAAAGATTGGTCAACTAAAATGTCATGTAAGGCTGCTGGAGGGCAGTGCCCAGAATTAAATCTTCAGAAAAAAACAGGAACACTGAGGGGAGAAATTAACAAATCTATTTTCAGAGATGGGAAGAACTAATGAGCCAGTTTCTTCTGACTGGATAGAAGATGTGAAAGGCAAGACAAACAAAATGAAAAACATAAACATTTTAAATTGAACTAAAACTTCCAAATAAAGGGGAAAGCAAACTGCAACAAAAATGAAGAGCAGCTATACCTTTTTAATCAACCAAACGAGGTTTGTGTAATTTGAATTTACTAAAGAAGGCAGAAAAGGCACAAAGAATAAGGAGCTGATGCTAAGTCATCTTATACTCTAAGATTATTGCCCATACATGCCAAATTCTGCAGCTTGGGAAATAAATTATACCTGGAGATTTAGCTGTTGTACATTTATGTGTTTAAGTATTTTTAGTTTTATGTGTATATGTTTAAAGACAAGGAAGATATAAAAGTGCATTATAGATGACTATTTCTGAAATGAGAATAATCAGCTTTCTTTTTTTCTTAATGTCTTTTTCTTTCCCCAATTTTCATAAAAGTATATTCGTACTTAGGAAAAAAAGTTAACCACCTTTTAATTGTGTGGTATCACAGGAAGGTAGAATTTTTTTTTTTAAATAAGTGGTCCAGATAAGCAGAATAGAGTTTGATTTTTATTTGAAAGAAAAGATCAGTGATAGAACCTCTTTCATTTCCCATTGGTTGCCATTTTTAAAATGAGAACATTTAGAGTTTTAGCAAAAGCATTACACATCCCCATCTGCCTTCAAGGTCAGGCAGGAAACAGAGCTATTACTCACTACATATAATTTTTTTAAAGAAGTGGGGAGGGAGGAGGAGGAAATCCAGAAACAATGTTTGTTTGAAGATATTGAATGAGAGCATAACTTTGCTGCTTTAAAAGACAAGTGCTTTCTTCTTCCTCTTCTTCTTCTTATCCTATTATTATTGTAAAAATGTTTTTAGTCCTTATATTGTAAATTTTCTGTAATATATAGATTGTACTTGTAATAAGAATAAAAAACAATAAAAAGGTAAAAGATAAAAATAATTTAAAAGAGAAAATATAAGTTTAATGGATGTATGAACACTATATGAATGCAAAATTTTAAAAAATTCTCAGGATGCACTGGTAGTATTATTTACTGGAGGTTTTATAGAACAATGGCTTTTATTTTGATAGGATTAACTGAACTTAGAAGAGTCAGATGTGTGTGCCGCTATCAGTTTGAGTACATATCCCATTAAATATTTATGATTTATTTTTTTTTAAATTGAATAGTAGTCAATTCTTCAAAATGTTTAAGGATCTTATAGAGAGACATAATTTTATCAATTTGGTATTCTTAATTATTATTAAGAATTATTAGAATTTATTAATTATTAGAATTTCAGTGCTAAGTTCTCTGTTTAATAGCAATAATAATAAATACTAATATTAACTGCTATTTAATAATTAATAATCATTAATAGTTATTCAAATGCCTGCCTGTTGTAGAGCATCCTTCAGGACACAAGTGATATCTGTTTTGCTTTTCACAGCAACCTTATCAGATAAGAGAAGTCCCCATTATTAAACAGAAGAAGAAATTGAAGCTAAGTGACTAACCCATAGACACATAGCTAATTTTAAAAATGGATCTTCTGATTTCTCATCGAGCTCTCTTGCCCCTGCAATTGTTTTGCTTGAGTGTAAGACCCCTGTACTATGAGCCAGTTAAGCTCTCCTGGAAACATCCCGACTGTGTTGTAAGGTATGCTCATCTTAATAGTAATTTTCCACACATCAAAAATATGAATGTTACTACTTGGCTATGTTCTACTTAAAAGGAATAAGTGTCCACCATGGGGGTGATTGAAAAACATTCCCTTGGTTTGACAACTCAACAAAAATATGTATTTCTTAAGCTAAGAAACTCTGGCATTTTCTTCTGGTTTTGAAAATATTTCTTGATTTTGTACTGTTTACTTGTAACTTTTTAATACTTTAATATTTAATAGTACTATTTGATATGATGTGAGCTTCATCCTGTTATTGTTGTATCTTTTTTTTTTCATTTAAGTCAGTCTATTTTTCTTAGGCAAGATAAGTATAAAACAGTACCAAAAGGAAAATATTTTGTAAGTTTATTGAACTACAATTCACATGTCATATGACCACCTGTAGTATACAACTTAATAGTTTCATATTATTATATTCACAGAATTGTATTCACAGAATCACGCAGTCATCATGACCATCAAGTTTAGAACATTTCATCACTCCAAAATGAAGCCTAATTCCCTTTAGTGGTGACCCTTCATTTTTCCATCTCCCCAGCCCTCCCCTGTCCCTAAAGAATTATGTACTCTAGATATATCATATAAATAGAATTATACCATATGTCATCTTTTGTGATTAGTATCTTTAAATTTAAAGGCTTATCCATGTTATAGTATGTATCAATACTGCATTCATTTTTTTGTAAATAATTTTCCTTGTTTGGATATACAACATTTGTTTTTTCACTTATCAGTGAACATTTGAATTGTTTCTACCACTTGACTATTAAGAATAACGGTGCTAAAAAATTTTGTGTACACATTTTTTTGTGCACATATATTTTCATGTCTGTTGAATATATACCTAGGAGTAGAATTGCTGGATCATATGGGAACTCTATATTTATCCTTTTGAGAAACTGCCAGACTGTTTCCCAAAGCAGCTGCACCATTTTACATTCCTACCAGCAGTGTATATGGGTGAAAAACAATTTTTAAAAAGAGAAAGAGATGATGAAACTACATACACTTAATAAGATGTACTTGAGTACATTATATATAACTTGTTAGTAATTGAAAAGTTCCATAAATTTAGATTTTCTAACTTTCTTCTTATGGTAATTTATTCTACCTTATGAAATAATTTATCCTACCTATGAAATAAAAGAAATTAGGTCTAAGATTATGGAAATAAACTAAATTCTTTATAGTGCATACTTAATTTTAAGAACACCGAATTTAATTTCTTGGTGTAGATAGATATGGATTTTAAGAATGTAGACACTTGGGCTGGAGTTGTGGCTCAGCGGTAGAGAGCTCACCTCGAATGTGTGAGACACGGGTTCCATCCTCAGCACCACATAAAAATAAATAAACAAAAGGAAGATATTGTGCCCTCTAGAACTAAAAAAAATATATATTTTTTAAAAAAGAGTGTAGACACTTAACATTTTCATTTCTTGTTGGTTACTGTTAAAGGTATCATCATACCATAATAGAACTATTATGCGTATTTAATATTTGGGGGAGACTGGAGAATCTCCTGATTTCAGAGAATGATCACACTTGTTTGTAATCTAAAACCCAGATGAGGTATCTCAAACTCATCAGATTTAAAGCCTGGTAATTTATAGAAAATGTATATGAGGTTCTGCCAGTCCCAACCAATTTAGTTTATTAAATAGATGGGTCAGTAGTTTGGAATTCTCCCCTTCTCTTTTCCTATGGTAATTTCTATACTTCTTTCTCTCTCCTTCTCACAGTCCCAACTAATCTTAATTATATGAATAGACTACCAGTCAAACATTCAGTAGATATAATTTGTTCAGGGATTATCTGCAACACAGGTCTACTTTTACCTTTGCCCCTACATGAATCTGATGTACATTTCAAGAGAATGCTCTAAATGAAAGTGAAAAATAACTTCAGTGGACAAAGAATCACAAGTGAATTCCTATTCATTTACAGAGACCCAGGGCTAAGACAAAATTCTGTCCTCAAGGACAATAAGGACTGAATATCTTGTGCAAACAGTGTATTTTGCAAGGAAATTGGGAAGCCAAGTGCTGTCTAGTCATAGTTGTAGATAGATTCTCCAAAATAGGAACAAGCACATGTGGTTTCATTTCACTTTATTTCATGAAAAACATTTTCAACTGGGCAGAATAATTTATCACATTTTTTTTCTCTTTTTGAATTTGTTTTGTTTTTCTGGAAACGCACATAATCATTTATGAGATAAGAAGATGGAGAGAAAAAATTTTACAGAAAAATATATTCTTTTTAAAAATAAATCTAGTATATTAAAAACTTTTTAAGAAAGGAAAAAATTTATATCTTTCTTTGGTCAAGGAAAGAAACTTTTCCTTTGTTGAAACAGTGTATTCTCAAGTCATAAATTCTTATATATTATTTTATATACAAGAGTCTGTAAGGGTCATTGCTAACATTCTATATCTAACCTTTCTGCTCTAAGCCTGGTTTCCTGATTCTTTAAGCACCAACAGGCAATATCATTCTCCTTACTTGACTTTGCCACTGCTCATGTTTTCCTAAGGCTTTAGGAACTATAACCCTGGTTCACTAGTAAACTTTTAGGTTCTACTTATACAAGCAGAGAAACATTGGTGGAATCCACCACCTATCAAACCTGAGGCTGTTCAGCCCACCCATCCCTTATTTTCCAGTGGATATTATTCAAAGTACAGGATCTGAAAAGTGACAATCCTATGAAGAACCACATACTCCACAATTTCTTCCCCATCACCCTTTTGTGGGTCTTCCTTATAAGAATCCTATAGATACTGTTCTTCTGCCACTCATAGCATGAATTCTGCTGGGGAGGGTTGACTTAAATTTTGTGAACGTCTGCTGTGCCAGACATGTTAGTTATATCATTTAGCCTAAGAGCCACAGCAATGCTGCTGATGAAGAATGAGAGTCACAGAAGATAGGTGACTTATCTGCCATTGTCACACAGCCAAGGACATGCATGTCCTCTATAATAAATTGCTCCCTTATTCAAACTCTTGCCCAGTACCTCAGGAAAGCCTCTTCCTGTGCTGATTTCTTTCAGTCACTGTGCTAATCAAATCAAATCAAAACACAATAAAGATCACAGTAAGGACTGTCCTTGTAATATTCTTCAAACCAAAAGAAAAGTATACATGATTAAGGAAACCTATATCTGAGAACTCCACACACATTTCTCACCTTGAATGTTGATTTAGAACCTCTCTGAAGCTATCATCATATCTTCTCTTTCAAATAAATGTTTGTCCTCAGGCTCCAACATTCAAGACGAATGAAGTACTTTCTAATTTAATGCAACTTTAATTACTAAAAGTGAAACAGTATTTTTTTTCCCTCAACTTTGCAGTAGTCTTCCCTAGGGTCTTAGGTCTTTGTGGAAAAGGCTAGCAAATTTTGTTTCTATGTAGAATAAAGCTCTGAAAGTTCAACAATGACAACAACAACAACAACAAAATAATTTACAAATGCTTGTGAAACCAATGTTTTCAAATTATGGACAGCTAATATTTATGGAATGACTGTTCAAAAGGAAAAACAGATCCTTCAACAGGACACTGCAGGGACAAAGGGGTATGTTGATTTAGCTCCTGAAAGCCACTCCTTTGGGCCTCCCCAAAAGTGATCGGAATTCTATAAAATAATCTGCTACTCACTCTAAAGTAAACCAAGGAAGGGCAAAAACATGGAGTTAGAGATATAACAGTAGTCTCCAATTTTAGTACCAAAACCTTCAGTTAATTTCCATATTAAAAATTCAAAGTTTTGGACTGGGGATATGGCTCAAGCAGTAGCGTACTTGCCTGGCATACGCGGGGCACTGGGTTCAATCCTCAGCACTACACAAAAATAAAATAAAATAAAGATGTTGTGTCCACTGAAAACTAAAAAAATAACTATTAAAAAATTCTCTCTCTCTCTTTAAAAAAATTCAAAGTTGCTCACTGAAATATTGCAATTCTGAGATAATGTTCACAATAAAGTATTTTCTGCATATTACATTTTTAAAATACAAGCAAAAATTATTCTAACCTGAAATTTGAAGGCAATTAGAAAAGATTTTTTTAACATCAGAAATCTAGCTCGGAAATTTTCAGTAATTACCACACATATATACATATAATATTAATATATATATATATATATATATATATATATATATAAAAGTTCAACAATGACAACAATGTATATATAACATATATATACATATAATATATATTTTTATTTAAATATAAAAACATATGCCTACTTTTATATATTTATTAGACTAGTTTTTATTATACATATATATGACTACTTTTTATATATTTATTAGACTACTTTTTATTTTTAAATCAGAGAACAAAATCCTCAAAAAGATTCATTCATAAACTTCTAACTGGTACCTTCTGGAAACTGCCTATTAGGAAGTGTTCTTGCATTTTGGTTTTTGAAAACATAATAATTTTATAAAACTACTAATTCAAAACAAGTTTTTATTAACATTTTGCCAATTTTTCCTCTGTAACTCTGCTCATAATTATTATATTTAATTTTAGACATATTAATGTGAAAGTTAAATCTACCCTTTGTTAAATTATAAGAAAAAATGGTGAAATTCAAACAACCAAAAAAATTGGGGACATGTGTGTGTGTGTGTGTGTGTGTGTGTGTGTGTGTGTGTGTTTTAGGGAGGTTATCTATGACTATAGCCGGGTTTTTTTAAAAATGACTTGATTTTAAAGATTATATCTTGAAATATGAACACTTACAAATATTTGTCTAAGACACAAACATTGAAAAAAAGGAAAAAGTAAGAATTAACTTGCAAAAGGTTCGTTCAAGGGAGCTGTACTTCAGAAAGACTGGCTGGTCAAATCAAAAGGCACAGCAAGTATTTAAAGAGAAAAAAAAATTCAACAACATTACAGAGGTTGCCAAATTTGTATCAGACTACTCATGAGAAAACAGCAATTTCATCTCAATCATTGTACTCACAAAGATCACAACATTGTCTAGGTAGATAAGAGTGGGGAATATGGTCTTACCGGACAGTAAAGATTTTATGAGTTGAGAAACCAGAACAAAAAACATGATTTTTTTTTTTAATCTCAGGGTGCAAAACATTTTTTTTCAGCAGGAGAACATGAAGTACTTTGTGACACTAAAATCAAGGCAAAGTGTCACATTTCTGCTTCTACAATAAGTACATTTTTCTTGTTGACTCGACTCTACTCCCTCCCTTACATGCATATACAGGACTACGCTTGGTGGTTATTTTTAAGAAGTTTGCATGGTTGTTCTGAATGGTATATCTTCTAAGACAACTTTCCTGTGATTTTTAAAACTTTCTCTAGCCCAAATATGAACATTCTCATATAGTTATCATTCCCACCTACCACAGATTGGTACCCTTTAATATGAAAGCTAATTTCTTCTTTAACCAATTATTAAGCCAGGTTTCAATCACAATAAGCTTCTGTCATAAGAAATACAGATAATAAAAAAATCTTATAATAAGCTTCTTAAGAGTGAGTTAAAATTAAAAGAGCAGTCCTCTAAAAGATTTAGAAATAATATAGATAAATCAAATGTAAAGTTCTTAGGGAAAAATCATTCTTAAATCTCAGTGCCAATTTTTCAATGTTTCCACTACAGTCAGTAGAGTCAATGCCCAAACTTATTGATATGAAAATTAGAGTTCAGAAACAGAATTAGGTTATAACTTCCCCTTCACCGCCATTTTAACATGCACTAAAAAATAGATTTTATTGCTTTTCTGGAATACTTAAAAGATTAATTTAAGCAAAGTTTCCAAATATTTCTGTCACCATAAAAAGTGACCTCTTTCTTAAAACAAAAATTTTAAAAGAATAGGTCAGTCCAAAAATGATCATAAAGCAGTTTGCTTCCTGGGTAATGAATCCCAACTTCTGTCATTTATGTATCCATGAAGTAACTCGGTTTTAAGAATGTTGTTGGAAACAAGTAATATTATTTCACAGTGATTCAAATTTTCAGCCTACCTATAACCTATAAATGTAGTTTGAAGTAAAAATCACCTTCCCATCATTAAAAAAATATATAACATTTTATTTTTTCAGTCCTAAATTTATTACCCTGCTTGGATATGCTGCACTCTTCTGGGCATAGAATTTCATAGCAGGTATCAAAATAACCAAGCCATCAGTTGTCTTTATCAAACCATAATTTCCTATTAATTAGAACTTCCTATGACTGGCACATTTTACAAAAATAAATATATCAAGCTAAAATCAATATATATATGAAAACTGCAATAGGATTTCTGATTTAGTTTTGTATTTTCTCATACAGTCTAACACCTGAAAACAACCATATTGTGGGCACCTTCCTGAAAGGTGTCAGCTATTTCCTTTGTTATAAGACAACAAGCAGAAGCAGAACTAAAATCACATTTCCAGAGCAGGGTGAGGCTAAGTCAAGGCTCCTACAAACTAGCTTTCAGTAATGGGAAGTCAATCAACTTTTTTTTTCCTTCTTCTTTTTTTTTTTTTTTTTTCCTGATTACCCCTTACTGTAGCAAAGGGGGAATCAGGAACACATTTTGGAAAATAATGCTGGCCAGCCCTCTCGGGGGTAGCGGGTTACCTACCGATTCGATCCTAAAGTCTTTCTATGTGGTATCAGCAGAGACCAGGACATTCCATGCGATGTCATGGGAGGTGGAGCCAGTCTCCATGACATTCCTTGAGATATCAAATACTGTAAGGCTGTGTTGAAAACATTCTATTGGACCCAGTCCTTACTTCGCTGGAAGTACTCGGATCCAAGACTTAATTTCAACAGTATTCAATTTATTGCTTGAAGCTCTGGCAGCATAAAACTGACTCCTTTGAATGGAAAATCTGACCAACTGCTATGAGGTAAATGAATTTCGAAAGTGAGGGTGGGCGGGGGAAGCACACAACTTTATTTTGAAGGGGGAAAGGGTGCATAGGAAGAGTCCTAAGCACCCACAAAACCATAAGTCTCTGAGGATGTAAAAGGATGTTATTCAGATAGACCAGAGTGCTCAAGAGCTCTCAAGACCATGGTTCTTCTAACGAGGGACTTTGGTTTAACTGCTATTGAGCACCGGGGAATCTGCCTTGGGTAAAAACAGGGTAATTGGAGAAAAAGACGCGCCTCGGAACGACTCAGTGCCCTGCGAACTACTGCCTTTTCCGGGACCCCTGGCAGTGGGTCCACGACCGCTACGCAAGATGCTATCCAAAAGCGAGTCCAGGAGGTTCAGCTTCAACCCCAGGTGCCTCCCGGATCACTGGAGAACCAACCACCCCTGGGACCCGAGCCTGAGGCCCGCGCGGAATAAACTCGGGGACCTGAGACCGCCGCCTCTTCACCCAGGGCCTCCACGCGGGTCTGACCGCCCTGCTCCCTGTGGCTCCAGCCCGCCTCGCGCCTCCAGGACCAGCGACCTCCCCGCCCCCGGCCGGGCCCCCGCGAGGCTGCGCTTCCCGTAAACTCCCCGCCCCGCACGGCCCCCTCCCCGCCTCGGCTCCACCCCCGCGGGACCCTGGGCGGCGTAAGATTGGCCCGGCCTCGCTGTCACTCTCCGGACGCGTCACCGCCCTCGTTTCCGACCGCCCGGAGACCGGCAGTGATATTAGTGCTCGCGGGGCCGTGGTGGAGGGCATCGTGCTGCCCTGACCGCTCTGACTTACCCGTGGGTGGGCGCACTCGCCCACCTGAGTCGCGGCGGGGACTGCAGGGCAGCCCGGGCTGCACGCTCAGTCGCCTCTTGGAAGAGGCAGCCGATCTCGGCTCGGAGATGGAGAGCGGGCGAAGTTGAGGAGCCCCCCACCCACGCTGCGCTTTTCCTGACAGAGGTGCGCTGCCCCCTCCAGGGGGTGTCAGCCAGCTTCTCTGCCCCAGGTGTGCGCGGGACATCCTCTACCCCCCGGGACTCAAAAACTTCACCTCAAGTCCAAAGAGTGGGTTGCGAGGGCGGTGCCCGGAGCTGGACTCAGGGTCTCTGAGCAGGGGGAGCTGTCCTGACGGCTCGCCAGGCCGTCGGAGGGCGGAGACCCGCTGGAAACTTTATCATGATTCGCATAATTACTATGTTTTACTGTTTTCTCTCCCCGCAGGCGCTGCAGCCAGCGGTGTGTCACGCGTGCTTGTTTGCAAAGGGAGCCGCCCCGGGGAGAAGATTCGGAGGAGAGTTGTTTCCCCTGGGGAGACCTGCAGCCCAGCGGAGCGGTTCCGGCGGCCTGGATGCGCAGGACCCAGCCCCGCAGCCGCTGACGCCCGGCAGCGGCGAAGTTTGGCTGCTGACCCGCTCGGCGCCGGGCCACTGGACAGACGGCCGCCCGGCGGCCGCGGCGGCGGCAGCGATGCCCGTGGGGGGCCTGTTGCCGCTCTTCAGCAGTCCCGCGGGCGGCGGTCTGGGCGGCGGTCTGGGTGGGGGGCTCGGCGGCGGCGGCAGCAGGAAGGGGTCCGGCCCCTCCGCCTTCCGCCTGACGGAGAAGTTCGTGCTGCTTCTGGTGTTCAGCGCCTTCATCACTCTCTGCTTCGGGGCAATATTCTTCCTTCCCGACTCCTCCAAGCTGCTCAGTGGAGTCCTGTTCCACTCCAGCCCCGCCTTGCAGCCGGCCGCCGACCACAAGCCTGGGCCCGGGGCGCGCGCCGAGGACTCAGCGGAGGGGCTACCCCGGCTCCGGGAGGAGGGCGCGCCCGGGAATCCCGCGGCCGCCCTGGAGGACAACTTGGCCAGGATCCGCGAAAACCACGAGCGGGCTCTCAGGGAAGCCAAAGAGACCCTGCAGAAGCTGCCAGAGGAGATCCAAAGAGACATCCTGCTGGAGAAGGAGAAGGTAGCCCAGGACCAGCTGCGTGACAAGGATCCTTTCAGAGGGTTGCCGGAGGTGGACTTTGTGCCTCCCATTGGAGTGGAGAACCGGGAGCCTGCGGATGAAGCTATCCGTGAGAAGAGGGCAAAGATCGTAGAGGTGAGTGCATCATGTCATAATCCCTCCCAGTTGGCTGTTTTTCTGGGAGAAATGGCAAATCTTTGAAACTCTGAAAACTGCAACATTACCCTGTAGTGGGAGATGGAGGTTTTCCTCTTCCACCAGGTGTTATGTCAAAGGTTCTTTCATTTTCCTTTTTTTAGTTTTATAGTAGATGTAGCTAATTACGATATATGCTGAATCCCATTGCTTTTAACTTGCATGCTGTGGTGAACTTAAGCCATATGAAGTTGGTGTTAATACATCGGCTGGTGATAGACAAACCTCTACTGGCTGTATACATTTAGTAGTTTGGGTACAGTACAATGAAGGTACTTTACAGCCCCCCCTAATATGGCTTGGAAGTGGCTTTAAAGTGAAGCTTGCCAGTAAACCAAAGCATCATTCAACCAGGATGTAAAAGTACTAGCAGCAAGCCAGAGCTCCTTAGCGTTCAGTCATATGGCCCCATTCTGCCAGGTGGCATTTTGTGTGTACTTACAAAGTCAAAAGGTGAAACTGGAGAACTTCCCATCATAGGAGGTATACTATTGTTTACTTTTCAAAAAAATGAAAATTTAGCCAGTCTACTAACTGTATTTCTAGTGCATAGTCAGAAATAGGGTCTTCCATGTGAAGCAACAGGTTTGCTTCATAACAGCACAATAATAACAAACTTAATCTGGGACAAACATAGACTTTGATAAATCCTCTGTAATTTCTTTATGTAATTTGTAGTTAGAACTCATAACATGTGATTAGTTCATGAGCAGCTTAAAGCTTAAGGAGACCTTAAACATCATTTCAGGCTGTCATTGCAGTGATGAAAGTTTAAGAGTCCAGAGCTCAAGAATCAGTTAGTGATTAGGTAGGGAATTGAATTAGAACCCTGGGACTTCTTCCCAATCACCTGTCACCAGGATGTCTATGGTCTTGCTCCCTTCCAGAGTTGCTGCTCTATGTGAAAGGATGCCAGCCTGGGTTTTACTGAGAATTAAGAGCTGTAGGAACCATATTTAAAGCATGTCATTCCAAATCTTGAGCAGTTTTCTAAAATACATTATGAATGGAGGTAATATTTTTGCCATTTTGAAAAATGATACATAGTGTCTGTGAAAATAAATTTTGTGTTTTGATATTGGGTCAGTAATCAGGAAAGGAAGTTTCCTGGTCCCATTTTCAGAGAGGAAACAGAATTTTGAGGTGGTAAAGATGAAGTTTAAGTGGCTGCAGAATAGAGGCTGATAGATTGTCACAGCATTTTTATTTTAACATAAGACTAGATGAATCTGGGTAAGCTGTAGTTAAGCAAGTTAAAGTGAATTTGGGTCCTTTTCAGTTTACCCTAGGAAGAGTTCCTTTATCCTCTGCCCTGCACATAGCTTTCTTCAGTAATGCTTCAGCCTCCTGCTTCTTTGAGACTCCTGCTCAGGCACAGAACCAAGACCTGGGGGTGGGGAGGGGGGGGGTGGATTCTACTCTCCTGAACTACTCTCTAGCAGTTTCCCTTTTCCTTGAAATCCTGTCAGTATCACCAAACCAGGAGGGTGAAACAAAGCTCTGCCTCTTCCCAAACATCCTGCTATCCTCATCTTCCAGGTTCCGTAAAAATATCCAACCCAAACCTTGGGAAAGCAACCCTAAATGATATTTATATGCTTGTTCCCTTTAAACTTGAAGAAAGCAACCTGTGCATTTCATGCCTGTAGTTCATATGAGCTGCCAGTTAGCACACATCACAGTTTTCTGAGTAAGATTTTAAATACCAAAGATGTACAGGTATAAAAAGCTGTTGTTACTGACCAGTAGTGATTAAAAGTGCTTTTACAGCAAAAGCAGTGATACAATAGTAGTCCATTCAGGTTAACAGTACGTGTATCTATTTCTATTGGATCACTTCATATATATCTCTAAATCCAAAGTTCTTAATTTACCATGTTAAGGAAATTTATGTAGTCTCTGTTGAAAGTGTGGTGCCAACATCTTAGCACCAAAATGTGTTGAAATTGCCCAGTCTTGCAAAAAGTTGTAGAGTTCAGTGTGTTCTTTAAAATTCCATGTTGTGAAAACCCAAAATAGCCAGCATAATTAGTTGCAGTGGTTGGTCAAAGGCCAATGGGGGTAAAATGGATTATGTTTTTCATCAGATTAGTTCAAGCAGATGTAGTCCTTTGTTTAAAAAAAAAAAGTAATGCATGCTGCTCTAAAAGAATTTGGTGAGTGAGTGGTTTTAGGAGGAAAAAGTGGTTGCCCATTGTAAGTAAAGCACTAGACTTCATACAAGTAAGATTTGGTTTCATTTACTCCTCTGGGCTTCTTGTAATGAACCAATGAATCTTTGCTTTGGTTTTGTTCTTGTTCCTATGCTTTCTAGATCTTTTTAAAATACTTACATTCTTTATCATACCTGACTGTACCAAAATTTTTATAGTTAAAATTTAGAAAATATAAGTAGGCCTAACATGTTTGGTCTTGGGCTGTAACTTAAGTCAAACTCTTATAAATGTGGCTTGAAGGCAGTTAATACTGTTTTTCATAATGCTAATACAGTTGTGTTATTGGTCCCACAGTAACTTTTTAACAGATTTGTGTTTTAGGGGAGATACTTAACTTCAAATTGGACATTGCCTAGTGCCCTTTCCAAAAAAGATGTTAAGTGACTTCCACTACTAATTTGATGGATGGTAAATCTTTGATGTAATATTTCAAATTAAAATTATGATTTTCCTGGACTTGCCCCTGTGAAAATTCTGTCAATACTCTGTAAATGCATTTACTCTGGAATTTCCCTGAAATTCATAATGTGTACAAAATTCCTATTTATTTTCATGAATTGGATCTTCTTGAAATTATGCTCAAGTTGCCCTTAGCTTTAAAAAGCAGTGTTAGAATAATGAAGCTGGAAGCTAAAATAGCACCATGGAATTTTTAGAAAAATAGTCCATTTTCCCCTTTACTTCACCCCTTTTTAAAAATCAGGAAGTATTCTTAGCTTTTTTTGGAAGTGGTAGGGAGGTAGGTAGAGGGGTTCTACACAATGAGCTTGCCCTGTCCTTTAAGATTAGAACCCTAATCCAATTTGGAAGGTGAATATTTTATTTTTCCACTTCCTGCAAGTATGAGGATTTCTCAGTAATAGATACTGAAGACAAATTGTCCCTTCTTAAACTGGAGTCCCCACCAACATAAGAGGCAGGTGGGGCTTGTGCAGGTTGTCATCCTTCTATCAAACAAGGCTTTAGGATCCGTCAGTTCTTGGGACACAGATATCTGCTCAGTTTTTCAAAAGAGCCTTTTAAAAATTATTATTATTATTAATCCATTCTTGTATAATCATAAATTTAAGGAAAATTTCCATATTGGTGGTGACTGGTTAAAACATATTTTTATTTTTATTATATTTTACACTAATCTTGTATGTATAGCCTTGGGAAAAGTATATCATTTATATGAACTATTAGCCATGAACGCTTTTGGTAGAGATCATATGTGGCAATAATCTCAGCAGACTAAAACAAAGGAGAACACTCTTTATTTTCTTTTATTTTTTACAGTAATGAAGATTAAACTCAGAGCCTTGCACATTCTAGGCAAGTGTTCTACCACTGAGCTACATTTCTACCCCAGTTTTACTTAGGTTGCTGGTATAGGTAGTTCTGGTATGGAAAATATTAATTACAAAGTAATAAAAGTGACAGATTGAAGACCTGACCTGAGGGGTTTAGACACCCTTGGGTGCTTCCTTTGAAACTGCTCCCTGCTCTGGGACACACAACATACTGACCAGAGGCCATTGTGAGACTGATCCATTCAGGGGCTCTTCCCCAGACCAGAGAGGACATGGAGTGTTTCTAAAGGTTTCTCTCTTCAACAAGTAAATGAGTCAGTTAAGATTTCCATAGTGTAAGTACCAGAGTAGATGCTGACTGTTGAACATCAATATACAAAATTAAGAAAAGATTGTCAGTGGGTACTTAATTATGTTCAGCTATAAGTTATTGATAATTTCTTCAACAGGAGTATTCTGCCTTCCTGTTAATAGGCAACGAAGATTCACATAAAAGTACTACATATAGGATTTAGAACTTAGAATTATGAAAGGAGATTGAAAAACATGCATTTTCAAATCAATGTATCATTTCTTTATGACCTAATAAATTGAACTGTGTTGAGAAATTGAGTCTAGTATTTTATATATAAAAAATTCCTTTGTATGAGATCTGATTTTTTAGAATTCATTGTAGAACTTACATAAATTAGATTATTCATAAACTATAGTAGTACAAATAAATATTTCATCAAACTGTGGTAGCATGCATTCTTTGTTAAAGTAAGCTTTGAGTATATGTCTCAAGGTCAGAGGGAGGAATACAGATCTGTGTGAGGAATTAAGGGTAAGTATATCAGGGAATCAGTATTGCATAGGAACCTGCTTATATGTCCTAGCCTAATAGAGTACCTGCAGCCCTTTAATTTCTCTGTACCCTACAAAATCATGAACATATGTGTTTGTGAAAGATGAGTTTAGACTTGTCAAAATAAGAGTAACCATTGTGGACTCCAGAAATAGTGTAATAGGTTTGGCAAAATGGTCTTCCTCTAAGTAGATAAAAATGATAAATAAGAAATCTGTTTAGGGAAGAGTTTCCTTGTTTGAGGAAAATAAGTCTTGACTTTTCCCTCAGCGTTCTTAGCCTACAGCTCTGTTTGGTGTTTCGTAATTGAATTACCTGTATCCACCCTCCCCACCCACATCTGTTGAAAGGCCCTTTGCACAAACTATAAAAATTGTTTTTTTCTGTTACCATCAATATGCCATAAAGTAGTGACTTTAAATCTCATATTTTTGAAAACTAAACATATGCTCTAAGTCATACAGTACTATATGTGAGTGAGACCTTAGAGACAACTCATTCATTTTATCGTACATGCAACCAAGACACCAAGAATGTTCTGGAAATCACATCACCAGTTAGTGGCAGAGTTAAAATTCAAAGTCCAATCCTCAGTAAGTTTTACTCACTATCCCCTGCACAACTTGACTACTAAATAAAACTCTAAAGTATATTAATTACCCATATTTATTATTTGCAGAACCTAATGTAGAGTATGAAACATGTGCAGTATAATTCTACAATATTGTAGATTTGGTCTCATCTTAGTTTTTTAAGTTTTTAAAATCATACCAATGGAATGATGGGGAAGACTTGTTGTTTTTAAAGCCACCCAGAGAAAGTTTGATATGTTTTTTTCTCTTTATAAAAGTCTCTGCAGGAAGTAGAGGCATTTGTAATTATTCAATTGAACATTCTTTTTGAAGAGAAGTGGGGAGGAAGAAAGAGAGAAAGGAAGAAAGAAAGAGTTGCAGCATATAAGAAAGGCATGTGTAGGTGCCCAGAGAAGAAAGATGTGATGACTTGGGGGAATTCTTTCAAACTACAAATATCTGTGCTCTTCTGATGTTGCGCTATGGATAACAAAAAAGTGACAGCTAACCTGAAAGCACGCTATTTAAAAGAAAAGTGATTTGGAAAATAAAAATACTCTTAAGGATAATAAATAAATAAATAAATGGCATACATTTAAAAACCACACCAATCTATGGGTCATTCTCTCTACTCAAGTAAGTTCTGAAGAGTCTCCATTTGGGTGCCTTTTCTTATCTGCTCCATCCATTTGCAGAGATGTGGTTAGAAGGGTGGATTCTTTACTCAGATTACCTGGGTCTGTATCTATCTGCTTCTTCCTCTCACTAACTTTGTGACCTTCAGCGAATTGCTTCATCTCTCAGAGCTTCAGTTTCCTCACTGGAAAAACAGAGTTAATAATAGTGCCTATTTGGTTGGATCCTAAGGCTTAAAAATTTGATCCTCCACAATAAAGCACTTAGAATGGTATCAGGCATACAGGGATGGTTACTGGTCAACACCTAAGGCCATCAAGCCATGATTGCATTGTTCCAGATACTGCCTAATAAGTGAGAAAAGTGGGTAATGAAGTTTTAAAAGGCTATCAAAAAAACAGTTAAAATTATTTTTCTCAGAGCTTAAAGAGATATGTTTTCAGTTCAACTAAAGAATCTCTTCAT
The DNA here is from genome assembly GCF_047511675.1 of Marmota flaviventris. Taxonomy (NCBI): domain Eukaryota; kingdom Metazoa; phylum Chordata; class Mammalia; order Rodentia; family Sciuridae; genus Marmota; species Marmota flaviventris. The sequence continues at coordinate 43,966,415 of NC_092503.1, forward strand.
TCCCCTAAAACTTTAGGTATCCTTAAAATGATACCCACTGCATATATTTCTTCAGCTTCTGTACTTCAAAATTTATGTGCAAAAATTAAGTTGTCTCTTTCTCACAGTCGAACGTGCTTGTTCCTGAAGTGCCATCTTCTCAGAGTAGTCACAGTTGAGTTATCCCCTTAAGCACTGAAATTATTCCTCAAAAAAATAGAGAGATGGAAAACAGTGAATTTGAATCTGTTTTGTTTTTGGAAGAATATTTTTAAGAAGTGGGATAAAAATTGTTTTAGACTGAGCAAAACTTATAATAATTGTGATAAATCTTATTACCAGGGTTTAGTTCGTCACCCAGTAGTTAAATGTTGCATAAATCAATTATATTTCGTAGCCTAAAGGGTTTGGCTTTTTAAAGGAATTTCACGTTGAATTTAGGTGTATTAACCTTTCAAGCCCAGAAGGACCTCAGCACTCATCCTACATATACACAGTAGGGGCTGCTAAAGTGTATGTCCCTGAGGTCATCCCAGAGTACCAAGGACAGAGCAGAGAACTGCTGCTGCAGTGACCAGGCCCCATCAGCCTGTGATCTCCTGGATTCTTAATGAGAGGTTGTGCTTTGGAGACTGGGCAGGCTGGGCCCTCCCTTCTCATCTAGGAATGGCAGCTTTGCTGAGAACATCCTAAAGGGATGGAATAGCTTTGCTTGAGACAGTACTGCCTGAGAGAACAGTATTGGCTAATTCCTTCCTCTGAGGAATGTGGCCAGGCTGCCCCACCCCCAGGGAGTCCTGATAAAGACTTCTGTGATCATTAAGTACTTGAAAGAAAACCAAATGAGATTAAGGTTTAAGAGCCTTTAAGAGTCACAGCCCTCATTTTTGTCATGAATGCTCTGGCAGTTGCTTTAGGTACATCAGAGCCCAGCAGTCCTGCACATAATCCAGAAGAGAGATAATAAAATTAAAAAGTACAAGTAGCTTCTGTATTTATTTGACTTTGGTAACTAGAATGGCTCCCTCACGCTCATCTTTTGTCAGTCCATTAGTCTCCCTGGCTCTTAAACTTATCAAAATCCCAGTCCTTGATTTGCTCTACTGCTTTTTGATCACTATTATTCTACATCCTCCATACAGGTGACACTCAGACCAGCCTCAAATGACATTTTTCAGGTACTTACCTGTGGGACACCTGCCTCTATTCCCTTGTATGGGGGAGTTCAGTGAGAACTTGGTATGAGAGAGGGCGTGGAAAAGAGAATGAAACCTGACGGCCTCCAAGTTCTGATTGGGTGGTTTAATAAGGTAGCACATTACACCCTAAAACAATACTTGCTGCAGCACTAGTGAGGAAGTCAGTTTGCATATGCTAGGAGTCTGTGGGAAGGGTGTGGTGGTAATTGATGTAAGTAGGCCTATGAGTGACTAGTTGAGAAAGGGAACTCATACCATCCCATCCAAAGACCAACGGAGCTATTGATGGAGTCTCCAGTTCTGCCAAATCCTTCTTATTGAATGGCATTTTCAGAGTGCCTTGAAGAGCAAGTGATCCTTCTAAGAGACAAGAGAGTCTCAGAGATAAAGGCTAACCCACACTGGAGGTAGCAGTCCAACTTCCCTGAGCTGAGGTTTTAGGACGTGCTTGACCCTAGTTTCTCTTTCATAGGAATGAATATATACACACACACACACACACACACACACACACACATCTTTTACTAGCTCCAGCATATATATGCTGGAGCTAGTAAAAGATGTGTGTTTATTTTTATCAGGGCATAAGCAAAAAGGACAGACCTGTGGAAATGTTATAGTAGGACAGGGAAGTGTACCCAGTCTCATTTCCAACTGCCTGAAATTTCTCCCTTTCTTGGATGTATGACTTCTTGAAGGCTGTTCTTAATGGAATATCATTAACGATGCTCAGTAGAAATTATTGTACAGGAGATTTGTTATGGCAAGGGAGAAAAATAGGTTTGTAGAATGAGAAACTATCTTTCTTTGTGTCTTTTCATTGTAAACAAGTGTCTCCTTTGGAAAGAAAAGTTTACAAACACACAGGAATAGAAAAAAGAAAAATAATCCTTCATACTCCTATCTGTTGCAGAAGGGTCAATTCTCCCCTCTCCTGCCCAATGTTAATTTTTTTTCCCACAGTTAGGACCACACTGTAGACACATTTTTGTTTTGTTTTGCAGTGTTGGGTATTGGACCCAGGCCTTGCGCATGCTAGACAAGCACTCTACCACTGCATTGTAACTCCAGACCTCATCTTCTTTTAATATGTGATTTGATTTGATTTTAGGTACCATTGAACTCAGGGGCATTCTACCACTGAGCTACATCCCCAGCCCTCTTTTGTATTTTATTTAGAGACAGGGTCTCACTGAGTTGCTTAGTGCCTTGCTTTTGTTGAAGCTGGCTTTGAAATTGCAATCCTCCTACCTCAGCCTCCCGAGCTGCTGTGATTATACACATGCACGGACATGCCCAGATGGATGATATGTCATTTTATGATAGCATAACATATCAAAATGTTCCTACTGTAACCATTTCCTTGGACCTGAGCATTTAGCTTATTTCCTTTTTTTGTTTGTTTGTTTTTAAATTTTAAAAATGCCAAGATAAATGCCTTTGTCTAGAAAGTTTATCTCACTTCTCATTGCTCCCCATCCCTATAAGTAGAATTTTTCTCCCTTAAGTTGCTAGAAGGGGAAAATGAATGGACCAAAAATTTTAGTACTTTTTTTTTTGTACTGGGGCATTGAACTCAGGGGCATTCGACCACTGAGCCACATCCCCAGTCCTGTTTTTGTATTTTATTTAGAGACAGGGTCTCACTGAGTTGCTTAGTGCCTTGCTTTTGCTGAGGCTGGCTTCAAACACGCAATCCTCCTTTCTTAGCCTCCTAAGCTGCTGGGACTACAGGTGTGCGCCACCACGCCCAGTGTTTTTAATACATTTTGATGGATAACTTTCCAAAACTGTGAAATAATGAATGTAATCTATTGAATCTTTATAAATTTTATAGGTGATGAAACAGTGTCTTATATTTTTAATTTGCCTTTGATTAACATTTGTCCTGTGTTGGTTGACTAGCTGCACTTCCTTGTTGTGAGTTGTACAGAACAAGGAAGTTTTTACAGGAGCAGGATTGGGACAAAGGCAAAACTTGGAAGCCTCAGGGGTTCAGATACCAGAGGAGATGAATCTGGCAAGCTGGCTGGAGGGATGTGATCTTCTAGGGCAGTAAAGTCCTGACGGACTGAAGGACTCCAGTTTTAGTAATTTAAAAAAAAAATTGCAACAAATTTACTTCTTCCCCGAGTTAGACACTTAGGCTAGGAAGTACTTCTGTTGATAGGAGATCTTACCCAACAGTTTGGGATACTCCACTTTCCCTCACTGAGACCTAGTTTCACTGAGCTCATCTGCTTTTTGAATTACTGGGATTTTTTCACCAGAGACCAGATTAGCCTCTGAAGATCTGCGGAAAGCAGAATGGTCTTCCTCTGTTAGGACGATTTTCTAGAATTTTAAGATCATAGTTGAAGATAAGAAATAGTACAAACAAAATTTCAAAAATAATTTTAATGACAGAAAATGATGAGTTCTTTTTTTGGTTTTCTTTTTGTATTGGGGATTGAACCAAGGTGTGCTGTACCACTGAGCTTTTACCCACAGCCCTTTAAAAAAAAATTTTTTTTTTTGAGACTGGATCTTGCTAAGTTGCTTAGGGCCTAAGCTGCCAAGGTTGGCCTCAAACTTGTGATCCCTCACCCCTGTCTCCCACCCCTCTGAGCTGCTGGGATTACAAGCGGCGCACTACCGTGTATCGGGTTGTACGGTTGTACATTCTTAAAAAGTTAAATTCTTTTAAAAAATGAACCAATAAAATACCATTCATAACATTTTATAACAATGTATATTCTTATGTTTGAATCAGCAGTCAGCTCTTTTATATGTTAGAGACCTTCGGTGTTTTAAATAAGTTAAATATACATTTTTGTCTAAGGCATGCTATATCTAAATAACAAAAAAGCATGATGTTTTTAGTGTATTTGTTGTTTGGTTTTGGTGGGGGTTTTGTTTGTTTGTTAGCTAATTCCTTGAAGTCGAGTGCTTTTAGTAATGATTTTTAGGGTTTTTAGTTAAGAGTTGCATATTTCAAAATGTGTTTGTTTGTATTCTGACCTCAGTTATTTTGTGAAACTCTGACACCAGAACTATTTAAATTTGGCTTTGAGGCCATGTTAACATGATGAATAATGATGGACATAAGTGAACTATATTATTTTTGTAAATTGTGGCTTGAGATGATAGTAATTTTAGAATATAAGATGCTGATCTCTGAGGAATGTTATTTCTGTAGTCAATTGGCAGTGTTGAATATTATATCTAGTCATCTACAGGTTTTCAGCTCATAATTAGAATGCCCGAGCAGTCCATATTGTGATTTAAGGGGTTATTAGCTCAAGTCAGCAACTTTATAAGGAATTCTTATTAAGACTTATAAAGGGAACTTTATGTAGTAAAAAGGGGATTTTATAATTGACATGTATTTAAATAGATTGTATACATTCATTCATGTTAAGTACTTGGCTAGTCTTCATCCTCCTGGGATTACTTAACCTAGAATGCATAATGAAGAACTCAGTAGCTTTAAAAGGGGAGGTGTGGATTTGAGGAGCATGAAAAATGAAGATGATTTATTAACTACTGTTGAAAGCTGCATTAGCAGTTAGAGTGAATAAAAATTATGATTTATTAAGTATTCTATCAGTATTAAGATAAAGCCACACTGTAGGTTAGAAGTACTTGCTTTTTCCTCTCACTCCAAAAACATAGAATTTCTGTGGCATAGCTCTTTATTGTCGTTGATCTGTTCCAGAACTATCATACTGGGGTTGAGGAACCTTCCCTACTTATCATATGTCCTCCAGGTCAGCTAGCTCTGGTCCTTGCCCATAAGAGGACCCGGTAAATATTTGATAAATGAATATGTTTAAACACACACACAGGCAGGAGTTACTCAGGTTTAGTTTGACTGCCTTCTAAGTAATTACACATTCCTAAAGGGTGTCCACCCATCTTTGAACTCTTTTCCCCACAGTATGCATGAGCTGCAAGGTGTTGTCTTTGGAGGAGTCTTCATTTTTTATTTTATTTTTTAGAGCAGTGTCAAAAGTCTAAGTATATGATCTAGTGAATAAAGAGACTAATGAATGTAGAAAAATGACCATTTTTAGCTTTAAAGCTATTTTTTAAAATATTTCTTTATTTGTAGATGGACACAATACCTTTGTTTTTTTGTTTATTTTTATGTGGTTCCAGGGATCAAACCTAGTGCCTCATGCGTGCTAGGCAAGCTCGCTAGCACTGAGCTACAACCCCGGCCCAGTTTTAAATCTATTTTTCAGAATGATTTTTATAAAATAAAAATGGTATTTGTTTCTTACATGACTTGTAAACTGTCTGTGAAAGTGGATCATAAAAAAATCTTTTGAGTAAATATAATATTGCTGAAATGAATGTAGATAATTGTGAGATTTCTTTAAAGGTCAACACTTACTTAAATAAAATAAAAAAAAAAAATCTCTGTTCTTCTGTTGAAAAGTCAGTCTGCCTTATATTTACACCCAGCACTTTGTTTTTCAGGTATGTGATTTTAAAATTAGACTTCTCATCCATTTCTGTTCATTATTTTCTAGAGTTGTGGCTATATTTTATATTTGCTATCATTTTTCATATCTTTCCATTTTATACATTATACACCTAATTCAAATGTTGGGTTTTCTTTTTCTTTTCACTTTCCCATTCTAGCTAAAGTTTTTGAGAAAATAGTGTTTTAATAAGTAATGCTTATAGTCCCACACAGATTAAAAAGTCATAGGTTAGGTATTATTTTCTACTAGAGAATTCAGAATTTCATGAACATGTTCTTTTGTAAGAAGAGGTGACATTTTTTTTTTAAAGAGAGAAAGAATTTTTAAATATTTATTTTTCAGTTTTTGGTGGACACAACATCTTTATTTTATTTTATTTTTATGTGGTGCTGAGGATCGAACCCAGCGCCCCGTGCATACCAGGTGAGCGCATTACCGCTTGAGCCACATCCCCAGCCCCCAAAAGAAGAGGTGACATTTTGATAGAGAGAAAAAACCTTGATCTTCTGTTTCCCTAGTTTGTATCTCCTGAAAAATGCTCTCTCATAAATTATTACATGGTAGAAGTTCTGTGTATTTTATAAATTTGTAAATGGTCCCCTTTCTAATCCATTCTGTAGGTTACTATTAAACTAATCTTCCTAAAATACCATGTCTCTTGTTGTTATCCAAGGAGAGTTTCAGTGGTCCTTCATTTCCTGTAATGTATCCATTGAATCTGACGTTCTTAAGAATCCATCCCCTGGAGGGTATGTAAGAACATAGATTACAGGGCTCTGTTCCCAGAGTTTCTTACTCAGTAGGTATGGGTAGACCCCAGAATTTGCATTTTTAACATGTTCCCAGGTAATGCGGATGCCAACAGTGACTTCACTTCAAAAAACATTACTCTAGAAGTTACAGCTCTCTAGCTTAGCATCCATTGTCTTCTCAACATCTGTCTCCATTTGTTTCTCAATCATATCTCCTCTAATGCACAGTGAAGGATTCTGTTCTTTCACTAACTTTGCATATTCTCCAAAACAGGATTTCACCCTGTTTTCTTTGTTGATCTCACTTGCTCAAAATCTATGTTCCCATCAAGCCCTTTCTACATTCTCAACCTTTACTGAGTTTTCCCTTCTCCAAATCCCCATGTCATTTATTCTTTCTGTCTTTGGACATGCTCTTGATAATTTCACAAGCATGTTACCTTCCTACTAATTTCAGACTCGTTAAACACCTTTTCCTATCCCATAAGTTCATGGCCCATAATTTGATAATAGAAAATGACTCATCTTAAATGTAACCAAAATGAAGGAACAACTTAAGTATATAACCAAAATTCTTCACAACCTGGTTAGATTGTGAGGCAATATGCCAGAGAGGAAACACTTCTGAGTTTCCCTATCCACACCTGTGAAATGAGGCTAATAATTCTCTTTTGCAGAATTGTTATAAGCATTAAAATAGAAATGTATGTGACTGTCTGGGCACAATGTCTGGCATGTGGCATTATTCAGTAAATAACATTTATTAGTAACTGGGGATTAGTGGAAGTAATAAGCTTGGACTTTTATTAAGAAAAAGCCTTGGTAAGTAAATTGGATTCAGGAAGTTATTTCCAGGAAAGAAGAGGAAGTTTTGCTGCAGTATCACTGTGTTGACCAATAGCTTATATTTTCCATCGTTGCTTTCCCTTCTTAGCTGCTGTTGCCAAAATCCTTGCTTCCTGTGGCAGGAAAGTAAGCATTATTTGCCTTGTTTCCATTGTTTTGCCACCAAAGTGATGCTCCTCTTTAGGAAAACCTTAGAGAGGGTGTGGAATGGAGCAGTTTCTTACTGATTCATCAGTGTCCAGTTTCCTCTGACTTCCCGGCCCCGTGTCACACTCTGATCTGGGAGCAGGAAAGAAAGCTGGGGTGAAGAGTGAAATCAGGAGAAAAACATTCAGAGCATCAGAAGAAATATTTTGTGAACTGAGAAGAGGAAAGTGTTTCAGCTATGTGTATAAATTTAGCTCAATAATTAGGCATATAGTGCTTTCCACAGCCTTTCTTATAATATTCGTTGATTATTAGAACTGCCACAGCTGTAACTATATTGGCAGCAGACATTCCTAGTGCATTTAAGCAAGAATTGAAGAGTGAAATGGAAAAATTGAATTAATAATTTGTTTTTGGTTTTAATCTGCTTTTTATTAACTTTGTAGTTTATGCCTGGGGGATTAGATTTGGAAACACATCACCAACGAATGTTCTAAAAGTTTACTTCCCTTTATTGGAACTGTGTACTCAAAAAGACATTCTGAGGAACATTTTGCCTGCTTTTCGTGTTAACATCAGAAATGATATTTAAGTTCTTTGTATTCAACCTCAAATAATAGAAAACTTTAAATCCATAACATTGTTAATTTTCAGTTATTTGTTGTTAGAATTCAAGGAAGGACTTACTTAATAAAAACCGAGTGATATAAAAAGGCAAAGATATTCTCTGATGATAGACACAAGGGTATTTTTGTCTCCATTTTTCCTAGCTTTTAAAAACTCCCCTAGATCTATGTTTTTCAATCTTAGAATTTTGAACTTGCTTGCCTTCAGCAGCAGCAAAAATTTTAAAAATTAAAATAAAAGGATCTATATCTCTTTCTTTCCTATGCCCTGTTAAATGTTTCAAAAAAATGATCGAAAGCCATTATAATCTTATAAATTTAGGAAAGCGTTTTATCCCATGGTAAAGTGAACTGAAATACAGTGATTTAAAATGAGATGCCTAAGGGGAGTAGGGAAGGGCAGCACTGTTCATGTCTTCCTTTCTTAATGCTTCTTTAACGTAGTCCCATTAGAATATGTCTGAGAGTCTGGGAATTCTGTGTATTACTTCTGTGGTGGTAGTTCTCCACCCACCTGTGATCTTGAGAATTACACTCTAGTTTTTCCTAAGGCAGACACCCTAATATTTGGGCATTTAGTAGCAATGTCTTTGAGGATTAGGAAGCTTAGCAAACTGTAATTCCAGGCACCTTGTCTGAGAAAACCAGATGAAATTCCTCATTAGGAAAACTACTGCGGGTGTGTGTATTCCTGATAGATGAAAGTTTTGATTTAAATTCTCTACTTTTGGCTGATGTGGCAATAGAGGATTAGGATTTTAGCCACATTGTCACAGGTAATCAGGTGTTAGTTTTAGCTTTTGTAATCTAGTAGTAGCTTGTACTTTACTGATAATATTATACTTTCCCTAAACTGTTAATCACCTTCTATCCCTTCCTGTTTTATCTTGGAGAGAGAAAATGTTAATGCCACAGCAAAAGAGTAGCAGAAGTGGGATCATACACGTTGCATGTGTCAGATTACGAGTCACCTTAGAAATCATGAATTGATTATGGTTATCAACTGAGACTGAGCAACACTGTCCTTTCCTGGAAACTCCAGGGTGGGTGGGTGGGGGGAATTCCAGACATAAAGACTTACGCAAAGACAGATGAATTTCCCTTGACCTGCCCAGTACTTGCTTCATTTTAGAATTGCTGAGGGAGAAAGCTGTCTAACCACATGATTGGTTAGCATATTTGTGGGCCTTTGGATCTCTGTAGAATTGTTCTAAAGCCATCTCAAGAAGTCATGCCTTTGATTGATTTGAAATCTCAGTCTTACCATAGTGTTGCTGGTGCTTCCCAACACACTGGAGGATTTTTACAGTTGGAACTTTAAGGGTGGCAAACCAAACTCACAGTGAGGAGAGGGTTTTTCTCCACCTCTAAGTGGGGCATGTCACAAACCCCAGAGGACAGAGAGCACATTAATTGGCCATTAAAGAGAGCTACTGCTGTGTATAATTCATCCTGGAGTTTTATCATTGTTATATAACAGGACCCCAAGTTAGATATTTTTTAAGCAGAATTTTACCTACATATTTAAAATAGGAATATTATTCCTTGACCTTTAAACCTCAGCAGATATTGATTTGCAGGTATATTTGGTTTATGAGCCTCAACTACTATAACAATGTCTGATACTTTTCTCTTTTTCTCTAGGTTTAAAATAGAGGCAGCTGTTAAGAGCACATGTTTAATAGAAAGTGTAACTTCTCACTGTGTGCTATACTACGTACCCTCTTTCTCTAAGTAGAGCTAGTTATTCTTCTTGTGTCCTTAACTGATTTTCTGTGTAATTTGATCTATATATAATTAAAACCACCAATGGACTTGAGTTTTAAAATCTCATCTTTGCATAGACTTTGCCATTTTAATTCTAGCCTGGTAAAAATGATTCAAAAAAGTATAGCATACCTTTTTTTTTTTTAGTGTTTATTTCTTATTAGCCACTATTCTATCCACTTGCATATTCTTATTTAACTCTCAGACAGCCATGCCAGTTTGGTTTTATTTTCACAGGAAATTAAGTCTGAGAAGGGTCGAACAAATTTACCAGGGTTACAGAGCTCCCGAGTGCCTCACTGGAGATCTGAACTTGGGTCTCTCTGGCCCTGCCATCCAACCTCCCCGCCACCCTCTTCCTAAGCACTCACTCCTACTGGGCTCCTCAGTGGCTCCTGGGTGTTGACATCTTGAGGATCTTGCCCACCCTGAGTGAGGACCCAGGAATCCTATGGTAGTTACTCCTTTGCCTGGGAAGAAAGTAGAGGGGAACATGGCATTGAGGCCTGGCCCTATTTCCATCCCAGGTTATGCTAAACAACATGCTTTAATTATGAAAGTAAAACCTATATTCACTTTGTTTGGAAAAGCCTCTTTAAGAGTAATATTGTGTAACATTAAGCATTAATATCCATTCATGTGTGCATATATACCTTAATAATATATATGTACATAATAAATGCATGGTTGTATGTATGTATAATTATCTAAATAATGCTTTAAACATCAATGAAAGTAATTGGAGGCTCTGGAAAGTTTCTTAAATCAAAAGGAAGAGAACGATGATAGTCATTGAAAGAAACGACATCTAAACTTGCTTCTTTTTCTCTCCACAGTTTTGGGACAACCATGACTACTAAATTTTATAATATATAATCTTGCAAATATTTAATTTTAAGCAAGAGATTTCATAAAGTATAATCATAATAACATAAATGAAATTTGAATTCTAAGTTCACAGCAAACTATATTACCAAAAAAAAAAAAAGATGACTTTGAGTTCAAGTAATATGTTGTTACTGACTTTACACTCAAGTTTTGTATAGGAGAGTCAACAAAGGCCATGGTCAACTGGTAATTAGAGATGCTCCCAGACAGTGTGGTAACTTTTTTCAAAGTATATACCCATGGGGGAGATATAGAAATCATTCATACCCAGCTGGTCTTTAGAATTTTTTATATTGTTTTCCTTCAAAAATCAGATTAAGGATCATTTCTGAAAATGCTCCTTCTATACATATTGAAAAGTACCACATATGCAAGGCACTGGAGGGTCAGCAGTCAGCAAAACAATGAGCCTCTGCTACCATGGAATCCAATGATTAAAGTGCATACAAGCAGACCAAGAAGTATTGCACTAGAGCAAATAGATAGCGTGTGCTGTGGGAGCAGGTGGTAGGGACAGTTAAATGAGATATGAGTTAACTCCAAATGTGCCACTCCAACGTATTTGAATGATTCCAGAACCCTCTCTAAATGAAGTATTAGAGCACCCTGGGCGTGAGTGGGAGTTAGCCAGTGATGGGCAAGATGAAGAATGTTTCAGGATAGGCAAGGAGGTATGAGAAGGTGCTGAGTATAGCCAGGTTGCTGGGCCAGTGTGCTATAGCTGAGAAAAGAGGGCTAAGTATAGGCTACAGCAGTAAAGAGGAGCAGAGATCTAGCCAGTTGTTTACACTTGATTTTGAATCTATGGGGAGTTATGGAAGATTTTAATCTGGGGAAATTATATCAAATTTGCATTTTCTAATAAGATAGAGTCAGGGACATATGATAGAAGGCTTGATCTAGATGCGAGCCAATGATAGCTGAAATACACAAAGAGGTAGTGGATACCCTGAGACATTTAAAAAACAAAATGTGTAGAATTTTGTGAGCACTTAAAAAGCAAGAGTAAGAGGGGAAATGGAGTCAAAGATGGTGCTTGCGTTCTTGGTTTGAACAAGGGGTTGGCTGGCAGTTGGGATCCCCTGTGAAGGAGGGAATAGAAAGGGTGATTGGTGTGGTTTGGGGTATGTTTCATGAGAGGAGAAAGATGTTCAAGTGGTGAAGGTCTTCCATAAGCAGTTGGGCATATATAGCACTGCAAACAGGTCAAGACAAGAGACCACCAAACCATGGAATGAGGTAAGATTCCTCAGGATAAAGTATCCTGTTAGGAGAGACAAGGACCTAGAAGCCTCAGGAACATCAACATTTAAGGGATGTACAGAGTAAGAGGTGACAGAGAAGGGAAAGTCAGAGATGGAATAAGAAAACTAGCAGAGCATTTTTTAGATATTTAAATATTTTATGGAATGAGTCTCAGCAGTGTCAAATACTACCAAGAGGCAAGATAAGGACTGAGAATTGTCCTTGGGATTTGATACCCAAGCAGGTTTTAGGTAACTCTGACTGAGGCAGATGCAGTGGAGTATTGAGGACCCATATTGCAATGGCATTGAGGAAGTACATAGACAACTCTTTTTAAGAAGGTCATTGTGGATGGGACAGAGAGGTTGTGTGGCAGCTGCAATACAATAAGGGGTAACTGGAAGTCTGAGCAGAGAAACAGAAGGCTTGAGGATGGACACTGCTCAACATAGCTGGGGCTGGAGCCGGGCGTTGTTATGACTCCCCCCTACACACCTGTTTTATCATTATTTTTTCCTTAGCAGAATTCAGCCACTCCACCATATTTGAAGAAGACAATCAGGTAGATTGTCCTAGCTTTTAGGCTTTTGTAAGTGTTTGGAACAGAGGGAAACCACATGGTACCCAAGTGCATTGTAGAGGATCTGATAGAAGGGATCATTCGTTTCTAAGAATCTAAATCCAGTCAATTTAAGTTAAACAAGAGGGGCAGAGAAATGTATTATAAGGGAAAAAGGAGTTATCTCATGGATCTAGGTCAGATCTAGGCAAGACCTTCCAGGGCCTGGAACTACAAATCTAAAAGGCACTAGAGACTAGACTACTATTCCTTCTTTCTTATCCTGGCATATTTGGTCCTTTGTCTCTAGACACATCTGCTTTATTTTTTCCTCTACAGACAAGCTCTCTATGAATCAATCTGGAATTTACATGGACAATGAGTTTAAGAACAAATAGTATTTCTTATAAGCATCTCAGAGGTTCAATTCCAAATTCCCAGAAGGGAGACTGATCCAGCTTTAGTTAGGTGTCTAATCAGCTATGACCAGAGGGTGGAGTATTGATTTTAGTACAAATGTAGCAATGGCACAGAATCTTCTAAGTGACAGGAAGGAGCAGGCTGCTTGCATTCAACGTCTGCTTACTGGAAATCTCTCTGATGTGGGCCTATTTGTCAGAGGGAGATCCTCTGAAGTCCTGCTACATATTCACTACAAAAAGTTCTGCCTTCTTGAAATGATCATTCACCAGTTTTAGTATGTTATGTTGTTTGATTAACTGTAATACAGACATGTCTGAATAATGTCAATTCATAAACCAAACTAACCTGCCGTGAGGTGGCCATGATGTGATGAAGTCTGAACACTGTAATAGTGATCAGTTAAAACACACACACACACACACACACACACACACACACACACACACTTTTATTCCAACTTTGCAAAATAATCAGAACTTACCATTCATCTTTTCAAATCCTACCCGTCCATCAAGACTAGATTTGCATCTTATCTGTTCCATAAATTCTTGCCTATTCTTATGCCCTGCCAGCAGAAAATCATTCTTTCTTTGTGTTTTTATGACTCTCTTTGTTTAAGCCTCCGTATTCTTTGCCTTCGTACTCTTCAAGGCAGCACATACAAAGGCAATGAGAGCAAAGAACCCAGGGCTTTGTCGCTTATTACTAGTCCAACCCTGTGTACATTCACAATGCTTTTGAGCCTCTGTCTCTCATCTACAAAAGTGATGATAATGCCTATCTTACATGGCTGTTGTTAGTTACATAGCTATTGTTAGGCACCTAGCTGGTGAGTGAATTGATGCAAAACTATTTGCATGTTAGGAAACGTGTGCAGATAATATTTAAGGAAATAATTTAAGGGTTTGGAAGAACAGCTTTCTAAGCGCCTGTCTGCCAGGTAGTAATTCATGGAATGACAATGAGTAAATTACCGTTTTTTCTTGTCTCGGTCATGCAGTATAAGTGTGTTTTCTATCATTGTTGCAACAAGTTACCACAAACATAGTGTTTGAGACAATACAAATTAATATCTTAAGGTTCCATAGCTTGGAGTGAGAGTGGGTTTTTGGTTTCTCTGCACTCTTATGTAGCAATAGCACAGAACCTACCAAAAGTAAGATGTCTCTTTCTGGGTTCTTATCTGGAGACCATGAAGGAGAATCTGCTTATAGGCTCACTAGGGGTTTTTCTGTTGTTATTGTTGTTTATTTGTTTGTTTTTATGGTGAAAACTCTTAAAAACCTCTCTTGACAGTTTTCAGGGATTTGATACACTGTTCTTAACCATAGTCATCACATTTTACAATTGATCCCTTAATGGTATGGAATGCTTCATGAATTTGTCTATTGTCCTTATCCAGGAACAACAGTGAACCTCCTGTATTGTTCCTAGTTTAGTATATGTGGTGCCCAAGTGAGCATGCCCCTCCATTTTCAGACCAACAACATCCCACCAATTCCTTGCTCAACGGAATCTCTGACTTTCCCTTGGGCTGCCTCTTATCCCCAGCTCAAATAATGCTGTTTTTAAGGACTCGGGTGATTAGATCACACCTGCCAGGATAATCCAGACTGATCGATGTTAAAATCAACTTAATTATCTTCAAGTAACTTTATTCCATCTGCCAGTTCTCTTTTGCCATGTAAGATAATATACAGGTCCAAGGATTAGGGCTTGAGCACTCCTTCTGTTTGCCTCTTGTGGGTGTGGCGTGTGCATAGTACGTGAAGCCAGGCACAATCTCTTGTATACCTAGAGCTACTCAACAGCCCTTGAGGATTCCTACAGCCAGTTGCTGTAATTTGTGCCCAACAAACAGACACTGTTACTCATGAAGTATTTTATGCCTCCTGTTACAGGTAGGAGTAACCCAAATGAAAAGAAGCTAGTTTCATAGTAGTTCCTTTGTATTGCCAATTGTTACTATTGCATATGCAGATAAATGGGGAAGGGAAACAAAGAGGCTGTCTCTATTTATGAGGAGTATTGATAACTAGAAAAAATATTCTATTGTTTCAGACTTTCACTGAAGCCTTCCTAAGTGGCTTTGGAAAAGTTTATTTTAATCCCATTGTTGTTTCTACTTTACAAACAAGCATTCTGAGCTCAGTAGAGCTATTTAAAGTGCCAGCATTTTAAGACTACTAAAAATCTTGAATGAAAAATAATTCCAATTTGTGTTTATTCTCCCTGCTTCTTAGCAAGTCTAGTGTAGAAATTAGGAGCACGAACTCTGGAGCCAGACTGCCAAGATTTGGTTCTGCTCTCTGCCACTCATGTGTTCAGCGATCTGTGTACCTTTTTCCTCATCTGTAAAATGAGGGAAGAATAGGCCCTACTTTATGTAGTTATTATTGAGGATTAAAATAAATGTGTTTATAAACCTAAAGTGGTTAGAATTGTGATTAACACATAGTGCTCTATGAGTATTAGGGCTATTATTCTAAATGAACACAGTTTGTTTTAACCTTGGGTTTTCAACAAGGGCTATTTGACCCCCAGATTATATTTGACAATGTCTGCAGATGGTGGTTGTCCCATCTGGAGGGATATGTTGAGGCCAGAGATGCTGCCAAGCATCCTGCAATGCACAGGACTGCGCCTACCTCCGGCAAAGAATCATTCACTATAAACATCAATAAAGTTGAAGTTGAAGTTGAGATACCTGTATTAAACCAGCAGCTTCTAACAACTTCATTTGCAAATAAGATATTCATGTATTATGAGTGACTTTGAATAAATAGTGAGGATATTTCTGCCTGAAGTCATGAGACTTCATGATAAAATAAAAAGTAGGAAAAATTTTTTTCAGGTAATTATAAAAAATATTGTTCTGTATATCTATTTTTAAAATTTTTATATGCAACACAGATATCACTGGAAAAGTGTGTGTTTCACCCCTGGAATACACATTTAGGGATCAGAAATTCTTTGATCCTGTGTCAAATTGAGTGAAATTTCTAATTTTCTTAATTTCCTAATCTTCCAGTGAGCTTTCTTTTGCAGATCATAAGGAAATAAGTTACTTGGATTTGGGATCTTACCATGTGTGTTAAAATACAGATAGCCAAGGTAACTATAGTTAACGGTAACCTGGATCAGATTTACTTTGTAGTGGGTGATTTGCAAGACCTGAAACATTTGTATATGTATATGTGTGTGTGTGTAATATATATATATATATATATATATATATATATATATATATATATATATATATATATATATATATATATATATATATATATATACACTGTATGCCAGCATCATTTTTATTTCTGAATATTACATAAAGCTTGTGTGTTTACAGTCTTCACCCCTCCCACCCCACAGACATACCTAATCATGTAGACTGTTCCTTAGAATGTTCTTCAGCTACTCCTTTCTCTACCACCCTCACCCCTGTCGCCTCCACCACACTTTCCCCCCATCACTTCTCCCTCAACTTTACCAAGAAAGTTGCCTTTCCCACTTTCCAAGACTCTGTTTGTCCATTCTTGTATTCTCAGAATTTGTTCTTTTGATAACTGGTCAGTTAGTTATCAATACCTGCAGTACCACCAAGTACAGAGAGCCAGTTAGACCAACATCCGAGGAACATAGGAGATAATCTGGAACATTCCGATATCTTTTGTTCTGTTATCCACTTGGAGAAGCCAAGAACCACAAGACACAAAACAATAACCTGCAGTTCAATATCATATTGGATTAAGCAGAACACTGGGCATCAGTGAAACCCTCAAAAATCCACAAAGATTGATGATTACATGATACAGTTGCTGGTAAAATATGTGAGTTTGTGACCATATTATAATGGAAGTACATTGTCTTGTGGTATTTAACAAATTCTTTACTTATATAAAAGTCGACAAGAGGAAGTACTAAATTGCAATGGGGATGATCTCTACTCAGTCTTTTTTTGCATCATGATGTTACAACTTTGAATTTATAGGTGTAAAGGGAAACATCTATGCACTTTATTTAAGACAAAGAAACAAAATTTTTTTTTATTCAAATCATATGCCATATTTTAAAACCAGGGCTAGAAACTGAGAAACACAGTTCACAACAAAATTCTGTTTTATATTGTGATCTTTTATTAAACTTCACAAGTTTGTTTTTGTGACAGACATGGTAGAACTGTGTTAACTACCTCTTCACAAACTGTGTGATTAAGAGGGATCAGGTCTTAATGTAATTAGCATCTTTTCAGGGTTTGGGCAAAGTCCAGCTTCTTCCCTGTGATCTCAGGCTGTTAGAATGGAAAACCTCTTCTGTCAGCAGCAGGCTTGTTATGGACTTGATTGCATATTTGAGCAGCACATCAGAGATCAAGCTACATGCAGTTGAAAACTAGATAAGGCTTCCTTCGGTTTTGAAATGACTGGTACCCAAAATGTTTCACCACTTCATAGTTCATATTTTTGTGCTAAAGGCATTTTGGAAAAATTCTTAATAGCTTTACCAGTGAAATTTGGGGAAATGCTTAAATTTCTTCATCAAGAATTAGTTGACCTGGAGAAGAGGGACCTTGAGCTACTCTTGCAAGCAAGTTTGTCCTGGGAGCAAACATCACAGGACTGTTTCTTGCCTTGTGGGAGTGTATATAATGGCATTTTATAATGATAGCCTGGGCCAGTGGCTAAAGGAACCTAACAACTAAAGATCATAGCAAGAAGACATTTCCTACTATGAAGAAATGATTGGCTGCCGGTAGTTCTGAGACGAGAAGTGAGATCTGAGTTTGGCTTTAATAGACTACAAGTCAGACATATCACCAGAGTCATAAGGTAAAGTGAGCATGTCCTGAAGATTTGAGTCAGGAAGAAGGAGAACAGCAGAAGTGGACCTAGAATTGTTCCACTTAGTAATATTGAAAGATGACCACAGAGACACACAGCTGTATTCCACTGGGTCCCTTGGGGACAGGAATCAAATGTTAGTGGAGGCCTTGTAATACAGGTGCTAAGAAGATGTTTGTGGCAGGGGTTCAGCTTGGCTAAAAGGAACAGGTACGGATGGAATTTGGTCTGGTAGTGGGACAGGTTGGTTCCACCCTGTGGCCCAGCTGAATGTCCTCAGGCATTTTCTTTTTGCCTGGCTGGTGAAGCTGTGGTTTGCTGCCTTGTATGAGAGTACTTTCTACAGGAATGTCCCCTGCAGAGGAGGACTGAAGCTCCGGGACACCAAACCATTGCTGAGTGTAAACAATTTTAGGCCAAGTGGTTGATCCATTCAGTTTCAGGATCTCAGTTCCTTGTCAGTTAAATTCACAGGTGAGTAGTTAGTTTGTTTCTGGTAGAGTGACCTTCTGAGTCAGGGCCAAGGAAGCAGGCAGGATAGACAGATTCCTCATGAATTCTGACAGAGCATCCTGGTAGAAGGTAAAACATTTTCCTGGTTCAAAAGAGCATTTTGAACAAGGGTATTTTAAACCAAGTTAGAGAGTCCTAAGCCAAGGACAATATTTTATATTCAGTAATAGGAAGGTATTTTTTGTCAATGGTGGAAGGTCATACTTCTCTGTTTGGAACAACAGTCTTGTTTCCAGAAATGAAGGACATGGAATTCTAATATTGTTCAAACAAATGTAAAGTATAAGACAGTCAGTTTATATGGAAATTGATAGTGGAAGATGAAAAGTATACTGACCTGATTTGAATAAGATGTGGTATAGTTATAATAAAACTTGGGGGCACTGTTATTTTCTTTCACAAACAAATGTGCATATATACACACACATGCAAAACGAAAAGAAAAAAATTTGAGGAAGAGAAATTGTAACTCAGCTATGATATTCTTTAAAAGTAGACAAAAATTAAACACTTCAACTAGTATCAGTTTTACTAACAAGAAACACAATACTTAATAAAAATATCATTAGAATTTTTAAATTTTATTCATTAATTTTTTTATCTAGAGTCCTTTGCAGAAACCTAAAGCTGTTTAGTTGAGTTAACAAAATGTATTGCAACTGTTGAAGTAATTCAGTTTTTCGTAGCACAGTGGATAAATTGTGTTATTGAATCCTTAATTAATATTTAAAGTTTTTATCCAAAAATGATAGCATAATCTTCTTTGATAACAGCATTTACTTAAATAATTTATTCCATTTTAAACAAATATTTTACTCTTTTCCAACAAGGTCAAGAAAAACTGCTTAAATTGTTTATTATGTTGCTGTTTTCTGAGTGAATCTAGGAATCCTGACTATATACCTCTTTTAAAAACCATTTATGTGCTCCCCCAACCTCATACATCAATCATTTAAAACTTGATCAGAGAGTTCCTGTGGTAAACCAGGCCACTTATTATCATACTACTTTGAAAACTTGAGTAGTTTCAGCTACCAAATAGTATTATAAAAAGAAATACTGCAGAGAAAAACTTCTTGTTTTCCCAAATTGCTTCCATATGAAGTCCAATTTTGATCTGGAAAGTTCTAAAATAATAACCAAAGAATAACCACTTAAATGTTAAATTCATTGGTAATTGGTGGTAGATCAGTAAATAACAAAATAACCTCCACTTGAACTTTGAACAAGAACTCGCTGGCTATTCCGTGAAGGACCAGCCACTGAGGTTCTTCTGGGTTTACACTCATGTACAGTAGCAGAGCATCCACCATGACTGCACAACTACATGTGCCACACGTTGGTTTAAGGCAGAAGGAAGAGGGAAAGAGGCTACCCACAGACTTTGGCAAATGTCCCATTGGCTGGAACCTTGCCAGATGGCCACCTCTGGCTGTGGAGAGATTGGGAAAGCACACATTTATCTGCCTCTTACAGTTCCTGTTCCAGGGACGAAAAAGGAAAAGGAAGCGTAGGTGTGGGGTGAGTCAACCTATAGTATCCTCAATAAGTAGAATATGCATCTGTATTTTTCCATTTTTATTTTTGTTTTATAACTTCATGTGGTTTATTTATAAAAATAAATTCATTTGACCTCTCCTGATGAACCTGCAAGATTTTTCTTTTTCCTCCTCCTCCTCCTCCCTCTTCTTTTTATGGAGATCTTTGCCTTGCTTTAAGCTGAACAAAATTGGAAGTCATTGCACTCAACAGTAATACTAAATAATGCAGTCTATTTTAACAGGTCACTGAATCTGGCATATATTTAATGCTGGGCATTTGCCATCCAGTAACAGTCAAATGAATGATGATTTTGAAAAAACAGTCAAGCTTTATCAGATCATAATGCTCAGGCAGAATATTTAGAGCAGTGCACTTTCAGGCCCAAGAGATCTTTGCCATCACTTACAGAACATCTCAGATGATCTGTGAGCCACAGAAAGAACAGTTTATAGGGTGGTAATGATACAAGGAAATTAGATGTCAGTGCTTGCCTTTAAAATGGTACTGTATCACATATGGTCCAAAATAATTGTTTGTCATTTTCAGTAATAATCTTAGTAATATAGAAGTCTAAATGAAATTATAGTAGAGACAACTTTAAAAAATAATCAATATATCTGTACTTATTTTTTTTGCATCTGTTTGACAAGAAATTTGATGTTGCCATTTTAGGGACAAATTTTAAAGTACTATTGATGTTTAAACTAGAATATTGAGCAATATGTCTTTTGTCAATAACCACAAAATGAAATTATTAGTGTGTTCTGTTGGTGATAAAATGTCATCTACAACATCAAGAGTAAAGATTATGAGATAACTGTGTGAGACATCCAAGTAAAGATAGATATCTTTCAAAGGGAAAAATTTTTAACTGTTAAAACTTTCTTAAAGCAATATATTCCAACATGTCTGGTAACTTTTCCCAGACGGCACCAGAACAAGAGTTGTTCTCATTGTCAGTCCCTTAATCTTCCAATAGATTTTATGTTTCCTCTTGAATCTGCAAGTTCTTCAAAAGAAGGATGATTGGAAGCTGGTTTTGCATATCATGTTTCTGGAAGTCTCATCCTAAAAAATTTCTGGAAGTCTCACTCTAAAATAATTTCCCAGAATTATTAGGTAACAGAAAAAGATGTGTACCAGATTCATATTGGAGCTCAGGCCCCAGCCCAGGACTACCTCCACTGCCCCCTGAGGGAGCCCAGGCCCAGGTTACGCCCAGCACCACCCCATGGGCCCACCTGGGAGTCCAGGACTAGCCCACTTCCATTTTGGGGACACTACATCCATCACCATAGGCCTCCCCATGCAGTAGCCTCCCAACTTGTGACAACAGACTGCTATATCTTAGAATAGGCAGCCCAAAGCCATTGTAAGGCCCACTCTTTCAGCCTGATTTCTGAAAGTGATTGCATCCATCTTGGGGCACCTCCACTGCTATCTCAAGTTACCTCTGCTATTGCTGCCACCACCTTTAGTTGCAGTAGCATCCATCGCAGGACACCAGCAGGGTCTGAAAGCCAGACACAAAGGTGAGGTACAGATAATCTGCACAGTCACTATAAGATTATAGGGTAGAAACTGTACTACCTCAGATCCACACCGCAAGAAAGTATGGATAACATGAATAAAACAAGGGAAGAAAGTACCCCAAACAAACCAAGATACTACAATAATAGAGTCTGTGGATGGCACAGTTGATGAAATGTCAGAGAAAGAGTACAGAATATACATAATTAAAATGATCTGTGAATTAAAGAAAATCCTAAGTGAGCAAACACAGGCAACCATTGATCACACCAACAAAGAGATAAGGGAGAAAATATAGATAGCAAAAGATTACTTCCAGAAAGAGACAGAGACTATGAAAAAAAAAAAGCAATCAAAAATCCTTGAAATGAAGGAAACAATAAACCAAATAAAAAACTCAATTGAAAACATCACCAACAGGCTACATCACTTGGAAAACAGAATGTCAGACAATGAAGACAAAGTGTACAATGATGAAAATAAAGTTGACTACACAGTGAAGATGATAAGAAACCATGAGCAGAGCATCCAAGAATAATCTCTTTAATAAAATAATATCAGAAAATTTACCAAACATGAAGAATCAATTGGAAAATCAAATACAAGAGGCTTATAGGACACCAAATGTACAAAATGATAACAGATCTACACCAAGGCACATTATAATGAAAATGCTTTAGCATACAGAATAAGGATAGAATCTCAAAGGCCACAAGAGAGAAGAATCGGATCACATAGAGTGGGAGACCAATTCATGTCTCAGCAGAATTTTCAACTCAGACCCTCAAAGGAGATCATGGAACAACATATACCAGGCTCTGAAAGAAAATGGATGCCAACCAAGAATCATATCCAGCAAAATTAGGCTTCAGATTTGATTACAAAATAAAAACCTTTCATGATAAGCTAAAGTTAAAAGAATTTACAGCAAGAAACCCAGCACTCCAGAGCATCCTCAGCAAAATATTCCACAAGGAGGAAATGAAAAATAATAGTTAAAATCAGCAAAGGTAGGAGTTGCACTAAAGGAAATGCCAATCAAAGGAGAAACCAAGTCAAATTAAAAACCAAAAATAAACCAAAATGTTCAGGAATACAAATCATGTTTCAATAATAACCCTGTATGTGAATGGCCTAAACTTATCCATTAAAAGACATAGGCTAACAGATTGGATTTTAAAGAAAGACCCAACAATATGTTGCCTTTAAGAGATTCATCTCACAGGAAAAGACATCCACCGACTGAAGGTAAAAGGGTGGGAAAAAAATGTACCACTCACATGGACCACATAAACAAACATGAGTTTCCATCCTCATATCAAATAAAGTGGACTTCAAACCAAAGCTAGTGAAAAGGGATAAAGAAGGACATTTCATACTGATTAAGGGATTCATACATCAACAAACCATAACAATTATAAATATCTATTGCCCCCAAAATGGGGCATGTATGTATGTCAAACAAAAGCTTCTCAAATACAAGAACAAATTAGAACACAACACAATAATAGTGGGTGACTTTAATACACCTCTCTCACCACTGGATAGATCCTCCAAACAAAAACCAAACAAGCAATTATAAAATTCAATAATGCAATCAATAAATTGGACTTAACAGACATACATAGACTATTCCATCCATCAACAAGCAAATATACTTTCTTCTTAGCAGCACATGGATCGTTCTCCCCAATAGACCATATGCAATGCCACAAAGCAAGTCTTAGCAAATACAAAGAGAGAGAGAGAGAGAGAGAGAGAGAGAGAGAGAGAGAGAGAGAGAGATTACCCAGCATTCTAACTGACCATAATGGAATGAAATTGGAAATCAATTATAAAATTTAAAAGAGAAGCTACTCCAACACCTGGAGAACTAAACAATGTGCTATTGAATGACTCATGGATAACAGAAGACACCAGGGAGGATATAAAAATATTCTTAGTTGGGCTGGGGATGTGGCTCAATTGGTAGCGTGCTCGCCTGGCATGCGCGGGGCGCTGGGTTCGATCCTCAGCACCTCATAAAAATAAAATAAAGGTATTATGTCCACCAAAAACTAAAAAATAAATATTAAAAAAATCATTCTCTCTCTCTCTTTAAAAAAAATTTAAAAATTAAAAATAAATAAATAAAAATATTCTTAGAGTAAATGAGAACTCTGATCAACTTATCAAAATCTCTGACACTATGAACTCAGTGCTAAGAGGAAAGTTTATTATATTGAGCTTGTTTATTAGACAAAGAAAAATTCAACAAATAAATGACCTGACAATACATCTCAAAGCCATAGAAAAAGAGCAACAAACCAACCCCAAAAGTAGTAGAAAACAAGAAATAATTAAAATCAGGGCAGAAACTAATGAAACTGAAACTAAAGAAACAATTCAAAAAATTGATAAAACAAAAAGCTGGTTCTTTGAAAAAAATAAATAAAATTGACAAACCCTTAGCCACTGTAACAAAAAGAAGGGGAGAGAAAACTCAAATTACTAAAATTTGTGATGAAAAAGGAAATATCACAACAGACACTATTGAAATACAGAAGACAATTAGAAACTATTTTGAAAATTTACACTCCAGTAAAATAGAAAACCTTGAAGATGCCAACAAATTTCTCGAGGCATATGATCAACCAAAACTGAGTCAAGAGGACATACACAATTTAAACTGATCAATATCAAGCAAGGAAATAGAAGATGCCATCAAAAGTCTACCAACTACAAAAAGTCCAGGACAAGATGGGTTCACAGCTGAGTTCTATAAGACCTACAAAGAAGAATTAATACCAGTACTCCTCAAATTACTCCATGAGATAGAAAAGGAAGGAACCCTTCCAAACTCATTCTATGAAGCTAATATCATCCTGATACCAAGACAAGGCAGAGACACATCAAGGAAAGAAAATTTCAGACCAACATCCCTGATGAACATTGATGCAACAATTCTCAATAAAATTCTGGCAAATCGCATACAAAAACATATTTAAAAAATAGTGACCTGTGATCAAGTGGGGTTCATTCCAGGGATGCAAGGTTGGTTCAACATACAGAAATCAATAAATATAATTAATCACATCAATACACTTAAAGATAAGAGTCATATGATTATATCACTTGATGCAGAGAAAGCATTTGACAAAATACAGTGCCCTTTCAGGTTCAAAACACTAGAAAAACTAGGAATAGTAGGAACATACCTCAACATTGTAAAAGCTATCTATTTTAAACCCAAGGCCAACATCTTTCTAACTGGAGAAAACTTGGAAGCATTCCCTCTAAAAGCAGGAACAAGACAGGGATGCCCTCTTTCACCACTTCTATTCAACATAGTCCTTGATACTCTAGCCAGAGCAATTTGACAGAAGAAAGACATTAAAGAGATATGAATAGGAAAAGAAGAACTCAAGCTATTGTTATTTGCTGAGGACATGATTCTATACTTACAAGATCAAAAACAACTCTACCATAAAACTTCTAGAATTGATCAATGAATTCAGCAAAGTAGCAGGATATAAAATTAATACCCATAACTCAAATGCATTTTTATACATCAGTGGTGAATCCTCTGAAAGAGAAATTAGGAAAACTACCCCATTCACAATAGCCTCAAAAAAATAAAATAAAATACTTGGGAATCAACTTAACAAAAGAGGTAAAAGACCTCTACAATGAAAACTACAGAACACTAAAGAAAGAAATTGAAGAAGACCTTAAAAGATGAAAGATCTCCCATGCTCATGGATAGGCAAAATTAATATCGTCAAAATAGCCATACTACCCAAAGTACTATACAGATTCAGTGTGATTCCAATTAAAATACTATTGTCATTTCTTATAGAAAAAGCAGTTATGGAATTAATTTGGAAAAATAAGAGACCCAGAATAGCCAAAGCAATCCTTAGCAAGAAAATTGAAGAAGGTGGCATCACAATACCAGACCTTAAACTGCACTACAAAGCTATAGTAACAAAAATGGCATGGTGTTGGCATCAAAATAGATAGGTAGGTAGACCAATGGTACAGAATAGAAGATTCAGAGACAAACCCACATAAATACACTTATCTCATACTAGACAAAGGCGACAAAAACATACATTGGAGAAAAGATAGTCTCTTCAACAAATGCAGCAAAATGAAAATAAACTCCTACCTCTTACCATGCACAAAACTCAACTCCAAGTGGATCAAGGACCTAGGAATTAGACCAGAGATGCTGCACCTAATAGAGGAAAAAGTAGGCCCAAATCTTCATCACATCTGATTAGGCCCTGACTTCCTTTACAAGACTCCTAAAGCACAAGAAATAAAATCAAGAATTAATAAATGGGATTGACTCAAACTTCTTTTTAGCAAAAGTATTCTAAGTATAGAATCATGTCCCAAGCACAAAACAAAAAAAGCTTCTTTTTAGCAAAAGAAACAATGAGGTGAAGAGATAGCCTACATTTTGGGAGCAAATTTTTGCCACACACACATCAGATAGAGCACTGATCTCCAGGATGTATAAAGAACTCAAAAAACTTAACACCTAAAACACAAATAACCCAATCAATAAATGAGCTAAGGAGCTGAACAGACACTTCTCAGAAGAAGATATACATTCGATCAACAAATATATGAAAAAATGTTCAACATCTCTAGTAATTAGAGAAATGCAAATCAAAACTACTCTTAAGATTTCATCTCATACCAGTCAGGATGACAGTTACCAAGAATACAGAAAACAATAAATGTTGGCAAGGATGTGGGGGAAAAGGCACACTCATACATTGCTGGTGCGACTGCAAAGTGGTGAAACCAGTATGAAAAGCAGTATGGAGATTCCTTAGAAAATTTGGAATGGAACTACCATTTGACCCAGCTATCCTACTCCTCAGTCTATACCCAAAGGACTTAAAATCAACGTACTATGGTAACACAGCCACATCAATGTTTATAGCAGCTCTTTTCACAATAGCTAAACTGTGGAAGCAATTTAGATGCCCTTTAATAGATGAGTGGATAAAGAAACTGTGGTATATATACACAATGGAAGTATTACTCCACATTAAAAGAGAATAAAATGATGGCATTTACAGGCAAATGGATGGAGTTGAAGAACATCATGCCAATTAAAGTAAGCCAATCCCCAAAAAACAAAGGCTGAATGTCCTCTCTGATAAGTGGATGCTGATCCATAATGGGGAGGGGGGAAGAATGGGAAAAAGGGAGGAACTTTGATGGGGCAAAGGGAAAGTGGCATGGGGGTAGGAAAGATGGTGGAATGAGATAGACATTACTGCCCTAGGTACATGTATGACTGCACATGTGGTAAAGTGCTACATCGTGTACAACCATAGAAACGTAAAGTTGTGCTGCAATTGTGTACAATGAGTCAAAATGCATTGTGCTGTCATATATACTTAATTAAAATAAATTTTTAAAAAGATGTATACTAACAACAAACACATGAATGACACTTTATTTGGACGTTTATTTGAAAGGCAAGTTTCCTGAAGATTGCACAGGTTACTTATTTGTCTTAGAACAATATACAGGACAGTGTATCACAGGCTTCAAAGTAGCCTGAATTCAGAGCTAACATCCAATGCTTGGTAGACCATGTTAGGAAGATTATTTAATATCTTGATTTCTTCACCTGTGCACTAGGACTTACAATGGAGTTACTATATTCCCTGCAGGGTTGTTGTGAAGGACTGAGAGACTATATACATGATTTATATACTTCCTGACATATGAGTGTTCAATTAATGCCAGCTATGTCCATTACAAGGGTGATAAGAAAATACTTTTGGGGGACATAACCATTGTGGATTTTAAGTGTTTTGGAATCATTAGTTGATATTCAGAATTATATTTAGGAATCATATTTCTGGTAGTAGTATATAAATTTTACATTTCACAAATAATGTAAATGCTTACTTTTATGCACTTTTATTGTTATTATGCCCTGATAGCAATTTCTAAAACTACTATCTGTAGTATATAAAAAAAATTACTTTCAGCCTTTTATAAGATCATCATGGATCCTGACAACAAGGGTATTCCACTTGTTTATTAATAATAGGCGACTTCAAGTGTAATTGTTTAAGAAATATTTTCTATAATATGCAACATTTTATAATCAACCCATTTTAATTTACAAATTATAATTCACAATGCTGTAGCTAAGAAAATAGTGATTTATGGTTTTAATTTGATCTACTTAAGAAAACACACAAAAGGAAAAGAAAACATATACATTCCGCAACTCTCCTTTCAATAACCAAATGACAAGGCTTGACTCTGTAGGGATAGTAAGCTTTATAAAGGAAAGGGAAGGGAAGGGAAGGGAAGGATTTATTTAGTTAACTTCCCCAATTTTTGCTCATTTTTTATAATATTCAAACCAATTCTTTTTCATTAATCACTAATTATGTTTTCATAATTAGTAACTTTACTATTAATAACTGGTATTAGTACTGTTAATGACTTTTTAATATTGTAAAGCTTAAGAGGGGAATCTAAAAGAGCACAAAGTTGATCTTTATCAACTTGAAAAATTCATAAACAAATCCCTCAAAGAGAGTGTATTTCATTTCAGAAAGTCTTTGTATCATTACTGCAGAAAGATAAATATAGTAAAAATTATAGACTT
Source organism: Marmota flaviventris (assembly GCF_047511675.1). Lineage (NCBI taxonomy): Eukaryota > Metazoa > Chordata > Mammalia > Rodentia > Sciuridae > Marmota > Marmota flaviventris. The sequence goes on from NC_092503.1 coordinate 43,994,384, forward strand.
TATAGAATGGCATGCATGAGTTCAAAAATGTTTCAATTTGCATTTAACATTTTTTTTTCAATATTGAGGATTGAACCTAGGGGCACTTTACCCCTGAACTACACCTCCATCCCTTTTTATTTTGATTTTGAGAAAGGGTCTCACTATGTTATGGAGGCTAGCTGCAAACTTGCAATCCTCCTGCCTCAGCCTTCTGAGTAGCTAGGATTACAGGCATGCACCACCAATGCCCAGCTTAGACTTGCATTTTTATTATAAATATTTTTGAGGTGAAATAATATGTGAGAACAGTATTTGCTTTCCACAAAATGAGTTTTTAGATCTCCTTAGAATCTAAATGGAGCATTGTGATCTCAGCAGAGCATACTGTCTCTAAAAATTACTATAGGTGGCTTAAAAAGGTCTGCAGTTGTCTGTGCTTCCCTCATTGGGGAAATCTTCACAGGTCTTGGCTCAAGACCAGAGGTCTTAGCTGGGTTAATCTAATATATACAGTTTTAACATTAATTAAAAACCATCTGGATAAACAGACCCAAAAATCCTGAGGTGAACCTTTAAACTTAAGTGACAACTTTTACATAAAGAGACCAAAGACATTAACCACAAGATTTTTTTTTTTTGATGGAAAATATTGCAAGAAAGCTATTTTATATAACCAAAATATTCTCAACAATAGTGTTTCTTTCCAAAAAAGGAATGTCCTGGATAGTCACATATGAACAAGGGCTTTCTAACCTCTAACCTTTGAGATGCTAAATTCCTATCAGTATTTTAGGTAAATGATTTTACAAGTTACTCAACTATTTCTTATTTTGCCTTTTTCCCAGTGTTTTTTTTTTTTTTGTTGTTGTTGTTGTTTGTTTGTTTTTGTTATTTTCCCAAAATACCCTTCCACTTGGTAACAGCACAAAAGTTTTGTAAAATAATGTCAAAATCTGTCACAAAGTGAGAAAACCATCAAATGCTCAGGATATAATTTTTGAGCTAAAATTAGAAACACTGCCCATTTCTTGCAAGAGTGAGATACTTCTTAGAAACAGGAAGATCTGCCCTCTACAAGTATACAAGTAGTGGTTACTAGAAGTTCTTTCTTTCTTTCTTTCTTTTTTTAAACTGGCTTTATCAGAAATTAGAGTCGCTAATGAACTTGCTGCTGAAAACCAGTCTTTCCTTTCACTGGGGAATTAATACCCAGTGGCCCATTGAGATTTATGCAATTTCATTAAATAATTACTACTTCTTTATACATCTCCTGCTGTCTTTAAAGGCATAACAAAATTGGCCATGGGAGAATTCAGGATGTCTAAATCTAAAGAATATTCGCACACATGTATATCCACTCTTGATGAAGAGGTAACCTTGAGGAATGTAGTCAATTGCACACATGGCAAGATTATCCTATTTCTAAGTAGTGTCTGGTTCTCTTAAGAAATAAGACAGTGTTTCTAGTGTTAGCTCAAAAAATTAAGAAGTAGAGTTGCAGAGGATGGGGAAAGAAAAACTGACTTGCATTGGCCCTGATGATAAACCACAAAAAATATCTCAGCTAAAGGGAACTGGTGTTGCAATCAATAGCCTGGCATGAAGAAGAGGATTCAGAGTTTCTCACAAATCTAGTGACAGGCCAGGTCAGACTAGAGTGGAGCCTTCCTATGGATCCAAGTGGTACACAGGGCCTGGAGGAGAGGTTGTAGATACAGGGCTAGAACTGAGAGCTGAGATGGAGGGAATTGGAAGGCTTAGAGGATTAAGGATGTTAGGCAGGCAAGGAAGGACCCTGCTGTAAGCTTCATTCTATGTGTCACAGATCCCAAGTGTGATAAGGTGTGTGTAATTGCGATGCCAGGACTGAGCAGCTGTTCCTTTGACTGCAGAGAGAGCTGCCCTCTGTGTGTGAGAGAATTGGAATGCTCAGAGGCCATTGCTGTCTTAAGATTTGAAAGCAGCCAAAATATTAGAGCTCTTTTCAGTGGTTCAGTGGAAGAATTAAGAGTGAGGTTCACATTCTTGCTTCTCTGTGATCTGGCAGGGGGCTTAGCTTCCTCATCAGTAAATTGGGGATTAGGATACCCCACAGGGATGTTGCAAGGATTAAGTGTGGTAAATTGTATCAAGTTCCCCTCACAGTGCAACATAGTAGATATTTGACAAAGTTCATTCACTTCCTCTTTATCCCCTCCAACTCGAAAACCTGCAGTGATGACAGCTCTTAAGGTTTTCTTTGTGGAACAGAGTATTTAAAATTCTAAATGCTTCCTAAAAGGTTGAACTACTACTCAAACAGGGAGAAGAAAATTGCTAAGAAGTTTATGCATAATGCTTTATACCTCTCAGATCTCAAGGGCTCTCAGGGACTTTGCAAATTTGTGGTAAAAAGACATTACCTATGGTGGGGCCAGAGTAGTTCAGGAAGCTGGAACTGCAGAGCAGCCTATGCTGGAAGTGGACTGGAATTATCGAGCAGTCTTAAGAGCAGAGCCATTAGCTCTAGATCTGTGCCTATAAGCAGAGGCTTGCAGTGTAGACTACTGGGCTGTGGGCTGTCTGGCTCACACATATTTTTTTCCCCTTAGCCAGGATAGTATTTTTAAAAAATGATTTGAATCAAAGCCTTCACTCTTGTTTTGCTGCATTCCCCATCATTTCCAGTTGCTCTAGACCTGGCCATTCTACTTTTGTCTGGCCCTTCAGTTTGTGTCCCTTTTTTGAGTCCAGTATACAGCAGGGCTCAAGCCAGAGAGCTGGCAGTGGAGACCAATCCAGGGATTCAGTGTGTCCTATTCTTCTAATTCCAGGTAAACAAATTCTGGTTTGTTGTTGTTGTTGTTTGTTTGTTTTTAAAGTATAGGTATGTCTCATGATTCTACTTTTCAAATCTGGCAACTACATTCTGTCCTCATTTTTAATTCTTGTCCTGGCATCAATAGGTACTCAGTAAGTTGAATTGTTATTGTAACACTAGGAAAGAGAATCTTAGAAATAGAGCACGTTAGTAGCCCTAGGGAAAGGGAGAGATGACTAATATATTTCAGCATTTTAAAAAGAAATTGAGCTAAATGTATGAATGCATATTTTAGTTTGATGTGGGGTGAAATGGGCAACTCTCCTGGCAAGAAGGGTTTTTCTCCATATGCCCCAAGGATGACAGCCAGAAGGTAACTGGATGTGGGGCCTCACTCAGTGAAGATCACTCCCTAGACAGTCTTAGGTAGCATTTTGATACCTGTTCAGTGAGAGTGCTCTAAACGCTTTTAGACATAATTGTGACAGACTCCATGGCCTGCAGTCTCTGTGAATGCGGAGTCATGCCAGGCTCTGCATTCTGTCACCTCTGGGTGACATTGGCCTCTTTTCTTTCCTATCCCGTTAATTCATCTCTCCTTGAATTGCCATGCCCACTCTGAGTTTACTAAATGCCTGTTTCTTTCTCTTATCTCTGCTCAACTTCTGAAGCCTTGGAGGGTTCTGAGGAGGGGGTGCTGTGGATAAAGGTCAGACACACTCCTTGATCATCTTCTACTAGGCTGGTGCATTACCACATTTGATTTCCTGGCCAAGCTGTCAGGGAGATAATATTCTTTTTTTAAAGAGCCTTATTTTTTAAAAAAAAATAGTTTTAGGTTTATAGCAAAATGAAGCAGAAGGTCTAGAAGGTTCCCACATAGCCCTCCTGTCTCCACATAGACACAGTCTCTCCCAATGGCAATGTTTCACACCACCATGGTGCATTTGTTACAATTGATGATCTGTTTTAAGGATGAGAAAACTAAGGGTTTGGGGGTCTCAGATCCTTAGGCTGCAGGGCTTGGGCTTACCTACTATCACCTGCCCTGCCATGTGCCTTTGGTAGGGTCTCAACATCAGATCTCTTGCTACCCAGAGCTCCTTCTGGCCCTCTAAAACCTTCGTTGCTCCAGGGAGATGTTGATGGTGGGATAACATTAACTAAGCAAAGGAAATTGCTGTCTCTTGTTCACCTACCTGGAAATTTCTTTCTAGTGGATAAGGGAGGGCTGGGAGCATCCGAGAATTAACTCTATCAAGTTACTTTATATCTTGTTGCCATCTTCCTTGTCCAGTTCCACCAAAGATTGAAAGAGAGGAGGCTAATACCATGGCTTTAAAGATTTTGTGCTAACATTAAATCTGAAAGTTCTAGATGTTGCTTTTTTATGATAGTCAAGTAGTTCCTGGCAAAGTTTGGTGGAAACTATTGTCATGCTTCTAAAGTCAGTGTTTTTCAAAACATCAGCCCTAAGTATAGTTTAAAAAGTAATGGCATAGCACTGTCAGCTTTAAAAACCAGTGAGTTGAATCCATCTCCCACTCTGGACTGCACCTGAGTTGGACCCAGACCTTGTGTTCCCCAGAACAGCAGGGATGTGAGCATCACTGTACTACAGAATTCCTTTTTTTTTTTTTTTTTAGTTGTAGATGGACAGAATGCCTTTATTTGTTTATTTTTATGTGGTGCTGAGGATCAATCCCAGTGCCTCATGCATGCTAGGCAAGCGCTCTGCCACTGAGCTACAGCCTCAGCCCCAGAACTCCCTTCTTTTAGTGCCACATAGCAATCTCTTTTTATAAATGAGAAGAGGATTGTCTCTGTCTTTGGTCTCCATGTTGCTTATTTCCTCCCCGTAGGCTAGACTCATTAACCCCAAAACCTCCTGGCCGAACTCAAAGTTTTACACATGCAATTATTTTTTAAAATAACTCAAGCATATTTTTAGCCATTTTTGACCCTGCCTTCTTTATATATTCTGTGAAATATTTTCCAACATCTGTTGGCTGTTGATAAAATAGAGTGTTGTGGTTTCTAGACCTCAAGCTGCTGTTGCTCTTGAGAGTTCTCTGACCCAAAGACTCCTCAACACGCTGCTGAGCAACATCACCTAGTTGTAAGCCCTCTGTCCCACCCAATCTCCACAAGGAATCCTTTTGCCCTCCTCTTCCTCTGGGTGGTTACCCCTTGCCCTGGGCCTCTAGGCAGTCTCATGCTGTGAGAGACCCTCTCTCATGCAACCCTGTCTAAGCACCACCCCATAAGGCTTCTTGTGCATTTTTGCCTCTTGTGGTTATATCTTTTTCCTAGATCAGCTCCCAGATCCCTGAAACACATCCCCAGTGCAAGCTTACCTGGCACAATTAAGATTTCATGAAAGTCAGCCGATGAACCTTTAAAACTAAAGATCAACTCACATTACCTTACACCTGAAAAGGACCCTTTCTACTCTTTATCCATTCTTCTACCTTTTGCATACAAAATAGTCATGTATACTTTTAAATGTATACATTTATAAAGAGTTTGTGCACAATAAACTTGTGTATATTTGTTCCTCCTATTTACATATGTTACTAAGAAAAATTATGAAACTCTTTGAGATTGCAAAGATCAAAGCCATGTTTAAGTTTTTAGTAAGAATATGAAAATACCTAAAATGTATTGAACACTTACTGTGTGTGTCAGACCATGTGTTAAATTCTTTATACAAGTTATTTTATCATCACCACAACCAACGAGGCTGTGTTTTTGTTCATTCACATTTGATGGGTGTAGAAACTGGACTCAGAGAGATTAATTGCTTCACTGAGTGTCACACTGATATTGACAGAGCTGGGATACCAGCCCGGTTTGTCTGATACCTATGCCTGTGACCTCCCGTTGTACATTGCTTTCATGAGAAAGTTTTCTGTCAGGACGCTCAGGAAGTAAATAAACAGTTTCAGTAGACAATGAGCCATGCATGATGGAGGAGAGGAAGATAATTAATTTATCAACATTCAGGAATTAACAGCACTGCTTATAGTTCTATAGATCCTCTGAAGACTAAATGTAATTCCAGTGGTACTCCATGCACATGACTGAGCACTTCACGTCTACTCTCTCTGCCTCCTCATTTCTTACCTTCTGTTTCCCTCGTGGCTTAACCTGCCTTTTGACTTTCAACTTGTGGCTTTTCCTCTTGGGCATCTCTGCTTCTGTGCTTCTACATCATTTTATGGCTACATGTTTTCTCAGAATGTTTACCAAGTTGCACTCCCGTGGGTGGAAGAGATGGTTGGGTCAGTCCAGCTTCATCCATCAGTGAGAACTCTGCACCAGGACACTTCACCTTAGAGGCTGGTGGCCAGCCATCTGTTGTCTGTCTTTGAATTGAGCAACAGGATCATTTGGCTGGGGACAGAATCACATTGGACAAATTATGGAAATTTTGTATAAGATCCCATTCGAAGGGGGCTGTAAGTGGGACTTGAGTGTCTAGGCTTCATAAAGTGGCTGCTCTGAAAGCCCCAAATCTTTGCCCGACCTGTTTTGTAAAAATGGTGAGATTTTCACAAAGATTTTTAAAGTATCTCTTATGAAAAATTTTAGATCATATGATTAAAACTTCAAAAAATAGAAAGATTTGCTAAGGATAGTTCCTAGCAACAAAACACAAGTTATGAAATCTACACATAGTAGAGGAAATTCAAACATATTTTCTTTCTATGTCCTTGGTTAGGTCAGAATATACTATTTAAAATAAATGGTTAAGTACAACAGTGAAATTGCACATAATACTTAATTGGTTTTCTTATTGTTTTCCTGTGTTGATAAACTTTTATTGACTACATAAGAAGGAAGACTCTTAAGCTTTCATACATTATCCATTGGATTAAATGTGAGACAGAGTCTTGTATATTTCCCTTCTAGTCCTTTAGCATCGTATTATTCATGGATTATGGACACTCAATAAATGATATTGCCTAATTACTCAGCCTTGATATCAATTGAAAAAGAAAGTACAAAGTGTTTTAAATACTATGTTTTATGTATATTATGCCTTATTTCCATCTTCTCTGGCCCAAACCATAAATTGTTATGGAATTTTTGGGTCATTCTCTCTTGTTTGTTTACAGGTACACAGTGTTTTAGTTATACTTTTCACCAGTGCAAATATAATCATAAAAATATCTTTGGTTTGTTTTTTTCTGAGGGTTTCAGTGTTGCTGGAGTCCCAGCCAGCCTCTAGCATAGGCCTGTTTTAATCCTCCTTCTTCAGATATCAGGTTGTAGAACCCTAATTAAGCTGAGGAAAGGCTACAAAACAAAATAAGGAGCTTGTAAAGAGCAGGGATCAAGCTTATTCATGGACTTATTTGATAACAGTGGAATTTTAGAAGTGACCTTCTTGCCTGTCAGCTCATGGTTAACACTGGAGAGATTAAATGCCTTCATCGCCCAGCTCCTTAATAGTGTGAAATTAAAAGCTAGTAACATTTTGGTGTTTTCAGATATTTATATAATCCATAAATCTGAGTTAACTAGTTGAATTTATGTATGACTTGTGACTTCAACCTTACAATTATTCTGCGCACACACACACATACAGGATGTTTTACAGTTAACTTTAACAGGTCAAATCACTTCCAGAGCTGACCAACCACAGGAACCAGTCAACTAAGAATGTTTCTCTTCGTTTTATAGATTATTAGAGAAATCACTGCTGATGTTCCATTCAGGGCATTTTGACCACACCACTCACTTTCTTTTCTAACTTTAATTTTAAAATCTCATGGGATAAAGAACCCATTTTGAGAAGTGTGTCACAGCAACTTTTGAAATGTAGGAAGCTAAGCAATTAGTGTCAGATTTTCACTTGGGAGTAAAAAAAAATAAAGATGAGAAAAGTTAATATATACTACAGTGGTAATTTACTAGCAGTACATCATATAAATGGTAATTTTTGACAAAGCAATGGTTCTCTATGGGAAAGCTTTATGCCATCTTTAAGTCATTAATACTATATGGCCTGGTTTTCATTCATATTTGAAGCTGAACCAATCATAATTTTTTCCTTTTTTATGTCAAGTGTATTCCAAAAGGTTTTGAATTTTCAAAGAATTTTGGAATTTATCGGAATGAATAGCTTACCAAATGTAGTATATTTAATGGTATAACCAAATAAAACTCAGGTGAAAACTCAAGGTGATTTTGTAGATTTCATATACCTAGTCTTTCAGAAGCTCATTGGTTTCTACTTTTTTGTAATGTAACTATAATTGGTTTTAATATAGATTTAAAGTTCAATCAACATATGACTACCAACCATCTATCAAAGCAGCATGCTGGGTGCAAAAACACAGGCCATATTCATGGAATCCTTACTTGTACCTGTGAGGACTTATAACCCAATTTTTTAAATAAGGAAAGAGAGTCTCACAAAAACAATGACTCATCCATTGGTATGTGACTAATCTGTGACATTGTAGAGATTATAAATCAAGTTAGCTGACCCTCAAATATATCATACTTTTCAATAAAATTACTTTATAAGAAGAAAAATTTGAAAGCACATTATATGGATTGTTGGATCAGCAACAATTTGATTCATTAAAGGCCATCACATTTCTGACTCAATATGAGTGGTTGGATAATGCTTGAGGCTTTGCAGTAAGGCCAACAAGGGGATGAACCCTGGCTTCTTGGCTGTGCAGAACGGTCGTGACTTTGAGTAAAGTTTTGTTTTCTTGTTAAATTCCATGCCTCAGTTTCCTCACCTACCAAATGATAGTAATAAAACCATATTTTGTAGGGTTGTAGAAAAAATTGAGAACCATACCAAATGTAAGCATTTAGCAGAGTACTAGCAGATGGTACAGATTGTTGGTAGCTTTTAATAGTAGTAATAGTGGTGAGAGAGGAATATTCAAAACATTCAAAGAAAGATGCTTGTTATTGTTTTCAGAGTTATGTGAGGACTGTTATAAATAAAATTGTATTAACTTAGAGTTTTAGTGATGCACAGCCCTTGAACAGTATCTGTAACTTTCTATGATGTTTTTTAATTACTGTTGCTAAAAAAAAAAAAAAAAAAGATGAATAAGTTCTAGGAAGTTGAGGAGTTCCTAACCCTTTTTAAGAAAACTATGACAAAAATAACGAGATATAGTCTTTGAGTCATTGAAAAAAAGTTTTCACAACTAGTTCATGAGAGAGAGATTTGACTGTTAAAAATATGGCTAGTACATGGATTTTCAATTGAGAATATATAGAATTAATCTTAAGTTACATATGTATAGACACATACATATCTAGTTAAAGATTGATTATATTAAAATAAATGGAAGTTTTTCTAAATCTGGCTATTTTAATTTTTTATTTCCTGTAGATATTTCAGAATACTTCTCCATATAGTATTGGTAAAGAAATTAGAGTGTTAAAGTGATAACTTTGAATATTTGTCTACATACCATGAGGTAAACAAAGTAGAAAGAACCTTGTGCAAAAATACAATTTTAAATATAGAGGCTTTACGGATCTTATCTTTTATGAGAATGAAATAGATCAATATAGGAATGATTCATCCTTTTAGGATAAGCAAACTATCTGTTGCTGGGAAGTGAGTTTTTAAAATGGTGTTTTTAAAAAATACCATTAAATAGGATTAAGTAGACTCATAAAAGAAGAGTTTCCATTTGTAAACTTAAAGGGGTAATCTGTGTGTGTGTGATATACATATGTGTTCTTATTTATTTTTACTATCATCACCTTTTTAATTAATCATCATCTCTTTTTTTTTTACTAAAAAGTGATTTTAATGTTTTAACCTTTAAATCTAAAGTATGTGGGTTGTCTCTCCCTCTAGAAATGGCCTGCATTCTCCCTTGAACCTATATTCCTTGCTTTACCCCATAAACTTCTCACTCTTGAGATAACCTACATTCTCCCTTAAATATGTCTCTGCTTTCCTAAATAAACCTTTGTCTGTTTCTCTAGGGGGTGAGGGAGAATATGTCATCAAATTTGTAACAAAATTTTTGTTCAAATTATAATCTCATTTTTATTTCTTTTCTCAGATGATGAAACATGCTTGGAATAATTATAAGCGTTATGCATGGGGATTAAATGAACTGAAACCTATATCAAAAGAAGGCCATTCAAGCAGTTTGTTTGGTGAGTAGAATGTACGTTAGTGACATATGTTCTCTCCAGTTGTGGGAGTTTATGGTCTTGGAGAAATTTGTGTGATGTGGTGATCCTCCAGGCCTTCCATGCTGCTGGGAAACCTGCACACCCAATGGAGTTTTCTTCAAGGATTGTGCATAGTGTGTCATTTAAAAATAGGACAGTGTCTGCACATCAGAGTGACTTGCATAACTTAAAAATACTGACACACCTGGAGCACACTTCCAGAGAGTCTTAGCTAATGGATGTGAGGTGTAGCATTAGGATTTGTAGATCAAAAGGTGTATCCCACAGGAGAGCATTTGGTCTGCTGTATTAACTGCTTCCTTCCAGGTAAAAATTTTTTTATAGGTAAACTGGCCAAGGCAACCAACCATGGTGTTCTTTACTGTATCTCAACCTTGGCTGTAGGTTCTTGCTGTTTGTACCATGCAAAAGATCATGAGAAAACACTGGGCCATGTATTTGGGCTTTTATCTGTATTGCATTTGGTCCTCACAGCACACTCCGTGACTGGTCCTGTGATTATTAATGATGTTTCTATGGTAGAAGTAAGGAAGCTAAGAAACAGAAGGGTTTGATGGCTCCCACTCAGTGTCTTGCCTACTGCACTTGCTATCCTTCCAGTTCCCCATTTTTGTCTAGAAATGTTAAGATGAAAGGGAATAGAGTCTTATTCTGACGGTGCTGAATTCACCAGTAGAAAATACAGCTTTCCATACTTCAACATAATGTGTTAATTAGTACCAATTCGTATATCAACTAACAGTTTCAACTAACATTTACTGAGCACTTACTCTGTACCAAGTGCCATTCATGCCACATCTCATTTAACCTCATTATTATACACATTTTATTGATGAGAAAAATGAGGCTCAGGGAATAGCTTTCCCAGAGATTGCGGCCTACTAACTGGTTGAACTGGGACTTGAATTCCAGTGTTGCTGGCATCAGAATTCATGTTCCTAATCATTATACTTTGCTTTTCCATTTACTTAGGACATTTCACATTTGGCTCTACTTCTGGCACTGGTGTTAATGAAAATAATATGTCTTTAAAGAGTTCATGGTCTAGTGCAAAACACATGTATATAAGTAGTAAATTCTCAAAGTCTTAGATAGTTCAGTAGATGTTCATACAAAGTTCTGAGCAAACAGTAGGATTTCCAGAAGGGAGAAGGGTGTTGCAGGCGATTGCAAAATATGTAGAGAGGCCAGGCGTGGTGTGTGTATGCCTGTAATCCCAGTGGTTTGGGAGGCTAAGGCAGGAGGATCACAAGTTCAAAGCCAGCCTCAACAACTTAGGTGTTTAGCAACTCAATGAGACCTTGTCTCTAAATAACATACAAAAAATGGCTGGGGATGTGGCTCAGTGATTAAGTGCCCCTGAGTTCAATCCCAGGTACTAAAAGAAAAGATAGGGAGAACTGGAAAGAGCAGACGAAAGGAGAGATTGCTTGGTTTCTCATAGTGACACAATTTAGAAATGAAGTGAGCTTCAACCTAGCAACAGCATATTTGAAATTGTTTCAGAGATTTCTAAAATAGTGTTTTAAGACACCATTAACATGGGTGGTGAGAGGTACAAATTGAAGAGAGCAACCCTGAAACTTCATACTGAATCAGAGGTCTTTATTTTTTTAATGTTTACTGTGACTTTTTTAAAAATCTGATTAGATTTTTACTTCTATCTTCATGAAATTAGTTTGTATCTTTTAAGAAATAACTTGTATGTAATTTTCCATGTTTATCAAATAGATTATTTGCTTCTTTGTTATATTGATGGCTTTAAAATTTATGCCAGAACTTTAAAAACATACTAAGTATCTGGGCACGGTGACACTCCTCTTTAATTTGGGAATGTTGAGGCAACTGAATGAGGCCATAAGCAACTTAGCAAGACTCTATCTCTAAAAAATATATTTAAAAAAAGGGTTGGAGATCATGCTCAAGTTGCTAAGGGCCCCTGGATTCAATCCCCAGGACCAAAACAAAAACAAAACAACTCAAAAACCCCAACATACTAAGTTTCTTCTGCCTTCATTTTTAAAATAATTTTTATTGCATTTTTTTTTGGTAAAAACACTTTCCATAATCCAGATAAGAACTCGTTCATTTAAAAAAGTCTTCAGATATTAGCATAAGAAAATGAAATATTAATATTAATAGTCAAGTGATATTTCTCACTCCATCTTTGAATTAAATAGGCTACATAAAAATTTTCTTGGTATAGTAATACCAATGTAGCAGGACTTGTTACAAAGAATAAGGTTTTTATTTTTACAGATAAAGGACCTTTTAGATGACTCCTTGAGCTCATTTACTATTCAGTTCTTATCTGTAAATAATATGTTGTGCTTTATATTCTTCAGCAAATGAGGTAGAAGCCAGGAAATTTCTAGTCCCTTACCACCAGGCTTCATAGGAATGGCTTTTAGTTTGAGATAGTTTGTTCTGAGTTTAGGCTTTAAAAGCAGTCTTGTGTTTTCAAAGAAGGCATTAGTCTTCATGAATGTAAGTTTTCCCAATTATTAGTGTTCCAGGCTGTTTCTTTCTCATGGTTGTTTCTTTCCAGTTAGGTTGAGCCTCACATTTGTTTCTGAGGGGGGAGAAAACTCGTTACTTCTGCAACTTAAACATTAGTGAACATAAGAAATTATCTCAAGTATCCATCATCCCCAGTTCCACTTTAAATAAGAAACTCAAACTATGTTAAGATTTCAGAGATTAAAAAAAAAATTCAAGTGGAATTGAACCTCAAACAGAGATAGACAAGTGCAAACACTTGACCAGCTGTACTCAGGATAAAACTAAAATATAAGAATAAAAATGTTTACTTAAAACTCTTAATCACTGAAAATTAGATATCAGTGAAAATATGAAGCTGCTGTCTAAAGTTCTGCTTTAAAATATTCCCTTTATTGTTTCCCTGAATCCATAGTTCTATTTCAAAAATTTTTTTTAAAGTTGTCTTTTAGAGAACATTGAATTACAATAAAATCTATCATGAAATGAAAGTGTCTTCAGGTCTTTTTCTCCTTTTCATTAGGTAAGACTTATGCTTACTTTGTATATTTTTGAAAATTAAATATTTTCATATTCTGTTGCTTGTGGTTTTCTAATGGTAATTTCTCAACATGGTATTTGAAGAGAGTATGCCAAATGAAATAACTTTTAACGTGGACCCATTTGAATTAGGATTGGCCACAACACTATCTGAGTAGAGTACCTAGTCTTTCAACAGCCATTCATTGGTCATCATCATCACAATCATGCAGGGTACCATGAAGAATGTAGAAATGAACAAGACATGGTCTCTCAGTTCTAAGGAAATTTAGGATGAAAAGAGATGCATACAGACCAGAAAATGATGAGCGCCATAGAAACATAAGGTCTCCTACTGTGGGAATTTGGAGAAAATAAAACATTATGGACTGGCTAGGTGGGAAAAGGGAACTGGGATCAGTTAGGTTTTCCTAGAGAGGGTGGGATTTCATTTTAGAGTACAGTAGTCCCCTCTCTTTGCCCATGATTTTGTGTTTTGAGTTTTACTTACCTGCAGTCAGCTGAAGTCTAAAAGTGTTAATTGGCAAGTTTCAAACATAAATAATTTTTAAGTTTTAAATTGTGTGCTATTCTTAGTAGTGTCATGGAGTATTGAGCCCTATTGCTCTGCACTGCCTATATGTAGTCATCCAGTGTTCACACCAAATGTGTTACACACCTGTTAATCAGTAAACATCTTGGCTCATCTCTCCTTGGTATTACCATAAGAGTGTTCAAATAACTCATTTCACTTATTTAGAGCCTCAAAGTGTAAGAGCAGTGACACTGGCAATTCAGATATGCCAAAGAGAAGCTGTAAAGTGCTTCTTTTATAAGGGAAGATATGACATTTCTAAACTTTCTAAGGAAAGGGAGGGAGAAAATCATGCTCAGGTTGCTAAGATCTAAGAATGAATTGTCTATCTATGAAATTGTAAAAGAGGAAACAGAAATTCCTGCCAGTGTTTTGCTGTTATATCTCAAACTATAAAAGGCATGGCCACAGTGTATAAGCATTTAGCAGAGCTGGAATAGCCATTTAATTTGTGTATGGTTAGCAAATAACAGTATATTTAGAGTTTGGTACTATCTGATATTTCAAGCATCCACTGGGTTATTGGAACATATCCACTACAGATAAGGGGATTAATGTAATGATTTCTTTGAGCTATCATTAAACAATTTTAGATGTTGTAGTTATATTTAGACAGTTTATGTTGGTGCACTTTGGTGTAATTACATTAAAGTTAATTTGTGTGTTGCCCTTTGTTTTATACTTATTCTTTTCCTAGAGAAAGCAATCACAAATTAAATTTCTCAGAGATTTATTTTCTACAAATCAAAAGAAACATTAAAGATTTGTCTATCTTCCTGTAGTTTTTGGTTTGGTTTTAATACTTTTTTATATTTTCTTTTGCTGGGAGAATTTTAGATTGTATTCAGTATTACTGCTTATTAATAGATTCAAAATCACCCTCTTTCCTAAGTATTACGTGTGTGTGTGTGTGTGTGTGTGTGTGTGTGTGTGTGTGAGAGAGAGAGAGAGAGAGAGAGAGAGAGAGAAGTATTTTAGTGAATATTTTTTCTGGTATTTCCAGGTAACATCAAAGGAGCAACTATAGTAGATGCACTGGATACACTTTTTATAATGGGAATGAAAAATGAATTTCAAGAAGCAAAATCATGGATTGAAAAAAATTTAGACTTTAATGTGGTAAGTTAAATAAAAGTTGCTAATTGAGTCCTTGAAGCTTAGTTAATGTGGATACATTTTGTATTGGGACAGAATGTCCTATCTTAATGTATCCTAGCAGAAACAAATAATGCAACTTTGCATAGCAAATATATTACTAGCATACTATGTTCTTACTCTCTCTTACATACACATGTCTTTGTTTTTTGGTAAATGAAGGGTAAGAAAAATTAATATTTGTTGAAACCTACATGTGCCAAGTATTAGTCATTGTTTTATTTCATAATTGATGTTGACAAATAATTTATTCTAAGAAAAGGAAGCATTGGCCCTAGCATTCATTCATTTATTTATTTTCTTTCTTTTTTTGCCATTTTTTACTTATGACTTCAATATTGGTACTGTTTTTAATCTCAGATTACTCTGCAGAAATCCTAGTAAACCTCTTGTCCATCTGGTAAGCATTCTGTGATATCTGTTGTAAATTTCCATAAACAGGCAGAAGAAATGTTCTGTATGTTGAAATTGGGCAGAGAAAGAGGGTTTTCCTGCCACATCTCTGTTTTGTGGCACTCTTTGTTATTTTAAATAAATTAAGCTACCTACCTTCAAAATCCTACAGGCTTATCTCCAGTTACATATGAGATATCTATCTACCTAACTATCTCTCTCTGTCTCTCTCTCTCTCTTCCCCCCCTCTCTACCCATCTCTCTCTCTCTCTCTCTCTCTCTCTCTCTCTCTCTCTCCCCCAACTGCCCACCCCCCACGTCTCTCCTCTCTCTCCTCAAAAATAACTAGATTCCTTCAAAATCCAATGATGGAAAACAGGAAAGTAGACTTAAACAGTAGATCTATGAATCGCATCCAGGTCCTTTCCTGATTCTTGGATTGGTCTGCCTGAAAATTATAACATTGTAGTCCCAAAATAATGTAGTTTTTTTTATGGATAACATAATATATCATTCCCGCTTAAAAACATTATTGCTTATATTTAAATTAACAATTTTTCCTGATAACATTTTAATTGACAGTGCAAGGTTATTATACACAATTAATGGATCCAGAAGTATTATAAGGGAAGAATAAAAATGAAACTGAAGCAGAAATACTGCTGTTGAGAGTTTTATCCTACAGTGCTTCTAAATATAAACAAATTTTGCAGTCAGGGATAAATTTGTTTATATGCAAAATATTCAATTTATATCACTTAAAAGCATAAAGTAAATGCTTTTCATTGGCTTACACTATCATTAACTAAAACTCATTTTCTTTTCATTAAGGCATAGCAAGTTGATTCATTTGCATACTTGGTAGCACAAAGTTCAAATGGCTTTAATAACTGGCTTAAAATAAATCACTGGGATAATATAGTTTTGGAAGTAGAAGCAAAGGCTTTACAAATGAACCTTTATGTTCAGTTCAAGACTCTGTAAAGGTAATAGGTATCACAGAAAACCCTAAGAAGAGACTCTGTAGATAAGTTTTCTGATTTAATTCAAAGTACTCCTTGAACAAAGAGTCTAAGACAGATTTTTGTTTATTCATTATTCATTCACATATGTACTAATTATTTACCAAGTAGTACCCTCTAAGGATCACTTACTTACTCTTATGGAGCTTCTAGTCTAGCAGGAAAAATAGAGTACCCCAGCAAAGGCTGAGTTGTCTAAGGTATCAACAATTGAATGAGTGCCTGATAAATTCCAGATATTATGCTAGCTGATTGTTTTTTTCATAGGTTGATCTTAATCTTTGTGACAACCCTACAGGGTAAGTGGTATTTTTCCTACTTGTAGATGAAAATATGGTTAATTAATCTACCCAAAATTATATAGCAAGTAAGAGCTATAGTTGCAATATGATCTGCCTAATTCAATGACCCTGTTTTGTTTTTTTTTTTTTTTTTACTAGAGAGGAAATACAAAGAATTGAGAAATATATAGGCAGCCAGAGAATTTGAGTCCTCTGAGGTTAGGAATGTAATCTTAATATTCCAGTGCTCATTAGAGTGTGTCATTTAATAAGCATTCAGTAAAGGCTTGTGAAATGGATGAGAAGTTAGTCCCCCTGTCCTACTTCTCAACCAAGTATGCTAGATTCAGCTGGAAGGCATACTGACAGGGTGCAGAGATAGCTGCATTGTATCATATGTTTATATGGTTAGAAATGATCTGGAATTCAGAGAAGTTAACCTACCTGTTTTTAGCTAACCTACTTCCAGAACAGATTTGTGGTGGTTTCTCTAACAGGAAGCTCATCAACAGATTGACAAACAATCAAGGGTTTTTAACAGCATTTCTAAATTTAATTGTGAGTTCCCTCTTCCTTACTGGCACTGAAATAAACAAATAAAAACACTGAAAAACACTTGTCACCTAGATCCTTACATGAGAAGTACTGAAAACTGCCCTTCATTAGAAAATTTTATAGAATATGTAGAACTTTTCTTCAGATAACAATTTCTTATATAAACCCTCTGTAAATGCAAAAGCTATATTAAAACTATCCTTGAAATGCATCTTTCTATATTGAGGTAAAATGAAATCTTGATGTAAGAGGCAGGGCTTTGTCTGAGAAAGACAAAGGATAGATGATTAGCTTGCTCAAGACAGTAGCAACACAACTCTAACAGAACTTTGGCAAACACCTGGATTGTGCCTTTGATTTTAATGAATGCCATATGTTTTGGAAAAGAGAGGATTGGTGGCTAAGGTGACTTTATTTTTTAATTTAACGATCCAGGCTGTTTGTTCTTTTCATTTCAAGGAAATAAGGCAAACAAGCTGTAGGGTCCCTGCTGGAAGGATGTAAGTTGACTTCAGGAAGTAGTTCTGGAACGTCTCATATGCCTGACTGACTACTTGACTTTGATCCAGAGTTCCATGTCAAAAGAAGGGACGTTTGCCCTAACAATGCTCCTGAAAATGATCTGTTTTGGAGAAGCACACATTGCATCCCAGTGGGCAGATACATAAGTTAATTATCCTGTTGAATGGAGTTATTCAGTATTTTCTATCTTATATTAAGAAATACCTGCCAGGAGTGATGATTTGGGCTTTGGCTATACAAGGAGCTGTTCTCTGGCTGTGTTTAGCAATAGATCAGGCTGTTATGTGAGACCCTTTCTGGACCTGCATGGCCAAACCAACCTATTACATAAACAAGGTGGTGATTTGCCTCTCATTGTGGCCCAGAAAACTTACATTTTGTTAACAACCTGGAGATTTATCATGTTAATTAAATATGAAACTAAAGCTGCTAGGATATACTAAGAATATAAAATATTGCAATTTAATCTGTTACAAATGTTTTATGCTTACTCTTAATCCTCAAAGTATACCACACACATTTTGAAGTACTAATTATATAATTAAAGATGTATTTTAATTCTAAACAGGCAAGGCCTATAGGCAGCTACCTGTCTTTAATCAATGACCGAAAAGTCTAAAGTTTCCAGCATATTTCTTAGTAAGGTAAAACTCAGTTATCATACCTGTTAGTAGTGGCGTGGTTATTAAACATAGTTAGTACATTGGGTTTTAGTACAGGAGTTGTTATTAAATATAATTATTGCATTGGTATGTAGTAGAGCAACTGTTATTAAATCTTGCTTATTTCTCAGGTATGATAATAGCCTAGGGAGATCAGGGAACTACCCTTAAACACACACACACACACACACACACACACACACACCCCTACTATATTTTGAGTTCACCCTAAAATTCAAGCTGTCATAACTAAAAAGTTCTTGAAATATATCATTTTGTGAATAATTTTGATGAGCAAGTTCTTTCTAAGTTTCAATCTGATTAGAGCTTCTCTGAGTTGTTTAAAATGCTGCCTTTCCTAATGGAGGAGGCTGGACTTCCAGGCACTCATTCTGAAACAGATTTTGAAGCATTCATGTTCCTACTGCTCAGATAGGGTTGGATTCTTCGCACACTTGAACTCATAACATTGATTTGAAGGAAGCCTTTCCTAGCAGGAGCAAGTATACTGTTGAGGATTGGGGGAAAGGGACATAAATTATTAAATTTTTTAATAATAAGATTTATAAAACTAATTTAAAAACCATCTTTTTTCCAATTTTTACAATACTTATCATTTTATATTATAATTTTACATATGTGTATAGTAAATCAGAGGAAAGAAATGTAAAGAAAATGGAGTAACTTAAAAGGAAAATTACCAGGGTAAGGAACCCAAAAGGCTTAGGCACTAATAATTTTTTCTATGATTTATGTTACTCACCAGTTGATTTTTGATATAAATTTAGTAATACTACATATTTTATTAAGCTTATAAATGGAACTGGTTAGGTACCATTGCTGGAAAAAAAGTCAAAATAAAAAAGCAGTTTCTCTAATCCAGAATTATTTTATGAATTCATCTTTAGCCAAAAATTTCCAAGCTGTGCTTGTTCATCAGGTATGATACTAACTAATAGGTTCTTGCAATTTAAATAAAAGACTAGATCTACTTCTTAAATTGACTCTAACATAGGCTATGTGCTAAGAGCCACAAAATATATAGAGTACACTCCTGGAATGCAATCTTAGAGATTTAGGGGGAAAGTTTGTTTTTATTTTAAAAATAGCCCAGATGAAATTGACTATGAAATTCACATTAATTGTTAGGGTAGATCACACAAAACTCTATTTGTAAAGGCTACTTCATCTATGTATGCCCTCTCCTACCCAATCCCCTCTTCTGTCATTAGGATAAGTGAATAGAAAACTTTCAGAACATTTTAAAGATACTGCATGAATATTAATAGGAGGACTGTATTCTTTTAAGTTTAGTATGATTATTTTATTTTTATTTATTTATTTTTTTTATATCAGCATTATTCTTTTTTTTTTGATTTTAATTTTTTTATTGGTTGTTAAAAACATTATAAAGCTCTTGACATATCATATTTCATACATTAGATTCAAGTTGGTTATGAACTCCCAATTTTACCCCAAATACAGATTGCAGAATCACATCGGTTACACATCCACATTTTTACATAATACCCTATTAGTAACTGTTGTATTCTGCTACCTTTCCTATCCTCTACCATCCCCCCTCCCTCCCCTCCCATCTTCTCTCTCTACCCCATCCACTGTAATTCATATCTTATGATTATTTTAATACATATTGAAATCAGAAGTTTGAAAAATGGCCTAAGATCCCTATATTGTAGAAATTTTTAAAAATCCAGGTATCATATAAAGTATCTCAAGCCCAAATGGAAATTAGTCAGGATTCTCTATGTCAAAAGAAGGCTTCTCAGCCATTGGGAAATAGCATTCTTGTGAAGGTCACAGAAGATAGGTATTTTGATTGTTCAATACCCCTGTGGAAGATAGGCCTTAGGGTTTTAGGCTGAACTAATATGCAGAGGTAATGGCACCAGTTGTCTGTTGAGCACCTTATTTTTTTCCAGGGATTTTGCACAGTGCTTAATACTCATGGGCTTATAATAACTTGTAAGGAATGCATTATCCCTTTTGATAAATGATCAAATGAAGACTCAGAAGAATTGAGTTAACCTAGGTTCTCACACTCAATAGCTCTCACATCAGTCTTTAGTTCCAGATCTTTCTGACTCTAGGCCAGTATTTTTCTAGTCTGCTAACCAGTTCATTATAGTAGGAGAATTTTTGTCTTCTTCATTGTTTTTATCTAAGAATCTGTATGGAGTAACCTAAGTCTAAATTTCAGTCTTCTGGTGTAAAACAAAATATAACCTAGAATGTTAAAGGAGCTCAAATAATTTAACTTTGAAAGAAAGGAGGGAGGAAGAATTTATATGGTGGTAATTCAAAAGTAATTCTGGTTTTCAGAGGAAGATGGTGACTCTTTTGAGAATACTGATAGTGATGTAGTAACATTCCTGAACAAGATTTTTAAAGAGAAGGACATAGCAATCATCTGGGACATGGATTTACTAACAAGCCAGATTTGCTTCTTAGACTCACTAGAATATTAGATCTATGAAATTTTAAAGTCACAGCAACTGACCTTCAGCATAGCACCTTACAGGGTTATCTTTCAATACCTTAGAGGTAGAGGAAGATAAATAGATTTAGGTTCTAGAATGCATACAGAGCTAGATCAATAGCAGATTGAATAACTGCATCCAATAGGTGATTGATGTCAAGCTGAAGATATATTTCTGGTGGTATTTGACATGGCTCAGTCCTCTATCTGCAATAATTTTTATCAGATGTCTATATAAAAGTCCTGATGATCCAAAATTTTTGTGGGAGGAAGAAAGAATGCATATGTAATGAATCCATAGTCAGAATAAGAACATAAAATCATGTTAACAGGCTTCAATAAACAGAAATGTGGGGGACTGTTCTCAGGTTTAAAAATGGAAAAACACAAGAACAAATTGAGAGGAATATATTTGAGGGTTAAGTTGTTAGATTTTATCATTAGACATATTACTCTTAGACAAGGAGTAAAGTTGTGTGAACCAAACTAAATTAATAGATTATCTTTCCTTTCCATTATCAGTAATTTTGTAGACTACTAACATTTTCCCCAATATTTACAAAATCCTCATTCAGAGTTATACAGTTCAAAGATAGATTGCACCTATATAGAGTATATTTAACCAAAATATATTAGATATATGATGCAAATTATGAAATACATTTAAACAAATTCAGCAGTGGTCTTATTTTATGATGCTTTTACCTAAGTTTGGCCTACTAATTCCCTCTCTTAATTTGTTTTCATAATCTTTCTTTTGCAGAAAATTTTTTTTTAACATTAAGCAATTACTTAGCTTTACTTCTTAGATTGTTTTATCTATTTAGAGAGTGTGTGTGGGAATGAAGTGAATCTGTATCTCCTTTATTTTCTGCAAACATTTTCTAACACTAAAATATAGACTCAAGGAGTTCGAGGACCTTACCAGACTTCATTGCTATGTCCTAGTACCCAGGACAAAGCCTGGCACATAGTAGTTGCTTAACGGGAAAGGAGATAATATCTCAAATGATTTTGATGAAGTTCATCAGCCAGATAATTACTCCATATGTTATAGGTTGCTGCTAGCCCTCATGATTATCAGTGAATGGTTTGATGTTAGGCAAATGTGACAATTACTGAGTAGGCCCAGTGAATATGAAAAGAAGTAGCTCATGAAAGCTTGAAGTGTACCTTGTATATATTGTAGGAAAGTAACATAATACAAAACAGATTCATTTAATAGTCAAATATTATAAAATAATAAAAGTACTGACAATAATTACTAACTAGATGCTGTACTTATTTCAGGCATGTGAGATATTATAAAAAATCAGAATAGCAAAGCCCTGAACTGGGAATCAGAGCACACAAGTTCAAATCCTGATTCTACCACTTATTAGTTGTCTGACCTTCAAAAAGTCACATTAACTACTATAAGACTCAGTTTCTCCAGCTCTGAATTGGGTATAAGAACAACAATTAATTCATAAGATCATTGTGAAGATTTAAAGACAGGATCATGTAAAGAGATTAGCACAGATTTGGGAAATTATAAATAATAATAAAAAGAAAGCTATTATTGGTATAAATAAGAACCGTTTTAGCAAGATACAGCATACGTTATTATCATTTCCTTCATGTAGAGATGAAATATCATCTCCAATGGGTGTGACTGTCCCAAGTTGCAGGTAGAAAATTGGAAACCAGTGCTAGAACCCAATTCTCCATGATTTTAGATCCCCTTTGCATTCCATCTGTGCTACTTTAACATAATGTTGTTATGGAGAGCCGCTCCAGAAAGCACTCGAAGTCCAAATTTCAAATCAAAAGAGAGCTTTATTTACCTGGCCAGGGACTGTCACCCACCATAGAGATCAAGCTCTGTAGGAGATCAACAGCTTCCTGGTCCAAACACGGAGAATATAAGCACAAAAACCACAATTCAGTGACTTATTTATCATCATGTAAGCAAGCCAATCATAAAAATTAAAACATTAATAAGTGGAACCTGTGGACTCTTGGCAGGACTGGAATTTTCCAGTCAGCAAGCAAGGGATAAACCAGAAGCTAAAAAAAAAAAAAAAAAAGCATTAGCTTTGCAGTTCAGTTGACCACCGTCTTGAATTCAAGCAGGTGCTACACAGTCGTATCCTGAATTTAGGCAAGGGTCGGCAGGACGAGAATCTACTTCAAAGTCATGTAGACCCACAAGGGCATTCAAACCCAGGATGTAGCTCACCATAACTATCGCTGCATCCTGAGTAGGGTACAATTTGTGGGGTATAAAGTACAGAAAGACATTTTTTTTTTATAAGAAAATAGCTTTTATTTCAGTTTCTCAGAAACAGCTCTTGTAACAGTTTTATAGAAGGCAGCAAAATGGAGTCTTAGGCCTGTCTATGATAGTTCTTGCTTTTTAAGAGTCTTATCTAATATATATTTTTCCTAATCTATAAACTATAACTTACACTCTTATTGATTGTATTTATTGGTTCACACTGCAACAGTGTGAAAATATGCTAGACTAATGTTGAACTCCCAACCACAGTATAGTATGATTGACCTTTCAGGAAGTAGAAGCAAGCAAATAGATAAAATAAAGCAGGACACAGAATAGAAAAAGCATGCTCTGGTCCTAGTGCCTTTGCACAAAAGAGAATGCCAAATATTATATATTTTGTTGACTACAAGGAAAAAGAAACAATATTTTTATAATTTTTATTTTGAGTGAAATTATTCTTATCTAATTAAGTATATTTTGACACCACTGAAAGGGAGGACTTTTCTCATAGTATACAAATTTCTCTGGACAAGCATAGAAGATTTGAATACACTTTAAACAATATGTAGCTATCATGATAGTCTTCTGAATTGTGTGCTGTCATTGCATCTGAACCTCCTTCATTCTATTTCCACAGAATGCTGAGATTTCTGTTTTTGAAGTAAACATACGCTTTGTTGGTGGACTCCTGTCAGCCTACTATTTGTCTGGAGAAGAGGTAAGATGAAAAACAGTGTATACATGTGAATTATAAAGTATCTTCAAGTCACGCTTATTTGTTAGATTTGCCTTTTGTGGTATATATTTGGGAGGAGTCCATTAAATTTTCATATTTTCATGGGCTCATAGCTTGCATTGAATTTCTCATAATAGGTGCTAATTAAATGAGCAAGCTGAGAAAGTTTGGCAGAACATATTGTCAGGGAATGTTAAGTAATGCCTTTAAAAATGCCTGGCTCCATCTATTCTGTTATGTATGGTGTGATTATAACTACAAATTATATATGCCTGTAGACAAAGAGTTTAGGGTAGAATAGCCTTGCATCTGAATTTTTTTCTTTGAAAATTATTTTAATGTTAGCTTGATTAAAACTTTTTAAAAGGAAGAAAGCATGGCAAATAAGATATAAAAATTATAGTATTTATGAAATTGAAAGGGAAAGACTCTCAGCAGCTTCCCAGTGAAGAGTTCTGCAGGCCAGTGTGCCTGTGCAGCATGCATTGGTGCTCTTCCTGGGTCAATGATGATTAATTAATTATCTGATGCTTGAAGCAAAGGAGGAATTTTTAATTTGGCTCCCTTCTATTGATAAAGAAAGGATTTTTGTAGCATGCTCATAAAGGATACTGGTGCTATTTTCGTGAAAGGGTTTGAACAACTTTATTAATAACGTTAAGTGTCCACTAAGATGTCAGAATAGACCTCACCTTTAATATTGACAGTGTTAAAAGATGATATCAAGGAAAAAGCAGTCACTTACTTCAATTACACATCAATCAGATTTGCATTAGCCTCAGCATTCTGGCTGGAGGAAGGGTAGGTCTTACCCAGTGTAGTATTTCGTGTATTTCTAAGCCTCAAACAGATTTAAGCAGAGCAATAAAAGTTTAATGAGAAAAGCTGCTTGACTTTGTTCCTGTCTCTCAGGTACTTTCCTAATCATAACAAAACAGTCCTCACACTTTTATATTTTCTCTCTCTCTCTTTAGATTTTATTCCACCATATATCTTTCAAAGCGTATAGATGGCTTCTATATTCCCCAGTATCTTCCAGCCTAAGTGTTAAATTCTGTACTTTATTATGAACTGTGTCACCTTCTCAACCAGAGTGATGAGAGCCTCTGGTGTCGTAAGCTTTTTCCTTTTTTCCCAGTTTTTCCAGTCCTCAACAACTTCATTTGTCCAGTTCAGTTACACATTCCTAAGTATTAAGCCAAGGAATCTATATTTTTTTTAAAAGTCTTGCTTAAAATTAAATAATGCTACTCTAATTAACAAATTTCTGCTTTTACAGTGTGTGTCTCTGAGCATCCAATGCTGGATGTTCTCAGTTTTTTAACATGGCATACTAGGATAACCTTGCTTTTAACTTTCTCCATAATTTACATGTAGGTGAGGCAATTTGGAGGAAATAAAAGACTATCCTTCTGTGTCTGAGCTCAATTTGGATAATGAAGAATAGAAAAAGAAACAAACATGTATTTCTTCTAAATATGCATAATATTATTTATGATACTTTTTATTTATAAAAATGTTTTAAGTTTGCATACATATAAGAGTTTCTATTTGTATATGTACCTAATGATACATATTTATGTATTTATCTGAATATAATGCTATAGATAATATACTTTGGTTATAGATAGAATCATTTCCTTAAGACCTTATAAGAGTGTTTTTTAAATTTTACATTTAGCTAGCTTTAATAAACAAAGCAATAAGGCACCTCTATTGAAAATGACTCTTTTTAGTATATTTGCATTATCTTTTTCACTGTGTAAATCTTGTTTACTATACATTTTTCTATATTTTAATTTTATGAGAAAAAGTTGCTTAAGGTATTTCCTTTCTTAGATGCTTCTCTGTTTCTGTATAATACATTTCAAATTTTGTTCATAAGGATTCATCTTTTTGGCATATTTTTGCTTGATGGTTCCCTAAATATTAGACATTTGGGTTATTTTCATATTTCATATTTTCTATATTTTAAAAAATGCAGCTATAATCAGTTTATTCTCTCACATTGGGTTACTAGATGAGAATTCATTAGCAGTAAATTGATTTAGCATCATTTCCTGCATTTTCTGCCTAATCACCTTGTCACTGATAATGGCCTTTTATTTCTCCAGTGCATTCAGGAGAATTGGCTATCAGTAATGTGATCAGGAAACATTGTTTTACCCCAGGTCTGTGCATGAGCTATTTGTCCCCATACCAAAATGAAAACATGAGCAGTCATTTAACAGAAAGAATACCACCGTGGCCAAATTATTAATAAGTTAGTTTCAATAGTTCATAAAGTTCTCTTCCACATATCTTTGTTAGATCATAGGATTTCAGGTAGTTAAGAAAAATTCATTTTTCTAAATTACTTCATAGAAGACTTACTATACTACCATAATTTAACATCCTGATGTCATTACTGAGGCTTAGAAACATTTTAAGAACATCTTATAAATCACCATCAGAAGTACATAGGCCCACCCTGATACAGTCCAAAAATCTTAAATTATATTGCAAAAGCAAGAGAGGCCACACCACTCATTTATGTTACATGCTGCAGGAACGTTAGTTAGAAACACTGAGCTATATTCAAGAATGCCACCAGAACTCTAACCTACCAAGAGAAGAGAAGAGACATGAAATGCCTGCAATAAACTGAGATGATAGGCGTGTATTCATAAGTATAAAATGTCCTTGCTCAGTTAAAATATTTTGTAGTACCATAATGTCAAGCTTCAAAATTTCTCCCAACTATAAAAGAAACTCAAGCAACCACAAGAATTACAAACAGATAGAATGGAGATACGATGAATACTAAATAGGAATGATCACTGTTAAGAATAAAGGATAACATTGCATTGCTCTATAATAAGCTGAAGGGGAATGAAAATCCTCACAGAAGACAGTAAATATAGAAGCATCTAGAATATTGTCACCCAAATATGTTATACTCACTAGTTTCTTTTGATATGGCAGGATAAGTCTGTGTATCTCAATGTACACTAAAAATAAGTGTGGAAAAAGCTACATCCCATTTTCTTTCTTGGAAATTCACAATGCACAGAAAAAGACACATTTAATTTTATTTATCTTTGTTATTTTCTACATTTTTTATTTATTTTTATGTGATGTTGAGGATTGAACCCAGTGCCTCACACATGCTAGGCAAGCGCTCTACCACTGAGTTAAAACCACAGCCCCTATTTTCTACATTTAATTAACTATAACCCCACTGAGCTTTCTACTAGCACTGAGTTGGAATTATTGTCTCCCAGAACAATTTTTGGAAAACAACAATGTAAAATAGGAGTAACCAACACAAAAAATGGTATTGAAAATTTGTAAGTGCAAAATAGAAATGAGTCGATTTATGGCACTGCAAAAGAAGATGCTACATGTAGAAAAGAGCACATACAAATATTGTGCAATATACAGAAACCAACAGCTGTATTGAGCAGAGAGTGATTTTAATGGGACAAGGCAATACCACAAAATCAAAGAGAATGCTGAAAAACAATCTGAAACAAAACATCTGTGGTTACCCTGGAAGATCTCTGTAGTTTAACTACATCCCTAGGACATTGTAGAATTAGTAAATATAGACTATTTTTTATTCTTGTCTCACTTTGTTCAAGATACAAAGTTCCCCAAGAAGAAGGCATTGGCAATGTTACGGTTACACACAGCCCCTTGGGGATTAGGGAATGAAGGAAAGGGTATGCTAGGCGTCTTCCACAGGGTTTGAGTGCAGTATCCCATGAAGAATGAGTACAAGGAAGTATAGACAATTTGTGAATGCAAACTAAGGCCCTGTTAGAAGAGTGAGGAGAGTAGATGTTTTGGAGCTCCATGAGATGCAGGTTCACTATGGTGAATGATAAGAAAGGCAGAGGAGATAGACAAGCCATATGGAAACTAATAATTTAATAAAATTCCTTAAAAAAAACCAACAACAAAAAACTTTCCTTGATTTAAAAGCCTCCTTTATTCTTTGAATTAAGGGAACACAAATGAACTACTGGAGTATTAAATCTTCAAAGGAAATATTCTGCTAGTATGTTTGAAGTCTGTGAACCAGAAAAACACATAAACCAACAGTCAAATTGGTTGAAGAACTTTCTTTTGATGAAAAAAAAAATAGTAGAGGACACCAGATCCAAGACTGAGGAAGCACAGACAGTAGACTCTTACTCTAAGTTACATCACTTCACTCTGACAAGATAACCTTTCATTTTGGTGGCAGCAAAATGATTTTTCTCACAGATTCCCCAAAAGTTGTCTGCTGTGCCAGAGCCAATACAAAAGGTTGTTGAGGGGACTTAGAATAAGAGAAGTAATTGGTAACACCAACTTTTAAGACTATTAAGGGAGAAGCATGGAGGAGGCTGAGGTTGAGGAGAGGAGAGAAGACTGAATTTAGTGTTTGAAAGATCCATTTGTGTTTCATAACAAGATTCAGACATCTGAAGTGAGGATTAGAAATTAGTTTTTGAAAGTTTTTTTCTTAGTGATGAATAGTCACAAAACTATTTAGAGGTCCCCTAGAAAATTAGGGGGGGGGGGTGTATCAATGTGGTTACCTTTCAGACTCAGTATCTGCCAAGATCTACCAGAAAGAGAGCCATCTCCCAAACTGCCCATCTGTCTCCTGCCTTATTCTGCAAATCAAAAACTAAAACGACTTACAGAAAATAAGCATGATGCAAACAGAACTGTGGAAAAGCAGAGAATAAATTCAGGGCATATTAAAGTTGCAGATGAGATTAGCACATAGCAATGTATTCTGCCAGCTTGTTAATCATTGCAGCTTTGGACAGAGATGTGTCTTCAGGTTTCCTAGCGACCAGAGCAAAGAAGGGGACAGAATTAGGGGCAATTTGGTTTTGCTATTTTTATGAACACAAAAAATTTGATAACACAAAATAACCTACATAAAATACTACCTGTGCATTTACTAAATTTTTGATAAAACAAAGACTATCAAAGCTAGGTCATGCTGGGCAGTTTTTTCAGATAAAGCAAGGAGACATGTACCCAAAGACACAATCTCAATTTGGAGATATCAGTCGAGTGCCAACTGTATTAGACACTGCTCTTGTCCTTGAGATGTACCTGAGAATAAAATAGTCCCTAATCCCTGGCCTTATGGAGCTTCTATTTTAATAAGGAAATGTAACTCCTAAATCAAACTGTAAAACTTGCACAGACCTGTTTAAAAAAAAAAAAAGTTTATGTCCTGATTGGAGTATTTGTTTTTGGTGTGGCAGGATAGTAGGCAGGCAGAGAACTGACTTCAAGTCATCCATCTGAGCTGACCTTCACTCTT
Organism: Marmota flaviventris; assembly: GCF_047511675.1. Taxonomy (NCBI): domain Eukaryota; kingdom Metazoa; phylum Chordata; class Mammalia; order Rodentia; family Sciuridae; genus Marmota; species Marmota flaviventris. The sequence continues at coordinate 44,023,379 of NC_092503.1, forward strand.
CCACCATCTTCCCTCTTCTCAGTTCTTTGGCACTGATAAAAAGGTGTTATACCACACAGTCTTCTTGCAAACCTATTCTGATACCTGTAGATGTAAAAGTGAAGGCTTTTTGACTTGTTGCGTACAGCCTTTATAATTTTGTCTCAGTACCCCTTCCCTTTCCAGTTTTGTCCATTACTTTCTTCACACACCTTTCTCTATATTTTTGTTTTTCTCCTTCTCCACCTTGGCAAATAAACCAAACACATTTCTGTGCTTCTTATATCCACATCCCATCTACCTAGAATGGCTTTTGTCTCGCTCCTTCTAGTCCCAACCCTAAAGGTGACCTCATTTATGAGATCTTCCCTGGCTGATCTGCATAAAGTCATCCCCTATGGGAAGATTCAAAGACTTCCTTTCTCTGCATATACTCCTATTAAAGCCCACTGTGCGTGGTCTGCGAATCATGTTACCTTCTCACTTCTCTTTCCCCAGTAAATTTGTACAAAAATGTCAATTGAGTTTCCCCTTCTTATATCCCCTTGATTAGCACTGTGTGTCTGGTGGTAGAAAACCTTTAGTAAATTATTGTTAGTTGAATGCTCATTAGGTTTTCTGTGACTTTTACCTGTTAAAATTTCAACAGAAAATGTTTCTAGTAACTTTTAAAGTAAAATCTATATTTGATAACATAAATAAGGCTTGGGGTAGAGGGTGTGAGGAAAAGAACTTAATAAGGTGATAAGATCTCTAATGCCCCAAAAGTCCCTGAGACTCACCCCAGTCTCCACTTCTGGCCCCCAACTCCAGCAGACACCTTCCTTTTTATCTGTTCTATGCGTGCTGGTTCTTTGGAATAGATAGAACTTTGAAAACCAGTGAGCTAGAGACTCTATCTAAATGAAATCATTATTGAATATGGGAGATCATCTATTGTGGACTTTTTAAATAGAATTGACATTGTTAGGGCATTTTCTGAAATTACAACCTAGGAGGAAATTATAAAGAGTAAATGTGAAAAGGATTCTACAACATGTTTTCTTTAATTTGAGGAAACTATTAAGCTAAGACTTTCTAAACCATTTAATGGCACATTTACGCTGATTTCTTGAAAAGGCATAGTTTTAATCATATTTATCAAATGGTATTATTGAATATTTCCTTGTTATTTTGTACTGTGATTAGCTTTATGATTACTTAGAGATTTAGATTGATCCTCATGTATAATTTAAATATTCATTTTCTATTGGTATTCATGCTGAAATTTTTATTTAAAAAGAGAAATAGCTAATATTTTCACTTAAAAAGGTTTAGTTTAGTGAAATATATAGAGAACAGTAATTTTGCTTATATTATAATTAAATTTTCATGGTTCATGAGTTACAACTGGCACACATTGAATATTCCATTATGATTGGTAAATTTAATTTGTACTTTAAAAGGGATATAGCAGTATATAGAATTGATTCTGAAATAACATGCATTTTAGTCAAGTGAAATTACTACCTTTTGTTGCCCTAGAGTGAATGACAGAAATCATACCTACACCTTAACTCAGGTTTGTTATATGTGTCTTCCTCTCTATAAACCTCTATCTGTATTTATAATTGTTTTCAAAAGCATAGAGGTTTAATTAGCTATAATAATTTTATCTCTGTGATCCATGAAGCATTTCTACAATTTCTTAATAATTCTAGCCCTAAAACTTACTCATACTGATGTATAAATGGCCTGACCTTTGACTTAATTGTCAAGCTAGTGCTTAACACCTGAAAGTAAGGGAAAGTCAGAAAATTCACTCATGACTTAATGAACTATTTTTATCCCTTTTACCTTAGCACAGTTCGTTGCACACAGTAGCAAACTACAAATTCAGATCAGGGAGAATGTACCCTAGTGCATCTCAGTGGAATGACAGTGTGGTCTTCTGTGATTTTGCCTTTCTCCACCCTCCCTTCATAGCCCAGACTATGGGGCAGCTGCCAGGTGTCATTTCCAGTTGCCATAAGGAGAAGGAGAGGTGGCAGAAGAGAACCTGAAAAACCACTGACATGTATCTGAAAAACACATGTTGCTTCCATTCACACTTCATTGGTCAGAGCAAGTCACATGGCCACTGTAATTTAAAGGGTGGATATGGGAATATGGTTATTAAGCTCATATCCTGGGTAAAGAATGTGGTGAAGGGCATTCATGACTGCCATATTGGCCCCTTGACTTGGATTAAACTGTGGAGCCTTCCTGATCACCAAGGATATATACAAGAAGAATCAGTGCAAAGAGAGAAACTAGAATCAGTCAGTCCCCCTGGAAAGAGACTTTCATACTGTAGCACCAAGGTAGTCGTGGTGGAAAATAGTTGTTTGGAATACAAATATTCATCCTCATTTGTTTACAAAGTTCTGATTCTCCAAGAAATATCCTCTATTCTACAAACTTCTCTCCTGGCCTTCCAAATTTCAAACAGCAAAACTGACAAACAGCAGTTGACAAACAGACATAAATTGTCCCATAAAGCCTCTGCAGTGTCTGTGGTAAGGGCTGACCATCGCTCTTCAGCAGCACCTTGTTGTATTGACCAGACACTAAGGACCTTTTCCTTCTACCACTTTCTCTTTGATTTTAGTGCTCCTTAGATTGGTCACTTCTCATTTTACAATAGTCTAATAAAAGAGATGAGATAATGTATTTATTTTTCAATTTATGCTGATTGATTGTATAAAACCAATATTTTAAATCTTTATTTTTTGCCTGAATCATATTGACATGGATTTTAAGACTGGATTTTGCCTGTGAGCTCGTGTTTTCAGCAGAAGATTTTTTTTCAGGAATATTCTTGCATATTCTTTTTCTTTGAAACTGTGTCATCCTTTAGAAGGGCTTCATGAGGTAGCTGTAGCAAGGAATTTAAAATTTAATAGGGCTAGTATAAAATGCCTTAGAATTGTAGTAATTACCATCTGGTAAATTCATTCATGAAGTGAATCGGCAGATGTTTGCTGAATACCTTCTTTGAGGCATTGCACTTGGCACTGCAGAAACAACAATGAACAAAAGCAACACAGTATCTGTTGACAAACATTAATTCAAAATTTAGTTTCACAACAACCCTGTAAAGTAAGCATAGATATTATTCTTATCCTTATTTTTTGGAGGAAGAAACAGTTATATAACTTGTCTAAGAACCTATGGAGTAGGTAGGCTTCAAGCTTGGGTAGCCTGGCTCCAAGACACTGCATAGCTGCTGGACATTAGGGATGTCAAACACAGAAGATAGATGTCAGCTGGATCCTGAACTCATGAGTCATCAACAACTAAATGAAAACTGAAGGAACAGACAGCGATGGTGTTGCCCAGGGCATTATACATGAAAGAAGAAAAAGAACCTTAATTAATCAGCATTAGTGAGAAGAAGGAGCTAGAAAAGGAGGCTGAGAAGTGGTGGTCTTAGAAGAGGAAGAAAACCAGAAAAGTGACAGAACAGAAGTCAAGAGAAAATAGTACTTTGAAAGATCTAGTATTCATTTGTGTCAAACGCTGCTACTAGGACAAACTATATAAGGACAGCTAAGTATCTTTAGATGTAACAATATGGAGGTCATGGATGATTTTATTTAGAGTTCTTCTATCAATGGTTTGGTTGTAATAGGACTAAGGGGAAGGAAATGAAGACTAGTTTAGGGTCTTTAGAGATGGAAGGGGGTAGGATTAGGAAGACAGATGGCCTTGGAAAGAGATCCTTCTTCCATTGCAGTATAAAAAAGTGAAAGAGAAGATGGTTCAAATGTCAGTAACTTTGGAAATTTGGTGGCAAAAATACCAATTTCTATCTGATGGTCCCTGTTAACTGTATGAAGAAGTACAAGACAGGGTATCTCTGAGACTCTGAAAGAGAACAGACGTTTGAGATGAGTGTGTCTAATTTAAAATGGTCATCCTAGAGAGGGTCATTAGAAAAATATCAAAGAGTTTCAGGGCAGAATTCTAGGGTGGTGACATAAATCATGGTGACCCTCGTCCTCCGATGCATATGACATTTCTTCATTCAGAAGTGCTCAGTGTTTCAGTTATAGGCATGGAAATGGGATTTAGTTTCACTTGAGTTTGGTAGCTAGATGACACAGAGGAAAATGGCATGGATTTTAAGGTATTAACAAAATTTATTGAAATTATAGACCATGTAGTCCAAGATGAATGAGGGATGATAATGGAAAGGAAGAAGGTAAGTAGCTGATCATGCAATATATTTTAATTGAAAAAATATGACATAAAAAAGAATCCATGTAAAAATGGTCTTTGAAAGCTACCAAGCATCTGCAATTTTATTTTTAACTTTGCTAAGATATAAATATTGTTTACATAAAAGTCATAAATCTGTCTGAAAATATGTACTGATCAAAGTTGCTGCTGAAACAAAAAAAATACTTGAGCAGAATGCATTTCAAATACATAATTGCTGGACAAGTATTCATGATTCCAGAACCTAAAGAAGTTAATACATATGAAATTATAGTTGATGAGTAGAAATGTAAATAAAATACATATCAGCCAATTAGCTGTGTCTAATACCTCTGTACGTGTACCTATATAAAACTCTTTCTTTTAAATTATAACTACTGGGAATTTTTTTTGGGGGGTGGAGGGAGGTGGCTAGCCAAATGTTATCTATATGGGAAATGTAGTGAATTAGGTGATAGTGATGTGAATTTGTTTTAAATTTATTTTAGAAGTTAAATCTTACCTAATATATAAAACTATTATCAAAAATTTACTTTGGTTAATTTTTTTTTGTTATTTGGCAATTTTGACCCTTCTAAAATAAGTACTCTTAGGATTTCATTTGAAAGTTTTCTTATGATGCCAGTCACGTTGACAATGTCTATAATTCCAGTGGCTTGGGAGGCTGAGGCAGGAGGATTCCAATTTCAAAGCCAGTCTCAGCAATGCAGCAAGGCTGAGCAACTTAGTAAGACACTGTCTAAAAATAAAAATAAAAAATGAGCTGGGGATGTGGCTCAGTGGTTAAACACCCCTGAATACAAAAAAAAAAAAAAAAGAAAAAGAAAAAGAAAGAAAGCTTTTTTGTGTTATCATTTTATGGTATACATTTATATTTTATGTGTTTTTAAAAGGTTTTTTTTTTTTTTTCAAACATCTTAGAGATCACCGACAAATCTTAGGGCTAACCATCTTAGTAATTGAATCCATTTCTCTGAGAGGTCTGCCACCATTCACTTTGCATCTGAAAATGAATAGTTCAGTGCTATAATTTTACTAAAACTTGATTTTCACTAATATTAAAATAAAACCTAAGCCTTGAAGGCAAAATTTATTTCTAACTTAACAATTGATCTTTATTTTAGCGTGAAGCATTCCATTCCTGTGAAACAGCACAAACAGTGAATAATTCTAGGGTCCTGTAAAATGAGGAAATCCCAGAGCTTTGAGGGGTAGGCAGAGAGCCCAAGAATTTTTTCACAACTTTTTATTATAAACATTTGTTTTGTTTTTCACATTTATTATTAAGCAGCATGCTAGGGTTAGAAAAGATAAGCAGAATAAATTGTCTCCCTAGTTTTTATAAGCAATATTTATGCTAATGCATTTACTTACCTTCAGCTTCTCTTGATAAATTATTTTTTGGTATAATAATGGCCACAGTTTTTCTAATTTATAAATCACTCTTATCTTCTGCATTTCAATTCTTATGTCTAATACCTTATTGTAATTATTAAATAGTGATATCTGTAGGAACTGAGGTTGTAACTCAGTGGTGGAGCATTACTTATATGTGCAAGGCCCTGGGTTCAGTCCCCACTGTCTTTCAAAAATATATACACATGCATATATTTACATGTAAATATTTATATGTAAATATAAATATATTGTGATGCCTTTACTTTCTTTTATGCACTTCCTTAAGTCAGGTAGAAAATACACTGATTTATTCAATTTAGGCTTAACTTTTAATTCAGTTGATGAATCCAGCATTTATGAATTAGACACAAAATAATAATAACCCAGAGTTTAACCCTAAAGAATGATAGTGAACTTTTCTACATCATCTGATCAGGCTTTCAATTGTTAACTTGTTTTTACCCTTATGATTTCACTGCTTTATTCAGCAAATATATGTTGAGTATTTATTTTATGGCAGTCTGTGTCCTAGACTCTGGAGGATTCAGTGAACAAATGAACAAATTAGTCAAAGTCTCTGCTTTCATGAAATTTTTATTCCAGTGGGGTGAAATATTATATGTGTCCATAGGTTAATTTCAGGCAGTGATAAGTGCTGTGAAAAAAATACAATACAGTACAGTTGAGTAAAGAGTTACAGAGGGTAGAGCGGGGAGTTGATGAGGACCACAGACCACTTTAGATCAAAAGGAACCACAACTTGAATGACTCAAAGGAGCCATATTTGGAAAATATTGCATTCTAAACAGAGGCCCTGAGAGTTCTAAGTATATGATTGCTTTCTATCATTTGGGATGGACAAAAAAAAAAAAGAGGAAGGCAGTAGTATGAATATAATGGTGATAATAAAACCACTTTTTTAGGGTTTGTTGTATGTCAGGTATATAGCATCAGTATAGGGCAGAGGGATGGGAGAGGACTAGAGGGGGCATAGAGTTAGAAATGTTGGTGGAATGTGATGGACATTATTATCCAAACTACATGTATGAAGACACAGATTGGTGTGAATATACTATATATACAACCAGAGATATGAAAAATTGTTTTCTATATGTGTAATAAGAATTGTAATGCATTCTGATGCCATATATAGATAAAAAATTAATTAAAAAAAGAAAATTATGTAATATCTACATTGTAGATACACTGAAGTTCTGAAAAGCAAATTCCTTAGCTATGCGCTGCGTGACTGAAATGGGATCAGACCCTACCCTGTCTGCTAAGAATCCCATGACCCTGCCCACATATTGTTCCTCAAATGAGTATTACTGCAGTTGGCACCCTAATTTTTTTTTATTATTTACTTGCTCTTTGTTCAACATTTAAGCCTTGTAAAATAAACTAGCAGCAATCTTCTAAAATGCATGAAATCTTCCACTTTCTGAGCAACAAAGAATAATTGAGTTATGAAAACTAATCCATGATATAGTCAAAACACTTGTGAGTTAATAACAGACTTTTATTCAAGTTGCTTTTGAAATTATTTTTTCATTGCACTTAAGCCTGTTTCAAAACACAAAGGCAGAATTCTTTAATTTTTCCACATAGTTTATTAAGTTTCGAACATTCTCTTCTCAAAGTTTTCATTACACACTCCCACCCCCATTAGTATGTTAAAATGCTTTTCATAGCCCAGGGAATACACGTAGCAAAAATCTTGCAATATGTATAAAATACCCATGTGATTGCAGCTTTAGTTCTTCTTTTTACTCTGAGTTAGCATCAGGTACAGTTCAAAATGTCAATAAGATTTATATCCACATTTTGATGTCACACTGTGATAATTAAACTATACAATGAACTTTTTCTTTAGAAGCAAGCATATCGAGGACAAAGTCACTGAGAGCAGTGAATGATGTAAATGTACACAATTTATGAAAAAGAATTATTTTCAGTTTTTGAGCATATTTTTGACACAGAAATATGAAGGAAAAGGTAGTGCCTTATTTCAAATGAAGCTAAGATATTTTGGCTTTATCAACAGACATAAATTGTAAAGGCTTACCAATACAATTGGTTTGCTTTTATGTAATTAGAGAATTCCAAAAAGCATTTAGAAATAGCTTATAAATCTACCATATGTTGACAGCACTTTAATAAATTTCTCTAGACTGTGGATAAAAAAAATCTGGAATCCGTTTGCCTATTTGCTTTTTATATTTATTCACTTAGAATAAGTGAGAAAGGAAGACTCAGATTTATTGTCATATATCATCAAAGTAGCTTCAAAATAATTAAAATATCTCTTCATCATGGTTATTAAGGATTTGCAGTGAACTAAGATTTTACAGAATGTTTTCCTTTGATTACATTAATTATTCTCAAAAGAGAAGTTTCAAGTAAGTGTCCCTAAAGTTATAGTAATATTAGATCTGAGATCCATCTCATTGTGGAATTTCAGGCGTTTAATTAGCATTCACATAGGTGGGTAGTACTCACTTAGGTGGGTAGTTCCCACATTTTCAAGTATTGCCCATTCCATTTCAACACTGCCTGGTATACTTCTCACTACTTTTACTTATCCATTCAATGCTTCCTTGATGTCCAGACAGATGCAAAATCAGCCATTAGCCTCTTTATAAATACTCAAAGTAAAATGTCAACACTTGGACTCCTGCCCCTCCTTATTTCTTTCAATTAAGGAAAACTACAAACCATGTTGATACCAAGTTTGGTGAGAATAGAGCAAAAACTCAGACACTTACAATGAGAATATAGTTTGTTATGGTTTTCTAAATTATTGATTTTATAAGAGGATCCTTAAAAGTATTTATTTAGATTTAGTTAGTCTATATTAGGTAATTTATCCAAAGGAAATAATCTAAGATGCAATAATATTATATCTAAAACAGTTAGTGAAGATAGTTTGTGTGTTTAAGAAGTAAGAAAACATCACAAATAATACAATTTGAAGGGAATGGTAGGCCAGATAATAAAATGCTAAACAGTAATAAATTCATGCTTGTTAATTTACTTAATGGCATGGACAAGTATTGGTATAATAAATAAATCAGGATACCAAACTCCATGTCTAATATGATTTCTGCTATAGAAAACATGAAGCAGCTATTCCAAAGTATAGACTACATTTGCTTCTGAGTGATAAATAATCTTTCCCCTGCTTTTTTGTTTTTCTGTACTTATTGGAATCTCCATAGTAAATATGTAAATAATCAGAAAAAAATGGTAAAGAAGAATCTCAGCAGTCTTAGGAAAAAATCATTACTAGGGTTTTTGCCCTTACTGTGATTTGGGATTTGTTTGTTCTAGCCTCTCTTAAGATTCAAATATTTTAAACTTTTCTTACCACCTTGTAAAGTCTTGAAAGTCACCTTTCTCCCTTTCTGACATCTGTTTTATAAAGAAAATGACTTGACTTAATGATAATTGAATTTCCTTCTTTATAGTCAATTTATTGATTTCCATTTCGGAAGGTTGTTTATTTACAACAACATCTATTAGCTGTTAAAATTATTCTCAGTTCACATGGAAATGGAGGTGACATAGAGCTTAAATAAACAGATTTGTTATAAATCTTTGCACAGTCTCAGTTCCAACTACTTACTCTTTTTAGCAAAAGAGGTTTCAAAAGACAAAGGCTGCTTATAACTACAAGATTGCTGTACACGCAAATGCACACCCAAAGTGTGATATAAAATAATATGTATGTAAAGTATTTCATATTCTAAAAGTGTACATTTGAAATCTCTTTGCATTTTCTTTAATCTGCTGTTTAAAGTCAAAAGATTAAAATTATTTGTAATAATTATATAGACTACAATGTTGGCTAACATTTGTATATGTACTGCTACTGTAGAAGGAAATTGGGGTATATTGAGGCACCTGGTACGACCTGTGACTTTGTCTTTCCCTGCAGGACCTAATTGAAAGGAGGTGTTAGGGAAGACATAGCAGAGAGGCCTTTTCCTGTTGTTACAAGCAGTATTTGTCCCTTAAGAAACTTCAAAAAGAATGCATGCTTGCTTGAGGAAGAAGACAGTCAGAGAAAAGCTGTTCAGTAATGAGCCAGGGAACAAAGGAAACCTGGTCTGAGAGAGAAAGGAGGAGACTGTAAAAAGGGGAGGACAGTCTACCAGAAACCTGTGAGGCTCTGCAAATCAAAGCCTAGACTCCTTTCACAAGGGAAACCCAAGGTAATTAGAAAGTGATTTTTTTTTTTCAAATTTGTAAAATGTTACTTTATTTTTTTTTTAAATCCAAACAAGTAAGACTCTAAGACTATCTGATATGAATTGATAGAGTTTGGTTATGAGTACAATGATATCGACTTTTTTCTATTTTTGTAATTTTTTTAGATGTTTTAGAGAATTTATAGAGGTGACTTTTACTAAATTGAAAGCATCTTCTTTCACTTTATTCCCTCCTCATCCCAAGATTGTGCTTCTCCTTCCAGTTATGGGACATTAACTACTTGTCTGAGAATCTGTAATTAGAACAGACTTTTATGTCATGATCTGAAGCTCTTACTACTTATAATTGTATTTCTAAAGGAAATTGCCAAAGTTTGGCCCGTAGGTACAACATTTGTAATTAGGGAACCATTTGAAATAGTTGTGATGACAGAAATATTCACATCATGAACTTAAGAGGTATATCTTATGGAATGGAAAGAACACTGCCCTTAGTATCTGAAATTCTGGTTTCACAGGCTCTTTTTGTTTATTGTCTCACTGCATAACCTAAAACAAAAACCTTTTATCACATTAAGAGTTTCTTCATCAATTTAAAATCATGAAATATGGGGGGGGGGGGAGTCTGTTAAATATCCTTTTAAATCCAGTTTTCTAAAACTATGATATACTGATTTTCAAGTTCATAGAATGTTATAAATTGAAGGAGGATGTGCTCAGAGAAAATCCTTTGCTATAACTCAAAACCTCCTAGAACATTTTGGGTTGTGAACATGGTGATTCCTCTGGTGAGATGTAGAATGGTGCTTCTCGTTGTACAATGCCTAGGTAGTCCGGGTATGGAAATACCTGGGAATAAAGATGAAGGGAAGCTGGACGTCTGTTTGCAATGGGAAAAAAAATCTTGTGCTCTCTGGGAAAGCAAGTGGTTGATGAATAATGGTAGGGAGATGCTAAAAAGAGAAGCTTCAAGGAAAAATGATAGACTGCTATAGACAACTCCAAAACATGTGCTGATTCTTCAATGATGGAATTGGCCAATCTTAACTCCTTTCTGACCTTAAATTTGAATGCAAATTGCATTCCATGACAAATATATCTCCCATTTTAAGGACAAACTCAAAGGAAATTCTAGTAAATGTGGTGAGAATGAGAAATAAGGATTTTATACCCATTGAAGCTGACTTTCAGCTGTAAAGAACACAAGCATGAAATTAGAGAATATTCTTCTAGAAGCCCTTCCTGATGGATTTGCCAGAGAAAAAGCTTCAGGCAACCAAAGTACAATATATGGTATGAGTTCACCCTTCTGGAATGTTCAAAGCAGGCATATCCAGGGAGACAGCATGTACATGAGTAGATGAGTGATTGTCTAGGACAGAGGGGTTGAAGGCCAGGGGGGAATGGCTGTTAATGAGCACAGAGCTTCTTTTCTGGAGTGATAAAAAATACTCTAAAACTGATTTTGGTGAATAAATTCAGTGTGACTATACTAAAACCACTTAAATGCACACTTTAAATGGGCAAATTGTATAGAAAATGAGTTTAAAAGAAACTAGTTGGGAATTTAATTGAAAATATTGTGCATATCCCCTGAAGAGACCTAGAAATGATGAAGAGCCAATAGTTATGAGCATCCCCAACACATAGATTGTAGTCTTGAATTCCCATTTCCCACTAATCAGGGTTTCTGGAGAAATGACTGAAACTGAAAATGTAGAGGATTAGTCAAAAGCATGTCAACAAAGCAGAAAACAAAGACTATTAGAGTAATGTCAAAATACTCAGGAGCTAACTTTTAGAGGCTTCCACTAGCCAAAGTTAAGAAATTTCAGTTTTATTAAAAATTAGAAATGTTATCAGATTAGAACTCATAAAGTATGTTTGTTCAGTTCATAATCATATTAAAAAGCAAAAGTAATTGGTCATCTTCTAAGAATGACAGGCAAGCCATTTATTATCTTGAAAACTGGTGAATAAAGGAAAGAATCAGGCATTTATCTGACCTTCCTATATGAACCATATTACTGACTGTAGATGAGTACCATCAAATAGTAGATGAGCCAAGTATCCCTTGGTAAAATTATTCCTGTTTAGGGGCTGGGGTTGTGGCTCAGTGGTAGAGCACTTGCCTAGCATGTGTGAGTCACTGGGTTTGATCCTCAGCAACACATATAAATTTATAAAAAAATTTTAAAGATACATCAACAACTAAAAAATATTTTTTAAAAATTATTCCTATCTATAAATCAGAGTGAAATGATAAAAGCAAAGAATCACCCATTTTTTTCAACCCATGATGAATTAATAGATCAAGTCTATGATCATCAACAGCACCTGACATCTCAAAAGGAGAAGAAGAGACTATGGAAATGACCCCTGATAAGAGATCACTTCACCTATAGCTGTGCAAAGAGATCAGGTCTCCTAATCTAGCTTCCAGGTAGTTAGAAATACAGAGAGAATGCTTCAAACACCAATACTCGTGCACAACCAAGAAAACAAAATGTGTTTCCAGCATTTCAAATGACTGGAGTTTGGGTAAATTATGAAGAAAAAAAATGCAAAAACAAGGAGTCTGTGATTTCGAAGTGCATATGACTACATATATACTTCCTGATGCAGACTTGGCTAATAAAACCTTAAAGAAATGTAAGACAGTAAATGCCAGAATGTGGTTACCTGTGAAGAGAAGGAAGGAACAATGATAGGAAAGGACACCGTGGAGCTTCAGGAGTGGCTGGCAAAGTCCTGCATCTTGTTAGGAATACTAAGGTGTTGTCTTATGATAAGACACGAGACTATACATTCTGTGTGTTTGTGTTGGGGATGAGAAGATTTCTACTTGGTTTTATGATTTAAATGTATTTTTAAATGAATAAGTAAAGATTATCCAGAAGTAAGGGCAAGCTTAATGGAATGTTTTACATCTTGAGATTTGTGTCATATCTCCCCCTCCATCCCTTATCCCCCACCAAAAAGTATTTAATGTATTGAATTAGCTTGATGTGTATAAAATTATATATAAATCAGAGATTATATTTAAGACTTACAACAAACCTAATTCAAGTATAATGTATATAGAAATATTCTACATGTCTTAAAGAGCTGCTGTACATTTGTGTGCAGGTTTTTGTGTGGACATAAACTTCCAGCTCTTTGGGGTAAATACCAAAGAGCACAAAGGCTGGATTGTATGATAAGAGTGTGTTTAGTTTTAGAAGAAACTGCCAAACTGTCTTCCAAAGTGCTGTACCATTTTACATTCCCCCCAGCAAAGAATGAGAGTTTCTCCCGCTCCATATCCTCACCAATATTTGGTATTCTCAGGGAACATCTTGCCTTCTTCCTGATCTTAGAGGGAGAGTATTATGATTTTTCAAATGTACTGTTTTTCAACCAGCACAAGAACAATGTGTTGATTTTCTCTCAACTTTGGATTCTAATCAGTGATTGATAAATGAAGTTTCACCTGTATGAAAAGGGTTTGGAAATACCTTATGAACCTTTTTAAAAATCTTTGTTTATTTAAATTTTCCAAGTTTCCCAAGGGATCCAGACATCAAGAAATATTTACATATATCCATTAGTTTACATTTTCTTTAAGTTGATTTCATTATTAAGAACTTCAATGAAAATAAATATCAAATGTACCTTAAGAAATTTGTACATAAATCTTCACACTTTTAGCATAGCATAAGCTATTGGTATAGCTTTCACTATTGGAAAGGTTTAACTTTTAAAAAATATTTTAACTTTGACTCATTCTATGCAAGAGTTATTTTACCTGTGGATTATCACAAGTAGATAAAATAACTACTTTACATTAGATGGTTCTTTAACAACGGAAACTATTGTGAGCTGATTGGCAACATAGTCTTATGAAGCAGGAAAAATACTAATAAATGCCATGTTGGGAACCAATAATTAGATTTTCAATGTGGCGTAAAGTACTCACAGGAGATTCATTCTTGGCCTCATAAATTTGACCATATCATTTCACTCGAATGCTATTAAGTGACTTAGAGACATTATTTAACAGTAAAATACACTACTAAACCACAATGGCAAGCACAGAAAGCCTGGTTATTCAGTGATGACGTGCCATTTATTCAGGAATTGGCTGTCCTGTCCTGTTTGTTCTTAAATATAACAACAAATGGAAGTTGGTTGTTAAAGTGAGGATTCAGCATCACGTGGCTGTACCTCTTGTGCTATCTGCTAGCTTAAAGATTATTAAAGATTGTTGCTTTGTCCACTGCAGAAATAGCACAATACCTGTGGTATTGTACAAATATTTTGATTACAGTATGTTTTCCGGTTTGTTTATTTCCCCTTCTTCTTGGATTACCTGAGTATACCGAGTTCAGTGGTTTCAAACTATGGTTACATCAGAATCCCAGGGAGGGCTTGTTCAAACACAGATTTATAGTTTCTGTTCTCAGAGCTTCTGATCCTATAGATCTGAATAGGGCCAAAAAAAAATATGTATTTCCTTCAAGTTCCCAGGTGAGGCTGACTCTGCTTGTCTGTTGGAGGACCACACTTTGAAAGCCACTGACATAGTACCATAAAACCTCTTCTCTGTATTTAATAAGATTCCTGTTTTTAAAAATGAGCTAAAAAAAAAAATAGACATCAGAATTTAGCTCTTGTCACTGTTCAGGAAACCATTTCTAATTTATGAGGTCAAGAATTAAATAAAACAGACAGGCATGGTAGCATATGCTTGTAATCCCAGTGGCTGGGAAGACTGAGGTAGGAGGATCACACAATCTGTATATGGGGTAAAAATGGGAGTTCATAACCCACTTGAATCAAAGTGTGAAATATGATATGTCAAGAACTATGTAATGTTTTGAACAACCAACAATAAAAATTAAAAAAAAAAAAAAATCCAGCCTCAGCAACTTAGTGAAGCCTTGTCTCAAAAGAAAAAATAAAAGGGCTGGTGGTGTGGCTCAGTGGTTGAGTACCCCCTTGGTTCAGTTCCTAGTACCCAAAACAAAAATAAATAAATATAAACAAAATGAATTAAAAAAAAACATTTCTTATATTAGAGAATATAATAAAGCTCTTTTCCTGAACTAACAAATATCATAACTACTAAATGGAGTATTAAACTATTTTAGATTTCCTTTATATTAGGGATAATTCCCACTAAATAAATCAAATAGAAGAGGCCTATTAAAATCCCTGAAGAATATGTGACACAAATTCCTATCATTAATGTATAATGCACAGATTCTTTTTCCCAGGGTTTTTGGTCACTTGTCAACAGCACTTCCTTAGAGTGACTAAAATTAGGGCCTGAGTAAGAGTATCTCACTTATATTCTATTTTATAGCATGAAAATTTTAGTATTTGTATTAATTTTTTAGCCAGTGCTTTGCTAGTTGTTTAATATTGAAATGGCTTGCCTTCATTTCTTTCTATCAGAGTTATCTATGCTTTTGAATAATCTAATGGATTCATTCCTTAGCTACCAAGGGTGATTCCTGTCAGAATGATAATCTTCAATATACTGACCAGTCACAGAAGAAAAGATTTTATATACATGATGTGTATAAATCATATTGGAGGGATGCGCTTTGCCAAAAGCTATATATAAAATCTAAAAGAGCACCTTGGTAACTTTCTCTTCAGCTTTGTTTTGTTGCCTTTCTATGTATCTGCAACACCTGTGCCAATTTAATTTGGTAACACTACTTGGCAGCGAGGATTTCTCTGATTACCTTGTACAGGATTCCTAACAGTATTATGTTGTCTTCATTTTTTTTTTTTTTTTGAATGAGCCATGTAAGGTATTTCTTGATCTTTTCCTGTGTATCATGAACTAATACAAATATTCCTGTGGATGTTTTTCCACTGTCCTGCTTTAAAAGCAAGTATTACTGTGAGTCACTGACCACAGCCGTCTCCTATATTATGTGTTCCACATGTCTTATGCAGCTTGGCATGTAGTCCATAGACACTCAATAAATATTTGTGGAATAAATGAATTGGCATTTTTAAAAGGTCAAAATTATAAAATAGGTCCATCCTTTTTAAAAGTTTATAATTTAGAAAGTTCAAACCATTGAAATGTCTACATGTGATAGCTTAAAAAAAAAAAGAAAAAAGGAAAACAAAAAAAATTGTTAATGCAAGAGTGGCTACAGTGGACAAGATAAATGTTTCCTGTTAGTTATTGTTTATATTTACATTTTAAAGAGGAAATGTCTCCCAAATTATTTCAATTTAATATTTTCAAAACTCTTCTAATAAAAATATTGAGTTATGTGACATTTTAATATTCTGATGATGATTGATATTAATTCAGGACATTGTTGTTGAATTATTAATGGTGCTGTTAGACTGTAACACTGACCTATTAAAAATATATGCAGTGTTGTCACAAAAGAGGATACATGAAAATATTTTAAGACCTTTTAATTTAAATGAAAAATATTTAAGATGCTTTCAAGAAAGTTAACATAATTCAGGGTCTGTAAGGTCCAGACACACTGATTTATTTACCTTTTGCTTATGGCTACTAACCCTACAGCTATGGTGAATGAGCCAACCAGTGAGTGAGTGAGCGAGTGAATGAGTAAATGTCTTCTGACCAGCAATTGCACTTTCAAACACAAGACCTAAGGAAATTATTATGGTACAGATAAGTAGGTATTGAGATGTTCCTTCTTCAGCTTTTGTGGCTCAGCCAAAATTGACCTGAAA
Organism: Marmota flaviventris; assembly: GCF_047511675.1. Taxonomy (NCBI): domain Eukaryota; kingdom Metazoa; phylum Chordata; class Mammalia; order Rodentia; family Sciuridae; genus Marmota; species Marmota flaviventris. The sequence goes on from NC_092503.1 coordinate 44,039,929, forward strand.
CCTGTTTTTTGTACTATCAGAGCTAAGCAGGGTTTTGCATTATAAAGAATTATTAAAGAAAAATAAATACACAGACATGAGCCAGAGCATGTGATTGGAAAAGCCTATCAAATTTAGCATCTAAGACTTTAAACATTAAATATTGACTTTGATATAGAATGTAGCTTATGATGTGGATTAACTTGGTGGAGGTTGATGTAAAATATTAAAAAGTAGAGTATGCATAATTATGCCACTTAAAAATGTGAATACCATTTAGAAGGATGGATGCTTAAGATATTAACAAGTTATATGTGGGTGGACAGGATTAAAAGTATCCTATATTTTTGATCTATCTAATTTTGTAACTTTTCAATAATGAGAATGCATTCATTGTATAATAAGAAAAAATAAAATTTTAATTTTGATGTGGGGAAAAATAAGAGAACTTCTCAAAGTTAGCTTTAAGGTACAAAGATATGTTGCTCCATTTTGTGGATGAGGAAACTGAGGCTAACAGATGTTAATTAACTGGGCTAGAAAGATGAAATTAGCATTGTTACCATATAATCTGTCCAGTAGCAGCATCATTGAAAACTTAAAATGGTTATCCATAGCTGACATAAAATTATGGGCTCTGTGACCTAAGGCAATTTAGAGGTATTAGTTATAGTATATGATAAAGAAGATTTTTTCAGGAACCCCAAATCACCAGCCTGATGGAATTAGGTACATATCAAGTAGGTTTGCATTTGCTTAGATAGAATGAAAAAGGAATCGCTTACATAGTGCATAAAAAATTAAAAATTTTGTGCACATTGGTATTTACTTTAGAAATTCTCAAACTATTACCGCTTTAAAAAGTCAATAGTTCAATTCAGACATGTGACACAGAAAGGCACGTGTTCTGAAGCTCATACACCCTTCACTATAAAATTGACCCAGAAGAGACATTTAACTAATCCCCATGCCCTCATGCATACAGCTACTTACATTAGAAGGAGAGCAAATAACCAACACTGAGAACTTTATTGTAATAAACTGATAGTTCATAATAGAAGAAATCAGTAGGACTGTAAAAAGCAGACACAAAGAGCTCAATGATTTGGGGGCTACTTAGTGTGTGGACAAAAGCCTCCTATCCTTCCATTATTCCCAAGGGAACCACTATCTTAAGCAAAGAATGATGATGGTAACTATAACTGCTCTTAAACACCTGTGCATTTAATCACAGCCATTTTTTGATTTTGGAGAATGATTCCTTAGTCACATATTTAGAAACTGAGGCATTGAGGTTTGCATTAGTGTTCAGGATGGTGCACATCATTTAAATGGTGACAGGAAACTAGATCACCTGGTCCCATCACAGGGCCTGCAGATGGTGATGCTGATTCAACATGTCAGGATAACTGTACATCTCAGTAAATCAAAAAGAACAGATAGAAATGCTTTAAAAACTGATATAAATAAAGGGGTAAACTATAAGTGTTTTTCATACTCTTCAGAGATGGGATTCACTTAACTGGAAAAATTCTCCAGCATAAAGTGCTTCATAACTCAGAAGGGTCAGGGAGTCACAACGTACTTGGGTAGATGAAGCTATCATTTTTTTCTTAGTCTTATCTTTTTATTGAACAGATATTTTCAAGCCTGGATTTGATATATTTCAAATGGATTCTGGTGTTTACCTGCAAAAGCAATAGTAAATAGAACAGTCCCTATTTTAACACTATGACATTACATATTAACCTCTATGTAGTGGATTCCACAAATTCTTTTAGGAACTATAGCTAGGTTAAGTACACATTTCCATAATTCCCTGGTCCTTTAGCAAACATTGTATTTTTTAAACAAAAATAAGATATTTTCCTTTTGATGAGAAATGTAGGGTCAGAAACTATTTGGCCTGCTTACATAATATTAAATGTTATTCATTATATACTGTGTATTTTTGTAAATATCAGTTTGGTGATTTGCTCCATTTTGAAAATCTAAATTGAGATGGAATAAACAGCTTGACAGCCCCTCTTTAGGTGCTTCATAATTGCTTGGGTTTTTATGGTGATTTTATTATTCTTGCTATACTGTATTATTATTTACTATTCTTGGGAAGGTGTTTTAGGAGTTGGAAAGTAAAAAACAGCACAGTGGTGGCACACATAAGGATGATCTTAAGCTTTGTTACTATGAGGTTTCCTCTCCCTTTTCTGTGCATTTTTAACTTCCCTATTAAATGCATATTCGGAAAACGTAACATTCAACCATACTGTTTCCTTCTCCCTGCCCCCTCCTCATTTATTGCTACCATAAATATATACTTTCTTCTTGAAGAAGTATTTTTTAAAAGAGAGAAAGAATTTTTTAATATTTATTTATTCTTTTTTATTTTATTTTATTTTTTTAGTTTTCCGGTGGACACAACATCTTTATTTTACTTTAATGTGGTGCTGAGGATCGAACCCAGTGCCCCGCGCATGCCAGGCGAGCGCGCTGCCACTTGAGCCACATCCCCAGCCCAAGAAGTATTTTTATAAAATACTCTGATTATGTCTCAAGATTTCACTTCTGATGACCAATACACAAACACTAGTTTATTGGTTTGTCATTCACGTATGTTTGTTTCTGACAACTCAAAGAAGTTCCATAACCAAAGAGAACTGCAGCTTTTCTGGCTGTCTCATTTCTCATAACTCTGATGATCCAGAAATCTACTTGTCATAAATGGGAGACACTAAGATAGAAAGTGTAGGGACTTCCGTAAGACCCCAGATATGCTCTTTAACCACCCCCTTGGACTTTTCTCCTTTGAATTTAAAGCCATTTTCTTGTTTTACTTAATCTTTATGTTTATTTTTTGCCATTTTCTAGACCTTATTAATCTAGCTCTCTGCCTGCTATGTATCATAAAAAGCTCTATGCACCTCCTTCTCCCCTGTACTTTATCTCCTGTCCTCCACGTTAACCCAAAGTATGTGCACAGATGTGTGCATCCTCACCTCAGATAAGCACATACCTGCCCCCACGTGAGTGCTACCTCTTCAGTCTTACCTCTCTCCCAAGACCCAATGCAGTCTCTCCTTTTATTCATATTGTCATTTTTTGACTGTGTGTTTATCTAGTTTTATATGACTGATTTGTCTTTCTTATTGTGAGCTCCTTTTTCCTCCTATATCTCTCTTATAGCCCTTACTACTTTGGTAAATATGTAGTAAGTGCTTACTACTCCTCAAAAACATGTCCTATGGAGCAGAAAAATAATTCAGAAAGTATGTTACCTTGGTCCTCATGTTACAAAAGAGGAAAGTTAGAACAGTGAAGTGACCTGTCTTCATTATGGCAGGACTACTAACTAGCAAATGCTGAACTAGAGCCAAGGAGGAGGTGGCAGTGATTGCTACCCAAATGGATAGTGGTGATGTGCCTTCCCTGAACAATAACCTGAAATTCTCCTGAGTATTTCTCCTGATTTTTCAGCTTCCCCTCATACCTGTAATAAAATCCTCCCCACTTTAGTGCTACAGAATGAAATCACAGTCCTTTCTGTGGAAAAATTCAATATCAGAATGTTTTTTTTTCAATTATTTATAAGCATTTATTCGTTTTTACTATGAGATCGTATAAAAGAAACCTCCTTTTAAAGTTTCACCAGCTGTTAAGTTTTTCATGAGAATAAATATCTTTTAAAAAGCTAGACAGATCTAAAATGCTTACTTGCTAGAACGTCCTACATTTAGATTTTTAAATTATATTCCAGAATTTCTTCCTTCATTAAACTTTGTGCTTTCATACATTAAAGAGCCAAGTTTAAGGGACATTCATTGATTCTACTTTGTTGTGACCCATAGTTACTGGCAGGTTATTTTGAATAGACAAGTTGGAGAGTTTTGTGCTTTAATTTTTCAGGAAAATGAACAACACTCTTTCCATCTACTTGCTTGAGGGCTAATTGAATTGTATGAATCACAAGGAAGAAAAATAAAACAATTCACAAAAGCAGTCTTCTAATTAAATGTATAATTTTTAAATGAAGTTTATAATGCAATTTGATAAATGGAAGAAAAAAAATTTATTATAAAAGCTTCACTTTTAGGTATTGATCAGAAATTAAAGGAAAAAATGGGAAAATTAGAAAAAGTCAATGAAAGAAGGGTGGGGGCACACACATATAGAGATGACCCACAAGGGAGGGTCCCTCTAGATCAAAGAATTTCATGAATCAGAGATGACAGGAAGTTGCTATTCCCTTGACTATACCTGTCCACAAACCTTTAGACATTTAACTAGAAGAATAGAGTCTCTGAACTTCAGTTTCTTTATCTGTATACCAGGATTATGGAACTAGATGACTTTTGATGTCCCATTGAGGTTTCTACAGCATTAATTTTTTTACTTTATTTTTATTCTGATATTTAAACCTTTCAAAGTTCCACACAAAATTGAAGACCCCAAGAAGCTTAATAAGCACATATTAGTTGAATGACGAAATTTAACCCTCAGTGAATGATATGTAAGTTATTTTAGTTATTTTCAGCCAAATATATTTATCATATTTATGGCATCTTGTGCTGACAGCTTTATGTTTTGAAATGAGTAATAGTAAACTCTGCTTATATTAATGGGGAATTAGCGTTTGATCTTTTAAGAGTGAAATTTTCAACATGAACATTTGAATAAAGTCTCTGATATTGATTGTGCATTTCAAACTGAAGCAAGTCTGAACTGGAAATGTTTCTTTCCAGAACCATCTGTTCTTATTCATTTCTTCTTTCTTTATTCTTTGCTCTGGCATGTATATTATTCTTGTACAGTGTTCTTCAGGGAACTGTAAACTAGAAAGACAAAGAAAGCCATACATCTTGTTTACAGCCTTGTCCAATCCTATCTGTAAGGATAAAGTAAGAAGATAAATGTTTCTGTTTGACAGATTTTAAATTTTGAAGTTTTTAAAACATTGAAGAAAAACAGCAATAAGATTGTGATGATGTTACTTAAGTGTAATGGAAAGATATAATGTTGATGCAGTTGTTTTGAAATTTTTAACTTTTGACCATAAAAGTTCCTATTCAAAGCTACTTGTTAGTTACATGCTTGAAATGTTATTTTAGGAGCTATTTCATCATATCTTACCACCCTTCTTTCAGCAAACTATATTAGTTTTGACTTTTGCTGTCAATGTAATCAGAATCTCTATCATGCAAAATATTCTTGGAGATTCTTGTTGGATCATATCTGTCCATCTCAAACTGGTTGCTAATTACATATACAAAAGCCCCATTTTATTTTAATACTTTTTTTAAAAAAAGGGAAGAAAATATCTTCTATTATAAGCAGGGATTACATTTTATGAACTGCCATTTTTCATCTTGCCCTCTTAACATAAAATCTATCCCACCAAATGAAGGTACCAACAGACTTTGGAGACCAAAATTGACTATTATTTGGGTGGTAAATTAATATTTGCCTTTTAAAAAATTATATTAATAGTGCTTTTTTTTCCAAATACACTTTAATTAGTTTTGTGACCCCTGTATACTAGTTTTTCCAGTGATAAATCAAAAGTAGAAATGATCAGCCCTGATTTTTCTTTGTACTAGGGAAACAGAACCAGAAAAATTAAGCTTCCACCAGGCCTAACATAGAAGCAGAAATAGGCTCAGATCTGAGATCAAGGTCCTTAGTCCCATCCCTCTGTCTTCTCCATCATACCCAGCCCCTTGGAAGGAGCACTGAAGTGCCATTTAGTGTGCTTTTTATAATAATTTGCTTTTCAGCACATCATCCAAGATGTGCTAGTTAAAACTTAATTGCCCTTTAGAATGATTTGTGACATGTCACCTTCATTCTTTTAACAATATTAATTCTACAAGTTAGTTTTATTACACACACATTATTTTAGGTAGAAAGATGTTCTCTTTTAGAATCTGGATTACTCCTCCAGGTAAAGTCTCTTCAAATCTCAGGAGGAGATAACAAATCAAACATTAAGAATTGAAACTGATAGAGGTTCATATATGATTTTATTTAAAGCATCAATGGAATATTTAGAATTTGTATCCAAAATTATCTTGATAATTGTCCTGTAATGATGCCCAATGTTGAGATTCCAGAATTCTTGAAATAATTATTTTTAGACAACAGCAGCTAGTAGAGTAGGATGGAGCACTTTGCAAACACTATAAGACCAATGGCTTCTCAGAACACTGACCCAAGCATATTAATCAATCTTTGATGGATACGTTTATTTATTATATAAATGTTTATGGAGTACCAGATACTGTTTTACTGAATACTGGGTACATATATAGCAATGAACAAGGAAAAGTGTATGCCCTCATCTTGTTGGTATCTAGTGGGTTGTCAAACAGTAAAACAAGTATGCAAATAAGATAATTAGGAGGTGATAAATAATGGAACAGAAGTGAATGGGCTGATATGCTAGGACATAAATAAGGATGCCAGCTTTGTGAGTTGTTAGGAAAAGAGCTCTCTTAAAAGGGGTCTTGAAGATAAGAATGAGCCAGGCATGCAAAGAGCCTTGCAGCCAGAGGAGACAGCAAGGGCAACACTCCTGAGAAGTGGCCCTATCTGCTCATTGACAATACAAGTCTCTTCCTACCTACCACTTGGAACACTGTGGTGATATCAATAGATGTAAATTTTAATCTCGGTTGGCTATCTATGTCTAATAGTCAATAAGGGAGAAGTTGAGGTCTTTTTCTGTACTTTGAGAAAGAAAGGAAAATTATCAGGGGGGACACAAGAGAGTAACATATGAAAACATTTAGAGATCAGCGTTTGAAGGTTTTCAAATCCTGCCTTGTGATGCCAGCTGTCGATGTGAGAGTTCCCAGAATCCAAAGATCTTGGTCGGATATAAAAATTGACCCGACCCTTGATGAATGGACAAATTTGGATTGACCAAAAGGAGGCAGTAAAGAGTGTTTCACAATGAGAGGACTGTGTAAATAAAGATGATAAGGTGGACTGAATTTGAAAGAATGCTTGAAACCAGGAAGTCTCAAGAGTACTCTCCACGGGAACAGAAAGTTCATAGGAAGTGTTGAAAGATCAGTAGAGCACTTTTGACAACAAAGGGAATCATTACAGTTTCTTGAACAAGAAAGTAGTATGGTAAAAAGGAGAACATTTGTACTATTAGATAAAAGTTAATTAAAACTAGAGGAAGAATCCTGAGAGGCTGGGTAAGAGAAGCTTTTTTTCTTCTGTTTCATTGTTTCTGGTAATGAGAACATGGCCTTATGCTCATCTCAGAGAGTATGCTGTACACAAGACACGAAGGAGTTGGTGATGACACTTAGTTACTGAAGGGCAATAAGTCAAATGTCAAAATGCCAGCTCTTGAGTCTAAGAAACTGAACAATTATCAGTGAAAGAACTAGGGATGTTTTCTGGGATATTAAATGATCCATGCAGAACTAGAGCAAAAGTGGAAAGTTGAATCTGGGAATATAAATAGGTGATGAAAACTGAGGGCTTAGCTCTTGGGAATGAATACTTACCTGGAAGGTGATAAGAGTAGGTGGCGGGGGAAGATGGGGATTAACAGAGTCAGAAAGATAATAAGCACGTGAGTAGGGAGAATGCACCAACACACCAAAACAGCAGTTGTATAAAGCCAATACAAGAAGGAATTTCAGGCTGTAAATAGAGAAAGTTCTTGAGGAAATACCATTATCATTATCACCGTAAAAATGACAAATAACCTTTTAGAATAATCACTAGGTGTCCCAAGTTTTTTAAATATAATAAAGTATTTATTTCTTTCCATAACCTTTAAAAAGAAAATGCTATCATTATCTCCATTTTACAGATGAAGAAACTTAGGCACAGAGATTAAACAATTTGCCCAAGATTACTCAGTTTGAAGAAGTGGAACTAAGATTCAAACACAGGCATTGTGCCTTCAAAGCTTGAGTCCTTAACTCTCATGCCATATGGTAATACCCAAAATGGTGTTTTAATTACATAGTTTAACTTCTATCTTATGTAAGTGTCTTGAAAAGGAGTTAATTAACAGTTTAAAAAGTTGGGTAGAAACCAGGAAGTCAACAGATGGCTGGACAGTGATTGGATAAATCCTTACAGCAGAAGACACCCTGAAATTCTCTAGGGTGAGGTAGAGAAAGGGAAGGAAGAAGAATGTACCCTTTGATCTATTTTTTCTTTCTCCTCTTCTCCCATAACACTATTAGTTGACGATAAAGGGAATTGTCCACTTTGACAAGAGAAGCGATACTAATTTGTGAGGCGAATGGCACCTTTATTTTATATTTAGCACTTTCTATATACTACAAATATGTGCATCTTTATTTGTGTACAAAGTTTATTTACATTGATTGTCAAAGTTTTAGACTAAAATTATTTGTTTCTTAACCTTCCTTACAAAATGAGAGTTAGATTCCCAAAACCTGAAGTCTAGATAGTAGCCTCAATGTTGGTTTTACTGGATTACCCTCACGGAGTTCAAATCTTGGGTTTTCTCTATTGGGAGGCTCAGGTCTTAGAGCAGGAGCTGTGGACAACTGTGCTGCCCTCTGGAGCAGACAGGCATGCTTTGATAACCACTTTAATCGTGTCTTTCTCATTTCCTGAAGAAGGCCTTTTCATCCATGCCCTTCAGGGCTCCTACCATCTTTCTCACTTCTCCCTTGTTTGAAGAGAAGGCAGAAAAAAACGTTAAATTCTCAGCCTACCAGGCTCACTAAGGAGTGCACCTGCGTGGTACCACAGCTATCACAGGGAGAGCTATGGTAGTCCTTCCTTCAGTGAACGAGGTAATGCCTTTCTTCGGACTTTAAACTCTGAATGGTTATGATCTGATCATTTTTTTATACAGCAAAATAATGTCCAATAGAATTGGCAGCTCAGAAACTTTTCTTATTTTTCCACTTAAACAGAATAAAATTCTTAGCATGACTCTCCATGATTTTGGCCCACATTATGGGTAAAGCCCACCCTTATTTGCAAGTATTCCCCTGTTTGGTCAGGCACGCTGCACTAGTCCGTATTTATTCTGCAGGCTTCTGCTTTCCTTCCTCTGTGCTTAGACTGATCCCACAGGGAGGCTCTCTCTTCCTATTCGTCTCTCCAAGTCTCTAGTAGTATTGGACCCAGTTCAATGGTGCATACACTCCTCATGTAATGTTATCTCCACCACACAGCCTTGCTGAATTCATCTAAACAAGATAAGATTGCATCTCCAGCTCTCATTTTATCTGTTCTAGATAATTATGTGCATATATTATCTTCCCTACTACACTGAGGCAGAATCTGTATCTAATTTAACTATGTATTTTCCATATTACCTACCCCTAACAGAAAGTTAAAGCTACAAGCTCTTAAGAGAACATATACATACTAGTGATAGTACGTCTTTCTAAAACTTCTCCTTTCTCTATGTCCTAATTAATAACTATGCTGAACTGGGTATAGGAACAGATCTCCTGGTTCTCAGTCCAGTACTTACTCTTTGACAATGGTGCTTCTCTTTCTAATACGCACATTGAAATGTGCTTTAGAATCCCCATCCAGGAGCCCCAGACCATAAAAATGAAAATCTGGGGAATGGAGCCCACACATCAGTTGTGTTAAGACCTCCACATGATTCTAATATGCAACCAAGACTAAGAACCCTACAGCTTGAAGGCCCCTGGATCATTTTTTGTACTAGGTAATTTTATTAATTTGAGAAACTTTTCTTTTTTTTTCAGATAAGCAATATTTGAAGTAGAAAAGTACTAAACATAATAGATCATTTTGTTTTGCTTTCAACAGTAGCTTACTTAACTGTTTAACTTTTCAGATTTTTCGAAAGAAAGCAGTGGAACTTGGGGTAAAATTGCTACCTGCATTTCATACTCCCTCTGGAATACCTTGGGCATTGCTGAATATGAAAAGGTAAAACTCTATTTTCAACAACATATTTTAAGGGGAAATGGTTGAGATTGTGGACTAATAAGTAAACTCTAGATGGATTAGTACTTGTGTGATTATAGTGACAAATTGACCCCACTGGACTCTGTCCTTGTGTTGGAAGCTATAAGCTTTTCAGTGTTCCATAGCCTCAGATGGGTCCATCATGTAGAGCATAGCCCCAGCAGGATCATGTAAACCAGACATGATCTGAGGTTTTCACTATTTCATGGAAAGATCACATCAGTGATACTGTCTCTCTCCATAAATATCAGTAGCATCCCACTGTCTTTTAAGTCATCATGAAATTGTTTCACTTCAGAGAAAGCAAATTCCTAAGAGCATTTAGCTACTGGGGATATTACAGAGATAGAACACTGGGAGAAATCAGATTCCCCCAAACAAAGGAGCTGGTAAAACTGACGCTTGGAGCACCTGAGACTTTCCTGCACACCATTGCAAGGAAGAAAGGGGGCTGATTCATTGACCCAGATCAATCCAACCTCTCATCCTCTTTGGGTGGGGAAACCTGGTGTGCCAAGTCCATGAGAATATGGCCCCAAGAAGAAACCTAAATTAAACAACTTTCTAGTATTCTCCCAGGGAGTTGTTTGGGTTTTCACAATAGTTTAAGCATGTCATTTAAGATTCTTAATTTCTTCCTTTCCATGAATTATTAATGGCTTATGGGCCTCTTTGAGATTATAAGGATGATGGTGAAGATTGCCACTATTATTATCATAAAGTATGGTGGGTTCTTTACACTTATTACCACACGTAAGTTTCACAATAGCCCAGTAAGGTCAATACTGTTGTTATCTCCATTTTATTCATAGGGAACTGGAGTCACAGAGAGATTAAGTAATTTGCCTTACATCATACAGTAAGTAAATGGTAGAGCTGTAATATGTATTTAGATGTTTATGTATATACATCGATGCATAAACACAAATGGGTTTCTTAGAAACACCAAAAAAATGAACAGGGTGGTGTGGCAGGATTAATGGACACTTATTCATAATTATTTTTAGTGACATTCTTTCCTGAAGTTAATTATGAAATTGCTGATTATTTTTTTAATAAATAAATCCATGAAAGGTCATGCTTTGTTTTAATTCATCCTGTGCCTTTCTATAAGTGTGTGTTTGTCTGGAGGGTGGGCATGTTGAGGCAGAGGGATGGGGAGTCTCCACACCACTGGGCTTCATTAAACTCATATAGTTCTCTGCTCTATAATGTCTCAGGGTCTGTTTTTCTGAATAGGGCTCATAAAGCTTTTTCTTATCAGCTTGAAATCTTTGCATGTTTTGCTTGTAACAGTAACTTACTTAAGGTAGGACAGAGTCTGAGCTTGGCTTGGAGGCAAGTTGGTGTTTATATGGAGACCCATACATTTTATATTTGGCTCATGTAGACCTTCTCTATTGCATTCCATATCAACAGACTCTGTATTTATAGATAGCATTCTGACCAGAATACCCTTTTCTTATGTAAGGTAAGATCCGGTAACAAAAGCATTGCTCAGTTAACTCACTTTTTCCCCTATCTGCCCTCTGAGAAAAATGATGTGGGTATAGTAGTACATTAAACTAATTGGTTACCAAGAGACCTGCTTCTAGGTAGAGACCTACTTGAGGTCTGTTTTCAGAGCAGTCATTTAAACTCTCCAGTCTTATTTATAAACTAGAAAGTAGGCTCGTTCAGTAGTTCTTTTGTGGGCTTCACGGACTTTCAGATTCCAATGAAATCTATACCTCATCTCATAAAATACAATTTCCTGAGTATACAGATTTGTCCACAATTTCCAAAAGTTAACAGCATCATGGTGCCCCCTAGGACCTGAGAACCTCAGGTTTGAATTCCTAGAGTAATGATAAATCAAGGTTCCTGATGTAGGATTCTGTGGAGCTAATTCCTCTTACTTCCTGAAAGGTAATGAAATCAGATAAAGTCTTACTAAAACTAATAGAGACGGTGTGGGCTAGTTATTTGTATAAGTTGAGTTAGTTATTGTAAGTTGCTGATATTTTATTAGTTCTGGCATCTCTTGAAATAGAGATAAGAAACTGGATTATGTTGAAGTATATTTAACTTTACTTAGTGTTTATTTGTAATAGTCAAGTGGATTGTTCCTTAGCGAAATCTATATTTAGTGTACTGTGAAGATTTTTTTCAGTACATAAGGAATAATTAACTATTAAATTCTAAATCCTTTATTATTTTTCATATCTGTACCTATCACGATATGAACTGTGGTGTGAAAATTTTTTATAATACTTAAGACTTTATGATTAATTTCAAAGATTACAGGAAATTTTTATATGGTGAAAAATAATGGTCGTTTTCATTTATGTATTCTCTGATGTCTTCAAGTTAAACCAGAGGAAATTAGGTAATCCTTGGCAGCTGATATGATATCTTCCTGGCAACTTGAATGAATTTTTTATTATGTGTTTTATTCACCTTTATTCTCGTTTACCAAATAGCAGTGACTTACCCAAATTCACACAATGAGCATTGGCAAGGTTAATAGTAAAGCCCACTAAAATCCTTCCTATCCCTTTGTCCAATCAACTATATTCTTATAATCCAGTCTCCCTTTATCTGCAAGCCTGATTTATTATATTGAGCTCCTTCCTATAAGGAAATAAAATGACATTTCCTATTTATCCACAATATTACTTTTCAAGTGTACATAGATGCTATTTTCTCTGAATCTTTGTGTTTTCACAGTCAAGACCTAGGAATGGGAAGGAGGGGGAGTCTTTTCTAGCTTTTGAAAGCTGTCACTAGCAAAAGTTCCAAAGGAGAAGGGGAAAACATGTCTGGCCAAATCATATGTTCTTAATTACCTTCCCAAAATAAGAGAATGTTAGTGGAAGGATGCCCAAGGTGGTGGCATGGAGGGTACTTTTTAGGCTAGAAATATATTCACTGTGAGCTGGCTTTGACTCTCAGCAAGAAAGATGATAGGAGGGACACTGAATATATATAATATCATATTCAATTTTTAAAATCATTATGATTTTACCAATACCTGTATTTCAACAAAAATATGAACTTCCTGGTATTATTTGTTCACATACCTCTAATGTTCTGATTTTTTCTCTAAAGATAATTAACATCTTTACTTTTTCTTTGTCAAAAACAAGCCTTTCTTTGAGTTCCTGGCATGATAACAGTTCTGTTCTAAGTCCTGGGAAGATTTTCTCTTTCTCTTCATTTTGCTCAAAAAGATAACAGGCATGTTCTTTCCCTCAGGGGATTCACAGCCTAGTTGATAAAGTAGAATATATACTTAATATGTCTTATTTTACATTCACATATGTAATTGACAAATGTAAGGTAGTCTGTTCCAGTAAAAGATAATAAATGCTCACTGGGTTGAATTTAAAACAAGCAGGGGAAGTTTATATGTTTGGAGTCAAAATACCAATAAGAGGAATTGGACTTCCATATTTGTGCAAACTGAAATATACAGAGAACCTAAATAATGTGTCATATGCTACCTTAGGAACTCTGTCCCAAAATCTGTTCAGAAAAAATATTTTTAAATTTTCTCTTCTGCTGAATCTATAATAAATTCTTAATTTAAGAGCATCCATATTAAGTTATAAGTTAACTAAAATTGTGATTTAATAGCAAGTGGTCATTTGATAGGCATGGTGTTACAGACAGTGTCAACCAGGCAAATATGCCCACTTCACCTGTACAGTTATAGAATGAAGATGCTTAGGATATGTAATGTCTCTGATAAAAGAGAACCATTGCCTTTCTAACAGATTAGATTTTGATATAACTCAATTTCTCTAATGTGAAAATGTCAGAGATTGATGTCTGATCTTGTTACTACTATTAGCAAGAGGCCCTGTGCAGTTTTTTCTCTAACTGCAGAAAAAGTCACCTCTGTGGTTTGTAAAATCAAGCATTTCCCCATTTCCATATTTCCAGGTAGAATGCAAGCCTGGTGTAAAGTAGACTTAGATTAGATTTTGGACTTTCTAAAGTGTGTTCTTAATTTAAAATAATGTAGTTAATGTTCCCATTATTCATTTCTATCACAAAGCATACAATGTGGGCATTCCTAATAATTATTCTGTCTTTCTTGATAAATGACTTAGTTTTAGCTAGGTACTGTTTTATCACTTGTTCTGTTGTGGTTTTTTCTGAACTGCCACTTGCCTGGTGGTTATATTAAGTTAAGAACTGTCTAGAGTGTGTGCTTTTATTGCACATATTGAGGCATGTGCCAGGCCTGGCCTATCTCCATTCAGATTCTCATTAGTCAGCAAGGTGATGAATGAGGCCCATCCCCCTCACCTGTTTTTATTTCCTTCTTGGCAAAGTTTTATTTACTGATTATTCTAATTATCTGACAACAATACATACTGTGTCATTAGTTACACGGAAGCTCATTTTATTATAATTGCAAAGTCCTTTACCTGAACAGGGCCTTATTAAGAGCAGTACATGGCTTTTAATAGTGAAAGATTATCCTGTGTGAAGTGTACACAGTGTATATATTTAAACAAAAGGTGATAGACTTCTTATTGGGATTTTAATATCTTGGTGGTATAAAGTGCTAAAATATTAAATTGTAGTAGGTTAGTTTTAATTGACACAAACAAGAAGAGCCAGTTTAATGGATTAAATATTTTTAAAGTATTTTCCATATATCTACATTAATAAATTTCTACATTATTAAATCTGCTAACCATTTCCAAAGTTTCTGATTTCAAATTTGAAGGAAATATATGTTTTAAGATGAAACAGAAAACAATTCCATACTTTCACATCATAGGAATAGTATTAAAATATTAATAAACAAATTTCCTGAGCATAAGTAGATCAAACTGACTTAATGATTTGTTAGTATTCAAGAGGCAAAAAATACCCCTTAATTACCCCAAAAATGTTCTAAAGCCTGTGATGTAAGTCTGAATGTAAAATCAGAGCCTCAGCTTACATTTTATGTTTTATTTATATATTTCACAGATCTGAATTCTTATTCAAAGATAAGTTTACCAACTCAGAAAAGTAAAAAGAGAAGTTATAGTCTTGCCGCTATCTTAAGCTAAACTTTTCATGGGTTCTTTTACCTCTGGAATCCTTTTATCCTCTGAATTAGACATTTTGTTATATTGGATTTCCCTCTTTTATTTTTTTTTCATTTGTACTTTTTCTGGAAATGGTAATCAATCATACTTTACATTTCAAAAATGACAGGCCAGAGTTATTAATATCAGACCTTTGAACAGGTTTCCTCTCAAGGTTCGGTTTTGTTTACCCCATTACTGCCCGCACAGGCCACAGTTAGTGGGAAAGGAATCAGGCTTAATTAGGAAAAGCTTGCTAATAGGGGAGATGGCCAGACACTCATCCTAAAGGCCATTTCAAAGAATTCAGTACCTGAAAGGGTTTTTTTATGGGGAGAGAAAAAAGCAGGAAAGTGAGTCAGTTAACAGGTGTGCATTGAGCTGCAGATATTCAAAGGTGTTTTCCTTTCTCTTAGTAGGGCAGCCCTGTAAGTTTGCCCTTAGTGGGGCAACCTTCTGCTCCTGAGCCAGTTTATAAGCATTTAAAGGAACCACAGTATTTTCATGCAAGTTAAACATTGTTCTTTGTGATTATCAAATACTTTGATATTATTTGAAGACCATCAGGTGTTCCAGGTTCTGAAAAACTAAAGATTACTGATTAGGAAGTCCAGGAGACTAATGTTTTTTTTTTTTGTTTGTTTGTTTTTCTCTTCGGTCCTTTTTACTGGACTAGTTGACTATAGTAGTTAATGTGTCAGCCTCTCAAAGTGGGGATGTCTTTTAAAGATAAGCTTTTTGTGGTCTGGGGTTGTGGCTCAGTGGTAGAGCGCTTGCCTTGAGTGTGGGAGGCCCTGGGTTCAATCCTCAGCACCACATAAAGTAAATAAATAAGTGAAGTAAAGGTATAAAAAAAAGATAAACTTTTTGTCCTGTCAAAGTTGTAATGCTGAGCAAAGGGAAAAACAGAATAACTTTACAAGGGGGAATTTTCAAAATCTCAAGTAGGGTAGTGTTAAAAACAAAATGGTACAGACATTACTGTTGTGATATTATCATAGTTAAAGCTCTACTTATTAACACTGTCAGTATAAATTTAAACCATGGATAATTGACTATCAGAGTTTGCCTTCTCATAGTGAAGCTAAAACAACAGCAATATGGCATCTATCCTGATGACCTCACAAGGCTTTGTTGAAAATGTAATTGAATAATACCTTGAAAAAAAACATTGTAGAGTGTCAGGAAATAAATGCGTGTTGGGTTTATTCTTTATGGTCTTATTGTCAATATTTGACTATAAAATAATATATACAGATATGGCCTGTGAAAATGAAGGAGTTAAGGATGTGCCATCTCAAAACATGCCACATTATTATATTGGTTATTTCAAGCTGAATTCACCCAAAGAACTGTAAGTGCACAAGGGCCATTTGACCTGTTCTTTCCTACATGCAGATTCTTTTGAGAAGGTATGCCCTTCCCTTGCAGGCAAGAAAATAACCTTCATCACAAAGAGACTGGCAATCTGAATAAATAAGCTCTTTGGAATAAACTGATATATCATTCACCCGATATATCTCTCAGTGACACCCCTAGAATTTACTGCCCTCATCCAGTGATCCTTGTATCCTATTATTACTTCACAAATTTGTTGGTCCCTGTTTAAAAAGTATGAAAGTATCTTGCTTTGGTCATTGTGCCAGACTAAATGTCATGTGATTCCCATATACATATGAAATCCATAAAACTTGTCCTTGTATGCTTTTCTCCTGTTAATCAGCCTTATATTAATTTGGTTCCTAAATCCAGCCAGAGAGCTCACATAAGAACTAAGGCAGAGGAGGAAGAGGATCTCTCCTTCCCCTGTAATAAAATTGTAGATTGCTAGAACTAACTTGGTGCTAATGTCCTTTCAGTAGTCTTCAGCTATTAGGCCATCAATGCCCCTAACCTATTCTCAAGCTGAGTTCTATATTCTTAAGCCAATAAGGGAGATAGTATTGGTAGAACTGACTAGAAATATGGAGTACGCGTCCGAGGTCTATATAGAATGATGTGGTTTTGTGCACAAGCTTTTATTGTTTTTCTTTAATTATTATTTTGGATCCAGCATGTAGGGTTAAAACTGAATTTACTCTATAAAATTACATTTACTGGTGAATTATCCGTTCTAGAAATTAGAGCTGTGCAATCTATGAGATTTTAAAGTATGTGAGGCAATAAAAGGTTATGTTCTTTTTTAAAGTCCAGCAGGCTAGCTAATGCCTAATTATTATGGTACAAACTCAGTCTGAAGAACTGGGTGCATTCCTGCTATAAACATCCACATAGCCCTATTTTCTTATTCTTAGGCTATGCTGCTTCTACTAAATGTCTAACCACTGTGGTCACTTTACATCAGTGATTTTCAACCTTCCCAGTACTTTGAAATAATAGAGAAATTAATATATATATATATATATATATATATATATATATATATATATATATATATATATGTGTGTGTGTGTGTGTGTGTGTGTGTGTGTGTATCCATATATATATATGTATATATATATACATATATATATGTATGTATACACACACAAAAAAATATTGCTGCATCCCTCATCCCTTTTCTTCCAATCTGTTTCAACTGATTTGGGGGTTGGGTCCTGGTATTTATTTAAAGTATCCCTGTTATTCACAATTTGCTGATTCCCCCTCAAAAAGGGAGACCCCCAAAGCAGGATCTTTTACATTCAGTGTCACAAATACAAACACTTGGGACCACTGAGTTCTAACAGCACAAGTTGAGGTAGTGGCCAGAGAATGGAGAAGCAGGAGACCAGTTTCCAGATAAGCCTCTCAACCCAATGGAGATGAAATCATAGATATGGGGGGGAGGGGGAATGAGACAGAAGAACAGGCTAATAAAGGGGAGAAATATTCATGTATTTTCATAGATGGGGATTTTCCAGAGCTCAGGCACAACCCCTTTTTTCTCTCTTTATGGTCTCATGCTTCCCATCCTGGTGGCAGTTAGGTGTGTCACGTAGTGTAGAAATTAGATTATAATGATGTGAGAAATTATCTGGTGGTCACTCTCAGCCATCTTAGATCCAACTGGTTTGGTCTAGTCTACTTGAAGGAAAATTTCTGGTCTTCAGGTGTCCTGTCTTCAAAGACAAGCAAGATTAGAAATTCTAATCAAGTAGAGTAGTTCTGCTAGACCAGGTAGGCAGTACACTGGGTAACATCCCAGAGTGTTCTAATATTCAACAAGGGTTAGAATCACGACTTTAGGGTTAATATTTATATGCCAAGGAGAGCTTCATTTCTTCCTCACCTTTGAAAACTTTCCACCATCCTTGATGGTCAATTTAATTATTGAAATATAACAATATCAGAAAATTAGTTTGTAAATACCCAACTTTAGGAGAACAATGTTTTTCAAACTTGGACAGTATCTGAGAATTTCTGGAGAGCTTGTTGAAACCTATATTACTACATCCTATACAAAGAGTTTCTGATTTGGTCAGGTTTTAGTAAGGTTTTATAGTTGCTCTTCTAATCAGATCCCCACTAATGCAGAAGCCTCTGCTGCTGCTGATCCAAGACCACACTTTGAGCAGTATTGTAATAAGAAATGACTGAGTCATCAGCTGGTGGCTCACTCCTATAACCCCAGCTACTCAGGAGGCTAAGGCAGGAAGATTGCAAGTATAGGGCCAGCTGGGGAACTTAGATCCTATCTCAAGCAAAATTTATGAAGAAAAGACAAGACTGAGTCATCTGCGTTCTTTATATCTTATATGTCTTAGCTGCTCAGTGAGGCAGCTAACTCCACTGTTAGGAAGGTGGCACCTGGGTATATTCTTTTGGTCATTAATTATACTTTTGTTAATGACTATGCAAAGTTTCCACTTAAGTTGAAGCAGTTTGTTGCTGCTTCTGAAAAGCCACTAATTCCGAACATTAATTACCTTAAAATAATTTACATGTTCTTTTTTCCCCTTGTACTTCTTTTTTTCTTCAACCTAATGAGACTAGAAAACCAACTTTGAGCCATCCTAGCATAAAGAAAACAAAAAGGTATTTTTAATTAAGAACTTGAGGGTAACTGTTTAAAAGCAAAGCCATTTCAATAAAACCATATTTGTGGCTTCAGGCAGAGTAACTTTATTATAAGCAGCAGGGGACCTGGCTCCATAACTTAAGGTACTACACAAGCCAAAGAAGAGGCAAGGTTTATCTTCCCTCCAGATGAGTAGGAGGAAGCGAAGGCCTCTTCTGAGATCACTTAACCCTCTCACTAAACCTTGGATCACTGTGTCCACCATGCACTCAGCATATTGACCAAACTAAAGGCATTTACTTATTGCAAGCAGACAGATAGCAACACTTATTTAAATGCTCTTTGTTATAGCCTCCATTATGAAGAGGTAAGCAATGAACAGTTTGAACAGAGAATATTTTGATGTTATTCGTCATGCACTATAATGCAGTTATAGTGAAAAAGCTTCGGGATTCCGAAGTACCTTCCTTGCTTCTCACTTCCCTGGTCATGATTGAAGTTAACACCCAGGTAGATGAGATTTTAAAGTATCTTTTTATTCTATGGAAGAAAAAACAGACCACATCTGCTTCTAAACACTGGCTCTGGGATTCTCATTTCTTCTGCATCTTGCCCTCGGAATTCCACCTGCACAGACATCTTCTGTGCTTGTGATTGGCAAGGGAAGAAAATTGAAATGTGAATGGAGTGGCCTAGTTGATGGATCCCTCAACCATGAATTAGATATTTTAAAATATTTTTCTACACTTTCATAAGCTCCTATATTTTAAGGGTAAATTGTAGCATATGAATAATAAGTGCAGGAATTTGTCAAAGGTGATGTGCAGATAATTGAAAACCAATCTATCCCAAGAAGGTTACTTAAATCCTTTTTTAAAAAATTACTGGTGATATGTGGGAAGTCTGTTAATGCTACCAGAGTTCTAGACCAGAGGCCCAACTCTGCAGGTCCCAACAAATAAGATCTAGCCACTTGCCCCAAAAACCAAGTGGAAAAAATAATAGTAAAAAGCAGGAAAAGAACTTTAATCATAGTGTAGCTATTCTATAAAGACAAAGGGGACCAGCATTTCCAGCCCTGTCTTCCAGGGAATACATCCATGAGCTTCTGAGTTACATAGATAAAGGGGGAGCCAGTCTTGGTCAGACTGTGATCTGGTTGATCATTCTCTCAGGATTAGTCATCCAAGGCCTCATCTGATACACAAAAGTTGCCATTACCTGGGGTTAGTTTGAACTGAGCACAAGATGTTTATCAATCAGATCTGTTCTTCCTGGAATTCAAGGTGACTGACAATAGCAAAGAAGATATACAAAATGGAGGCAGAGACGCCAAATGTTTTATCCTGCTTTTAGTTACCCATTGAACATTTGTAGACCCATGTAAAGAGTCTAAGTTCTTATTACATTAAGAGACCTTCCTCATGCTTCAATTTGGGGCAGATAGAACCTTAGTACAAAGTACATGGGATTGAATTGTTAAATTTGACCATTGCTTTCCCCACAGTATCTAGCACTCTTTAAACAGTTAACTCACTAGGAAATTTTTATATACAAACCATTATAGGTATTCGAATGCAGTGAACTAAGTTTTTCAAATGTACAGAACTAAGATTTTATAGATTCAGCTTTGTTCACTCCATTCACACAATTGGTAGCAAATCAGCCTTAGCAATTTAAAATTTATGCTGTGTACAGAACTTAGATTAGGGACAAGTCAGAACACATAAATTCATACACCACCTTTGCAGGCCAGCAATGGAATAATCTCTTCAAGGAATTGACTTCCCCAGGTTTTTAATGAGCCAGCAATCAATTTTCCTGTGATTGATCTCAAGACCAGGCTTCTGTTGTTAGTGTGGGGCCAACCTTTCAAATATCTAATTAATAAAATTTAAAAGTTTATGAAGTAGTTTGAATAGATATTTGAAAATCAGCCCAGGTATCAAGGCACTTTACCAGCCCTTATAATTGTTAATCATTGTAAATATTCAACTTAATACATTGAATCTGAGTGGGAGTTGGAAGGTCAATATAAAATATTTAGACTACAGCCAATAATTTTTAAAAGCCTCCCAGTCTCAGTGGTACATTAACCACTCCAGGTTTCTTCCTTGTGCCATAATAGCTATAGTGGATCTCTTCTGGAAAATGGGATGAACAATAATTGATTGCAGTCTCTTATTAACTGGAGAAGGAAAGTGATGGAGCAGTACTAAGAATTAATTGTAATTTACGAATCTGGAAATTAATGTGCAGCTGGGCATGAGTACAGGCAGTGCAATTTGGTGATTTAGCAATCATGACAAATTATCTTCATCTGTAAGGTGGAGAGTTGTTAGAGTTCCTTTATTCAGTTTTTAGTAGCAGACGCAGCTTCAGGAAGACTTTATACGAATGCTCATGTTGCCCTTTTGTCCTGAAAATGTCAGTTGGAACTTAGTATTATTAATTAAATATCACTTTCCCTCTTTGTCATGTCATGCTATAGTTTTTATAGAACATTTGTACAAAACAGTGATTACTGGTAATTGACCTGCATATGTTGAATAATCTTAAAATGCGACTGAGAGTTTAATGTACCTTGTAAATTGAGAGGCTTCCAATTAAGTCAAGTTCTTAAGATAATCACTTTCAAAACTAATCAAGTAATAGGACATTAGTAAAGTTCTTATTGACTTAATTGTGACAAATTAATAAACAGATCCAGTGCAATTACTACAATGGCTTTATCAGTGAACAGTTTTCCAAAATTTAAGCATAAATCGGTGCTGCACACCCCCCCAAAGTAAAACAAAAATTAAATAAGCCATTTTAAGGTTGGTATAATTTCTAATAGCTGTGTTTGAAAGCTCTTAGAAGTTTGGATTTTTTTGTGTGTTTCTTTTAAAATATCATTACCTTTGTTTATTTCAAAGGTCAGTGAATCTACTTTCTGAGCCCTTAGAGCACATGACTTTACAAGAGACCTTTCATATGCTTTGGACAAGACTGTTACCTCTTATGTGTTCTCTCATCTCGGCTTTTTATGCCCTGTGCCACTGTATTGGTGCATCTTCTCTCTGTTGAGAGCTATAGAATGTCTTCTGCTCTCTGTCCCCAAGAGCTATCCCCATGGTATGTTTTTATACCTGGTAGGCACTCTGAAAATGGACATTGGAAAGTGAGTGGATTGTGAATTAAGATTTGCCATAATTTTTAAATATTTGACAGTGCCAATTTCCATAACTGGGCTGATTGTATTTAAGAGAGATCAGCAGAAACAAAGGTCAGCAGAAAAAGCAGGGATATAAATCAAAACATATCAAACTCGTGTGTGTGTGTGTGTGTGTGTGTGTGTGTGTGTGTAAGATGCTGTTTTATTGAATATAACTTTCTTAACTGTGATCACAAGTCCTCTCTGAAAATTGGCCCTTATAACTTTGTTAAAGTAGACTTAATAAGTAGTATCAGTTTTACAAATATAATGCTTATGATAGAATCTAGAAATCTGAGAATCTGGAGAGTGAGATCATTGGGATCGAAAAGAATAGATAGCTGTGTAATTGCAGGCCCCCAGATGGGTCAGTGCCTGCTTGCTACCCCTTTATATCTCCAGAAATCATCATGGAGCCATCTTCACCACTTATGATTGAGTCATATGTCAGGATGCATGGGTTTTCTAGTAAAGAAGTGTGTGCATGTGCGTGTGTATGTGTGTGTGTGTGTGTGTGTGTGATGTATACACACATTTGTAATTCTAATGGTTCTCTATGTATTCTGTTTATAACGCACAGTCCTCCGCAAACAAGGAAGCATTATAGAGTCCTAGTAGTAATTGTCATCATCTGGGACAACAAAGGAAAGTACACAATGAAGCAACCCAGCTGAAGAAGGATGATTTTAAATTATCAGAATACCCTAAAATGAGACTGAAATAAGGACTAAAGTTACAGCAATTTTCCTAATTTTAAAGTATTTAATTGCAGTTCTTAAATTTATTAGGAAAAAAGAGAATGTTAATACTGTATAAGTGGAGCACTTTTAGCCATTTATTTATATGTGAATCACTATAACTGGTTTCATGATGAAATAAGGATTTGCACCCCACAAATTCATCAAGACCATAAACCAGTGGTCTTTAAACTCTTTTGATTGCTTTCTCATCAGTAAAATATTTTTTGTACACTTACTGTTAATTTAATATATATATAAAGTTATATAATTTTATGATATGTGTATTTTAAAAATATATAATTTTATAATATATTTATATATGCATATATAATATACATATATACATACACATATATATGCACCATTGTATTAATGTCATGATCATTATAAATAACATTCAAAAATTAAATTATAAATTACAAATTAATAAGATATAGATAAAATGAAATATTTATAAATTATTGAGAGTAGAGGAATATTTTTAGTGAGACCAGAATGAAATATATATTTTTTAAAAAGTCATTAAAATTTCATTTTTGGTAGCGATTCAAAGGTTTTATTCTGTGTTGCTTTTGTCAAAACTTTGTTAACATCTGTCCCAGGTAGAAAAGATACAAAGTTGTGTTGATGAAAGAAGTCCAATATTGACTGACCTTCTTAGAACATGTTTGTTTTAAATGCCACTGTTGAGTTAGACAAAGAATTTTCTTAAAATTCTGGTAGAAAATGTTCATCTTTCGTGGTACTATCATTTATTCTTACAAATTAATAGAAAGGTGTTTTGCCTGTCTAATTTTAATATATAATTATATACATTTTAAAAATTTTAAATATGTAAGTTGTTTTTATATGTATACGTGCACACACACACACACAAACACATACAGAGTTTGTAAAAATGAATTCAGAAACCCCTGAAATGCCTTCTCTGGAAGACTTTAAAGTGAAATAGAGAATTCCATGTGTAAGTTTGGTACAAATATGAGTTTTATAGATGAACCACTTTCACAAATATTTTCATAAACATCCAATTTCAAGGTGATCTTTCCTTAGAATGAGTTTCTTTCTAAATGCAGATGTTTTATTCATGTTAAATTGTCGCCTTTATCTTGCAGTGGTTGATTGTGTTGTTTTCTACCTATTCTATTCAAATATTTCATAAGTAGCATACTAATGGACAACCACTTGTCACAGAAAACACAAGCGAGCTAGGAGGCACCTTTCTTTCTGTGAAATGACCACTCTTGATTAAATGCTTGACCTCAAGACAATCAGAAAAGCTCCATTTGATGCAAAATATTATGATGGTCACTTTCCAGCTTGTTAATGAAGTATTGTGATATTGTAATTATTCTCCAGTGTAAAAGTTTTGGAATCTACAATACATCGAAAGTCACTGGAGGCTATAAAACAAGGGAAGGTTCCATTGCCAAGTTCTAGTTGTGGAGTCTATACTGGAACCTCCTGTATGGAACCTTTCACAGAGGCACCAAGAGTGAGCAGTGTGTATCTGAATATTTAATTTTATAAAGTTTTTTTCCCCACTTTTAAATAAAATATTTAGAAATAGCAGCTTTGATAGCTTCTTCCTACACCCTAATTAAGAGTCTGGCATTAAGCTTCAAAGGCTGCTGCCATAAACAATAAATATCTGAATGTCATCTACCTTTAAGTTCAGACCAATTTCTTATCACTTGGCAGTTCATAATGGGCATATTGTCTCATTATATTAAGTGGGCTTTGATCTTGTTTAGATTATTCTTGAGAACATTTTTTTAAATTGGCTTAGAGGAAAGTTCTAAATTACTTTTAGCTAGATATAAATATTATGAAACTAAATAATCCTATGACACATTCTCTTTTATTTGTATTAATTTTCTCCACTTTAAAGTGGGCCAACTACAGCTGTATGCTCAAAATGGTTATTTATTAGATCAAGAGGGTTTTTTCGGATGAAATAGCTCAGAAAGTGCTTAATCACATGAGCCCTTAAATGTTGGGTGAGTAGGCAACAAAATGGTGGAGGGTGTAGGTCAGTAGAGAAAGAGAGATGCTGTAAAATGAACAGCACATTTGGTGAGAATATCCAAGATTTTTAGTGTATTCATAGGGATTCACATTACAGAATTCACTAATTTCAGCTTCTGAGTGCAATGAGCAATAAATCCACAATATCATATTTATACTTAAAAAGGAGCTTCAAAAATAAAATTCATAGAATTAATGTAGCACCATATACAATAATGTAGAACTATAAATTTGCTTTTCAAATGGTGTGATTCTACTTCATGTACAACCAGAGAAGTGAAAAATTCTGTTCCATTTATGTACAGTGAACCAAAGAGTTTTCTACTGTCATGTATAACTGATTAGAACTAATAAAAAATTATAAAAATTTAAAAATTAAAATAAATAAATAAATTTGCTTTTCAAGTTTTTCTAAGATTTTCTAGGTCCCTTTTGAAACTAAAGGTGATGCAAAATATATTTGCTACTGTCTTGATTCTAAAGGAAAAGTGTGTAAAGGGGAAGAGGAGGGAGTTGGGAGGAATTGTGAGTACACAAACTTTGGGCATCCCAACAAGCCAGTAGTGATGCTTTAAGCTTCCACAATTCCCTAGTTTTCAGAGAACTTCCATATATTTATATATTTTCAAGGTCTCATTAATTTGATTTCATCTAATCTGGCCTAGACATAATATCTTAATTTTTGAACTCTTGGAACTAAAATAAATAATTTTATGCTTTAAGATTTCCCAGTATCTGGGGGAAAGGTAGGGAAGAGAAAATGATCTTAGCATTTCACTGGGACTGTAAGGTATTACTGTTAATGTATTTGGACCATATTCATCACTAATCAATTCCAAGCGTATTTTAAAGGCTTTCCATGGGTATGATTGAATTTTATGTACCTTCCAGAACTAAATTTGACTGGTCAGATTAGGTTCTGCTGTACATGACCACCTTTTGTTAGCCTCACTCTCACTATTTAAAACTAAAAGTAAAGATAAACTTACAGAACCTCCTCTCGAGAGTTAAAAATGGGAAACAATTTTCATTGCACCTTTCTTGTCAGGATGCAAAAGCTAGAATCATGTAAATCTTTTCTTCATCGTCTCTTCCAGAATATGAGACCTGAGTTCTTTTATATATCTTATTAGAACCAGTGTCCCTTCCTCAGTGCCATCCTTTGCCTCCTGTGCTTTCTGCTCTCCCCTCTCTTTGTGATAATGTGATGAGAACTTGAAAGTGTATTCAGGAGGAACCTCAGTGATAAGGGTGACAGTATTCTCTGCAGTTCTATCACTTCCTGATTCCAGGCCCTTCATGCGCAGGAGGCCTCTTGGTCTTTCCTCCCACTTCAGATCTCCAGCTCTCCTCTCTTCCCCTTTCGCGTTACCCACACAGCACCTCATCCTCCCCACTCTATAGCGATAATTACCAGACTCCCTGGAAGCCTCTCTAGGTAAAGCATCTCAGTACTTCTTATGTTTGGGTCCTGAGATTGTACCTGAATCATCTACCATTACTTCCCTTGACTCAGAAAGTAGAATCTATTGTCAGTCTTCATGTTCTTGAAATCTCATTTGCCCAGAAGCTTGATTCTGAGCCCTCTTTCCTTTCCCCACTCTGTCCTTTTTCCTCTTGCTAATACTCCATTATTATATTTCACAGTATGTTTCTCTGTTCCTTTATACTGTTCTTACTGTTTTTTTTCCCTTCAACTCTCTTCAGGCCCTTTATTAGATAAGGTTCTCCAGACATGTTTAACAGAACCAGTAGGAAACATACATGCATTCCTGGGAATTGGCTCATCCCATCATTATGGAGGCCAAATAACCCCACTGTCTGCCATCTGCAAGGTGGAGACCAAGGAAATCTGGTGATGCAACTTAGTCTGAGACCCAAGAACCAGAAAGCACTGGTTGTAGGTCCTGTGAATCAGGAGCTCCGGTGCCCAAGAATCTACTCTCTGGAGAGATAAAAATGGGAAACTATTTTCATAACACCCTTCTCAGCAGTATGCAAAAGCTAGGATTAAGTAAATCTTTCCCTTCATCTTCTCTTCTAGAATAAAGAACCTGAGTTCTTCTAAATATATTGTTAGAACCAGTTTTCCTTCCTCAGTGCAAGAGAATATGATGTCCCAGCTAAAGTATAGCAAATTCTCCCCTTTGTCCACCTTTTTGTTCTATCCAGGTTTTAACAGCCTGGATGATATCCACCCACATTGGTCCTTAGCCAGTCTGATTCAGATGTTGATCTCTTCTACAAACACCCTCACAAATACATTCAGAAATATTTTACCAGCTATCTTGACTTCTACAGTCCAGCCAAGTTGACATATAGAATTAACCATCACAGGTCCTTTATCATCACTTATTTCAGCCACTGCAATAAACTTTAATGCATTTTCTTGCTGGTTTCCATGTCATCTACCTTTCAAAGTCCCACACTGTTGAAACTTTATACACACACACACACACACACACACACACACACACACACCAGGGATTGAATCCAGAGGCACTTAACCACTGACCCACATCCCCAGCTGCTTTTTATATTTTATTTTGAGATAGTATCTTGCTAGGTTGCTTAGAGCTTGGCTAAATTGCTGAGGCTGGCTTTGAACTCGAAATCCTCCTGCCTCAGCCTTCTGAGCTGCTGGGATTATAGACTTGTACCACTGCCCCCTGGCTCTGTTGAAACATTTTTAAAATGAAAATGTCACCATGCCACTTCCTTGTCTCTTCTTTAGTGGCAACTTATTACTTTATATTAAAAAACAAAATAAAAAGATGCCACATAATCTATACTTATGTTATATACATCTCTACATTATCTCAGTTTTGCCATAATTTCTACTTCCTCTGTTTGCTCTCTTTGTTCTGTCTGGAACAACCTTCACTTCTCCCTTCACCTTCAAGTCTCAGTTTGGGCATAACCATTCTGGAAAGTCTTCCTCACCTTCCCTACTGTGCTCAGTTTCCCTCATTGCCCTTATAGAGTGGCCTTGCTTGTCTCTATCCTGGAATATTCTCCCTCAGTTACAAGTGTCCAGATGCTCCTTTGTGGATCTGGTTGAACCCTCAAAGATGTTGGATAACATTGTTCCTTCAGGCATTAGTAAAGGACTATGGCTGTGAGCAATTTCAGGGTGTTAGACACCCTGGCTGTGAGGCACAGACATCTAAAAGATTCGAGGAGTCACTGACCTGGGGAGTAGTTGTTCCCAGTACCTGTCACTTCCAGGCATCCAGGTAGATTCAGGTATATATAAGTGAATATATACACCTCTGTAGTTGTACTGGCTCTTTCAAACCCTTGCAGGCAAACACATCAGAGTCCCCCTATATTGTAAGACAATAGTCACTTCTTATTCTTAAATTCTTAAATCTCTAGCCCAGTCCTTGCTAGTGAATTTTATCCTTATATCCAGCTGGATGCAAGATAGCCCCTCAACTTAATATGTCAAAAAATCATGTGCATAATGTTAACCCTCAAACAAGTTTTCCTTCCAGACTGACCTTTTGTTATACCAGTAATCTCAGTTCAAAACCCTGAGGTCATCTTTAAATTCTTTTCCCTGACAGTCTGTCATCAGATCCAATCTACTACTTTACCATAATATTTTTGACATGTCTCACAGATGAGTTTCTTTGCCATTCTCACTCCATCACCCTGCTTGGCTCCCATCAGTTCGGTTCTGCTATACAGCAATATCTTTGGAAATGGTCTTCCTGCTGCCAATTTCTCTTTCCTTCCTTTTGACTATGTGCATGCACACACACACACACACACACACACACACACACACACACATCACAGCTAAATTTATCTTCTCAAAACATATTATTCCTCTGCTCTCTACACTTTCTCCCTTCAGTCCAGAATCTTTAATTGCTTCCCAGAGATGCTGGGCTTTTTTCAAATAGGTATTCTGCTCCTAAATTCCTGTATTCATGCTTATATAGCATCCTTTGTTTAGAAGATCCCTTTTACTTTTTACCCTAAACAACCCTGCTATTTTTTTTTTTTGGAGGTGCTAATTTTCTTATAGAAGTTTTACACATTTCACATCCTCAATGCACATTTCAATGACAAGGATTAAAGAAATAAAGGGAAGACATGGCTTTGTATAAAAAGAGGGGGAAAAAACTCTTCTGAGATAAAGTGCTAGTTTTCTTTGCAAGAGGGTTGAGAATGAGGATTTGTTAGAGTTGAGAGGACTATATTCTTTTTTTAATTAAATTATTTATTTATTCTAATTTGTTATACATGATGACAGAATGCAATTCATTTCATATTACACATATAGAGCACAATTTTTCAAGTCACTGATTGTACACAAATATTTTCACACCATTCATATCTTCATACATGTACTTAGAGTAATGATGTCTAACCATCATTCCTATCCCCCACTCCCTCCTTTCCCCTCCCTTCACTTCACATTATGTTCTCCAACTTCGTCCACTTACCTGCAAATGCCTTGATTCAAGACTGCTATTTTTTTAATTTATACATGACAGCAGAATGCATTACAATTCTTATTACACATATGGAGCACAATTTTTCATATCTCTGGTTGTTGTATATGTAGTATATTCACACCAATTCATACCTTCATACCTGTACTTTGGATAATAATGATCATCACATTCCACCATCATTAATAACCCCATGCCCTCTCCCTTCTCCTCCCACCCATCTGCCCTATCGAGAGCTCATGTATTCCTCCAATGCTCCCCCTTCCTAGGAATCAGTCTCCTTATATCAAAGAAAACATTCAGCATTTGTTTTTTGGGGAATGTCTAACTTCACTTAGCATTATCGTCTCTAACTCCATCCATATACCTGCAAATGCCATGATTTTATTCTCTTTTATTACTGAGTAATATTCCATTGTGTATATATGTCACATTTTTTTTATCCATTCATCCACTGAAGGACATCTAGGTTGGTTCCACGGTTTAGATATTGTGAATTGTGCTGTTATATACATTGATGTGGCTGTATCCCTGTAGTATGTTGTTTTTTAAGTCCTTTGTCAACCCTGCTATTTTTAAAGATCCAGTTGTGTTACCTCTGCTGTGAAAGATTTCTTTAAATCCTTTCTATCATGTACCCCCCCTTTTTTTTTGGCCTTGGAAAAGCTGACCACCTCCCCCTTTTTTATTCTCCTAACACTCTGTCTCCTACTAGAAATGGAAGCTCTACCACTGAGTTGTGAGATTTCAAAAGTTCTGTATTACTGTGTTGAATCTACAAAGGTGAAAACTTCTGAGCAGATTAAAAATGAATATGTTTATTTCCCCCTAAAATAAAATATATATATATAAAACTTCTGATTAATCCCTGTCATGTAAACATGGCACTAGTTATTTAGCAAAAAAAACAAAAGCCATGTTTTCATCCAAATGGTATTTTATCTTTTGCTGTTTTTGTTTGACATAGCTAGATAGGTAAGATGTTGAGGCTTCTCCATCATTTAAAAATGGTCTGAATATAATCTTTAAAAACTTATGTACCAGGGCTGGGGATATAGCTCAGTTTACAGTAGAGTGCTTGCCTCACATGCACAAGGCCATGGGTTCAATCCCCAACACCACCGGGGGGAAAAAAAATAAAACACCTCATGTACCCAGCACAGTGATTTATCTAAATACTGTTTAAATTATTTTATTCTAGCATGATAAGAAAACATTAGTTGTAGAAAAAACTTAAGATGCTTTATTTAAAGGATGGAAGAAGATGTTTTGTTCAGGTAGGATAATTTTAAAGTAGATCCCATGAGGACTTTAGTTAATCAATATTTTGTGTGTACTAGAAGTTTTCTGAGAGAAAAATTGAGCTATTTTTACCAGGAAAAAAAAAGATAATCTGTAGGTGATGGATGTTAATTTGCTTGACTATAAGAATCATTTCATATGTATTTGTAGTGTATCAAAATATGATTTTCTACACCTTAAATTTACGCAATAATTTTTTTAAAATAGAGATATTACTTTTGGGAAAATACTTTGTAATTTTTCTAATATGAGAAAATTCTAATTAGAAGATGGGGAGGAAAGTTAATCATATCAACAATGTGGAAACATGAGTCTTTTGTCCAGTGTATCTGTAATGAGAAAAGTAGAACATCATCAAGCTCCGTGAATCACAGGCCTCCTTCCCAGTGCTAGCAGTGCTTTCCTCTTGCCCTCAATGAAAACTTCAAAAATACAGTTTTAATAATAAAGAAACTTTTTCCAACCATAATCTCCTTTTTCTTAGCATTCTGATGAGCAGTTTCCAGGGTTAATGACAGGGTAAGATAAATTTCATTAATGCTTTGGCACAAGAAATTAACATTCTCATGCATAGCACGTATTTGAGTTCAGTCAAGTCAGTATTACTGCTCATTTCTGTCTCTAGAGCCAGGAAGCACACTGCCAAATCATGGAGAATGCCATCATCAGCAGAAGGACCACATGGTTCAAGACATGCTTGTGATTGTTACTTGATGCCCAGTTTTTATTTAAGTCACAGTTGCTACAGCCAGTTTTTTTTTGTTGTTGTTGTTGTTTGGTTTATTTGTCTTTGTTTTGTGGTACTGGGGATTGAACACAGGGCTTCATGCATTGATGCTACATAAGAGCTCTACCTCTGAGCTCCACTCCCAGCCCTCCTACAGTTATTTAAAGTGAGATGAGCACAGGCACAGAGACGCAACCTAGGAAAAGGGGTCAGTGAACTAGACATGTGCTCTAATTGTGAGGAATTCAAGGAACCCGCTAGTTTATTCAGAAAATATCAGGTGAACCCCCTTCTCCTCCTACATCCTGTGCTATGTGCAGGCTGCACCTGGTAAACAAAAAACACTTTCTTGGTGACTACCATGGAGTTTACAGTCTAGGGAAGCAAGAGACATTAAGTAATCACAAAAGCATATCATGTTACAGGGAGCTCAGAGATGGCCCTCTGAAGAGCTGAGATCAAAGAGATGTGCAGATAGTATTTAGGTAGAGAGAGTAGGTCATCCAGGCCCTGAGGCACATGTTGTATGAAGTATGCTGGGAAAAGTAAGGTAAGGCCAAAAGACTCAACAGGCTGGAAACAGAAGCTAGAACAGAGTTCACATCACATTTAACTTGGCAGCAGTGGGAGGCTGTTGAAGGTTTTCAGGAGGGTGGGCAGCATGGTTGAATTTGAGTTAAGTGAAGTTAGGATTACTGTTCATCTCTGTCTTAAGAGCCAGGAAGCATATGGCCAAATCATGGCAACTATTAGGAACTGATAGTTTTAGATTTCGAAATTTACATCTTTGACATTTCTTTTAACTTTTTCCCCCAAATACAAGCCTATGGAGTCCTACATAAGGAGTTCACCACTAGTTAGGCCCTTGAAATGCTGGTCATAGTATTTAACCTTGGTTGGCCTTTTGTTCTTGGTTTTGCCATCAAGTAGTAGTCTAGAAGATTTCTATTCATTGTAAGCAATCTCTTGCCATCAGAGTCTTTGATGAGGAAGTCCTAGAAAAACAGGTGAAACCTCTGAGAAAAAGCATATATGTATATAAATAGAAAGTTTCTATTTAGTTCTGCTCACTTATTTCAGATAGCCAAAGATGATTGAAAATCAGAAACCTGTTTATTTAATTTGGTGATGAAAGAATCATGTAAAATGGATTCTACAGCTTAGGATGAGTCCATTCACCAAAAATTAGACTCAGAAAGTACAAATATGTGTGCTTATTTTTAATATTTTTTGGTTGTCAATGGATCTTTATTTTAGTTATTTATATGCAGTGCAGAGAATCAAACCCAATGGCTCATACATACTAAGCAAGCACTCTCTATTACTGAGCCACACCCCCAACCCCTGTGCTTATTTTTATCAGCTGATTTTATGTATTTTTAAAATAAAAAAGGAATTACCTAAGTTGGAAACATAATAGAAAAAATAACAGTGTAGAAAACTAACAAAAAAAAACTTCTGAAAAAATGAACCATTTTACACTGTTCTATTATTGTTAAGGCATTTACACTCACAGGACATAAGTATGTGTTATTGATTCTCAATCAGAAATACTAGCACCTCAACTGCGTTTGTTAAATGCAGCATAGTAGAATTTATAGATATTTTCCAAACTGCATTACACAGGATATTATACCCATGAAATATTATTAACTGATCTAAGTGATCCATCAAAAAAAATGGAACCCCATATGTAAATAAATATGTAAACATTAGTTCAAAAAGGTTTACTTGCTATAAATGTCTCAAAAGAATTAACTGGCTTATGTGCAATGTACATTGATAATCTCTGGGATGGAGCTTTCTTATAACATTATTTCCCAAACTTCTTTCTCCATAGAATGCCTTTCATACAGGATACCTATTACCTGAATGGTACTTCTTGTCTCTAGAACAGTTTGATACTCACTGATTCTGATGAATGTTGTTATATATCCTTCAGAGTAGTCATCTTAATGAATATATATTATCCTAGTAATAAACTTCTTGCCCCAAATATATTTGGAAATAATTTGAAGCATGTAATTTATTATACATTTACACTAGAATGCCATGTATTGAGTAATATGAAACATTCATCTAAGAAAGTGCTCACTGCAGAAAATTAGTAGTATTGCTTATATATATACTTTTTAATCAAAAAGGAGGAGGCTTGCAGGTGCCTTCATTGAGAATATCGAACACACTCTCAGGTATTAGGGAGATGATAGAGTGACACAGAGTCACAGATCAGGCTTTGCAAGGAGCCAATAAGAATGCATATATTTATTTTACCTATATTTTGTCATTGATAAGAGGTATAAGATTGGTACAATTAAACTACCATTTTAATTTATGGGTAGTACCTCATTTACATCTTTATTTATAAAGATTTTATTATTCCATATTTTTGTTTGTTTGTTTGGTTTGGTTTGGTGCTGGGGATCGAACCTAGGGCCTATGTGCATACAAGGTAAGCACTCTACCAACTGAGCTGTAGCCCCAGCCCATTCATGTTTATTTTTAAAGTTCTGATTCTCAATTTCTCAATTGTAGCTAGGAAATTAGGATTTCTAAAAGAGTTTGACCTACTTAATTTGTGTGAAAAATTTAAGATGTGTAATTGTAAAATTCTATTTTTCTGAATGGCAAAATAGACCTTAATTATTCTGATAACTTATTTCCTGGTGCATATTTAATTTGGGGGGTGGTACTGGGGAAATGAACTCCAGGCACTTCTTTACCACAAATGCCACATTCCAGCCTTTTTTTTTTTTTACATCAGGATATCATTAAGTTGAGTAGGTCCTCAATTAGTTACTGAGGCTGGCTTTGAAGTTGTCATCCTTCTGCCTAAACCTCCTGAGTTGCTGAGATTACAGGCATGTGCCACCATGGAACTGTCCTGATGCATATTTTAAATGACAGGTAGAGATGGTTGCATTTCTCAGTAAAACTAAGGTAAAAATTTATTTAAATATGTTTAAAAATTTTATATATATTTTGATACCACAATAACATATTTTTAGTATGATCATTTATATTGACTAAAGCTTTGAACTTGTTGTAAATATGAGAATACTGGTAAGGTTGGAATGAAGTTAATCTGATTCTCTATTCTTGAACTACATGTAAAACTTTCTTCAATTAAGTTAATAAGGAATAAGAACACAGGTGCACAATCAACAAGTAATTACTACAAAGCTATATTACAACAGTCTCTCTGAACTATATCGCTTTCCCAAGTTAATATTTCAACATTGTTTAACTTTTAGTTAAATATGCTGAAGTGAGAACCAGGAAAGCAAACATCTTTGCTTGACTCTTTTTTCATGTATCATTTGAATACCAGAAATGCACCCTTCTTAAGTATAAATTTCAGTGAATTTTGACAATCATATACACCTGTGTAAACACCATCACACTTAAGACAGACAAATGTCAACACCCACAGCACCTTCCATATGATCCTTTGCAAACATTCACTTCTCTTCATCTGACCCCACAGCTGTCACTAAAGATTGTTTTTCCCTTCCTAGAATTTTACCCCAAGGGGATCATATCAATATGTATTATTTTTGTCTGGTTTCTTCCTTTTCATATTTTATTGGTGCATTATAGTTGTACATAATGGTGGGATTTGCTGTTACATATTCATACATGCACACAATGTAACAATATAATTTAATCAATATCATTTCCCCGTATTTACCCTCTTCCTCCCCTGTTCCCTACCCCTGGTCCCTTTGATTTTCATGTAATTCCCTCCATTTCTTTTTCTTTCTTTTCCTTTCCTACATGTGAGAGAAAACATATGACCCTTAGCTTTCTGAATTTCGCTTCTTTCGCTTAACAATGTTTTCAAATTTCATTTTCCTGTTCTTAAGTTCCATTTTCCTGCAAATGACATAATTTCATTCTTCTTTATAGCTGAATAAAAGTTCATTGTGTATATATACCATATTTTCTCTATCCATTTATCCTTTAATGGACACCCTAGTCTGGTTCCCTAGTGTGGCTGTTGTAAATTGTGCTGCTATAAATGTGGGTATGCATGTATCATTATAGTATGGGGACATTAATTCTTTAGGATAAATACCAAGGAGTAGTGTAGCTTGGTCATATGGTGGTTCCATTCCTAGTCTTTTGAGGAATCCCTATAACTGATTTCCATAGCAGTTGTACTAATTTATAATCCTACCAACAGCATACATTATTATTTGTATTCTTGATGACTGCCATTCTACTGGAGTGAGATGAAATCTCAGTATAGTTTTGATTTTCATTTTCCAAATTACTAATGATGTTGAACATTTTTTCATAAAAGTGTTATCCATTTTTATTTCTTCTTTTAAGAAGTGTCTGTTTAATTCATCTGCCCATTTATTAGTTGGGTTATTTGTTTTTGTTTTGGGGGGTTTTGTTGTGGTTTTTTGTTTGTTGTTGTTAGTTTTTTTTTTTTTTTTTAGTTATTTATATATTCTGGATACTAATCCTCTGTCGAAGAATAGCTAGCAAAGATTCTCTCCCATTCTGTAAGTTCTCTCTTCACATTCTTTATTGTTTCTTTGCTTTGCAGAAGCTTTTTAAATTTAATGCTACTCCACTTGGCATTATTTCCTTAACTTTAGGGGAACTATTGAAAAAGTCATTGCTTATGCCTATATGTTGGAATTATCTTTCTGGTTTCTTTTGACAGAATAAATTAAGGTTCATTAATATTATTATAGTTTATTCTTTTTTATTGCTAAGTACTATTTAATTGTATGATTAATACAAATTTCATTTCCTGTTCTTAAGTTCCATTATAGGTAAATGAATAGGAATCGAATTTTTTAATCATATCAATTTTTGTTATAAACTGTCTTTTCAGGGATGTTTGCACAGTAAACAGCCCTAGGAGATGAGCTAAAATGTCACCTTTTAAGGGGGTTGGCAGGATTTTTTGTTTTTGTTTTTGTTTTTCTTTTTTCTTTTTTGGTCTTGTTGTTTGCTTGTTTATTTCTTTATGGAGGAAAGATTTGGCAGGCTTGCCAGCAGCCCATTTAAAAGATTAAGTTTTTTCCAGCTGTAACACAAACCAACCAAGTGTGCAGATTGCACTGAGACAGCTGTGCCTTACCCTTATGTGATGTGGGAGGCAGGTAACTGAGGTAGATGTGAAACTCAGGCAGCCTTCTGTTCTTATTTACCTTCTTTTCTGTGTGTGTGTGTGTGTGTGATGTTAAGTATTTTTTAGAATTTTAATTTGATCTCTCTTTTTTTACATTACTATATTATCTATATTATATGTCTTTTCATTCAAGGGTTTTTGTTTGGTTGGTTGGTTTGGTTTTTTTTTTTTTTTTTTTTTTTTTTTGTAATCGCTCTAGGGATTGTAGCCTATTTAGAGCTAATATTGTATTTCAGGCAATTATAGGAATTTTGCAATAGGATAGTTATTTTTAGCCTCACTCTTGTTTGGAAAGAAAAAATTCAGACGGATGGATAGATGAATGGATGGATAAATAAATACATAGACAAACTGCCTTTATGTTTGCCATATAATTTACAATTTCCAGTGTCCTTAATTCCTTCCTCTAGATCAGAGTTAACATCTACAGTTATTCCCTTCAGCCTAAATATATTCCTCTAGTATTTCTTTTATTGCAGGTCTGCTGGTGACAAATGATCTCAGTGTTCTGCTTATCTGAAAATACCCATTTTCCCTTCACTTTTGGAGAAAAGTTCTATCAGATACTGAATTATCAGTTCTCAGATTCTTTTTCTCAACATTTTAAAGATGCCATCCCTGTGTCTTGTGGCCTCCATTGTTTCTGATACTCAGTCAGCCATTCCTCATATCATTGTTTCCTCGTATGGAATATATTCCTTGTTTTCTGGCTGCTTTCAAGATTTTCTCATTACTTATGGCTACCAGAAGTTTGATATACCTATAGCCAGGCATGGTTTTCTTGGTATTTTCCTGCTTGTGTTTGTTGATTTTTTTAAATTAGTAAATTCATGTTTTCCACAAAATTCAGGGAGTTTTTAACCATTCTCTTCAGATAGTTTCTCCACCTCTTTTTTGTTCTCTTTCTGAACTCCAGTTATTCTTTGGTTTGGTCCCTAAGGGTTATTCCACAGGTGACTGAAACTCTGTTCATTTATATTTAATCTGTTTTTTTCCTCTCTCTGTTCTTCAAATACAATCATTTTTGACATTTTCAAGTTTACTACTACTTCTTCTGCTCATTTCCTTGGTATATATTCCTTTAAATTTTTGATCGTATCTAAATAAGTGCTAGACGTTATTGCTAAATCCAACATTTAGATTCTCAGAGAGTTATTTCCTGCTAAATGTCCTTTGTGCTGAGCCCAGGTCACATTCTCCATTTTCTTTGCATGTCTAGTAATTTTGGGTTAAGAACTGGATATTTAAATATGTTTAGCATCTTAGTGTTGTTCTTCTTCGGATTATTTTGTTGTTATTGTTCAGCAAGCAGTTAACTCACCTGGATTCCAACATAAAGTGTGTCACCCCTGCAGTATGCACCAGCTGATACTTCTGCTCAGTTTTCTGTTTCCAGCTGTTGTTTTTAACCTGGCCTCCTAGGGATCCTCGTTGTCCCTGTGCTATTTGGCATTCAGTCGAGGAGTTGAGCAAAGTTTGTAGCAGGTCATCTTTAAACTCTGTCCTCTGACATTTCAAGTTGGTTAAGATTTAGCTTTTTGCCTCCAGAGCTGGGTATGGCTTTAGGAGTACCAGGGGTCAATAAAGAGCAACAGACTCACAAATATCATCTAGCACAGTTCTATCTTTCACAGGTAAATATACCTTTGGTTTCTGTCAGTTTGGGGGTTTTTTGGTTGTTGTTTTGTTTTTTTCTGGTGACTACCCAGTGTCTCCCATGTGCTTTTTTAGTGTTTATCCATGTGTTTGAGACAGAGATTACGCTTAGACTTTTGGTCTCATCTCTTCTATGGTTCACTTGTTTCCAAGAGTCCAAGGGGGCAGAAAGGACAGTAGAATGAGACAGACATTATTACCCTATATGCATGTACGATTACACCAGTGATGTGATTCTGCACCATGTACAGCCAGAGGAATGAGAAGTCGTGCTTCACTTGTATACAGTATGTCAACATGCACTCTACTGTCATGTACAATTAATTAGAACATTTAAAATTTTTAAAAATATCTCTAACCACATTAAAAAAAAAAAAAGTCTACCTTAAATTTTCTAAAACCAGGCAAAAAAAGAAAAGAAGGAAGGAAAGAATGAACAAACAAAGGAAGAGAGGAAAGGAAAGAAAGGAAAGCTCTCTAACTCAAATTCTTACACTTTGCAATTGTCTTCAGTCGTTGGTGCCCTTTTAATCTAGGCCTGCTTTTGGTCACTGCCTGATACCTTTGAATAGTTGGATTTTTTAAAAAGTACATATAATGTCCAGGAGTATTTGCCAAACAATTTCCTTCACCCTTAGTAGAGACAAGAAGCCCTTCCTTTTTTTTTTTTTTTTTTTTTTTAATATCATAAGGACTTTTTTTTTCAGTAGTATAAGATGACCTTTAATATATGATATTAAATCTTTGAAGTATGTCATAATTTTTAACCCAGCTTCTGTTGTTAGATATCCAAATTCTTTTCACTCTTTAATAACATGAAGAGTCTTACAATGTGCAAACCACATATTATTATATAGTTGAGGATGTAAGTAATTATATTTGGGGATAAAATCTTAAGTGAAGTATATGGACAGTAGTCCCCAGGGAGGGAACTCCCTTACTGTTTCTCTACCTGCCCTCCTGCCCTGCCTTAAATTAACCCTACCACCAAAACTCCTCCCATGACCTGGCTTTGGTAAGGCCCTATAAAACCCAGACCTTTGTGATGACCCACTGCCAATTCCTCTCTCCACAAGATGTGCCCCTCCAGTGCCGAATAAATAAATCACCATCACTGGTCCTCTGAGGTCTGCCTCCATGTTCTTTTTCTTTTTGTATTCTCTCTTTCATGTGCTTTCAATAACAATGTCTGTAGAATCAGTTACTGTAAATAAATTATTAATTAGTGAATGTGAGTATATTAATACTTTTGGTATGTTTTACCAAACACTCCTGAAGAATGTTTGTACTAGTTATAGGTATGCTACCATGACACATAAGATTACTTACTTCCTTTTTATTCAGATTACCTTAAATTTATTATGGGATTGAATGTTATTTTGTTTTGCTTTTTGGTAAAAGAATTATTTAGTTTGTAAAGCAAAAAAAAAAAATGACTCCTGATTATCTCTTCTTAGTAAGAGTTTTCACATTATGTTTACATTAATAAGAATCACACTTGTAACATTTATGTAATCAAAATAGAATGAGTAGGAGTTTTAGTTTGTTGAGTTTAATTATTGAGCTTTTATTTTAGTAAATAGGAATACACAGAAAAATTGTAATTCTACTCTAGGGAACTAATATGTAGAAGTGGGTTTTATGTTTATTCCTTCCAATTGCTTTTTTTTCATATACTTTATTGAGGTACAATTTAATTCACATACCTTACAGTTCGCTCACTAAAAGTGCATATTCAGTGTTTTTCAGTAGAGTTACAGAGATGTACAACCATCACCACAACCCATTTCCCTTCCTTTTTGAATAATAAAATGAGAGTCCACACGGAATCCTGGGAAGATCAGTGAACTGAGAGGGTATGGGGCAGAGAAGGAAGATCCTGCAGCAAGGAGAACTGAATTTTGTCCTCCCCACTCCCTAACTCTGCCAAGATTTTAGCCATGATTATATATATATATATATATATATATATATATATATATATATATATATACACACACACACATTTTTAAGGTAAATTTGTACATGTCAAGCTGTAGAAAGCCAGTAATGTTGAGCATTTCCTATGCTAATGTGAAAATGAAATCAAGGCAGAACTATTTTTTAAAAGTTGAAAGGTACTAATAAATATAAAATAGGAACAACAACCAAAATAAACACTTTAGGGTAAACTTTTCTATAATATCTTATGCTAGAAATACTATAGCAAAAAATGAATTCTATTAAAAAAAAAAAGACAGTTCACCTTTTGGATGTATAGGGGAAATTTGAATGTGAACTAAGTACTAGATAACTTGAGGAAATTATTACTAATACTCTTTGTTGCCAAATTATAATGTGCACATATAGGAAAATACTACTCTTTGGAGCTGAAATATTTAGTGTCTTGATGTTGATACTTTCCTAAAAATAATCCCTGAAAAGAATATTAATATGCTTATATGTAAATCAATGAAACAAATATGGCAATATAAATTTCATATTTGTTAAATCTAGGTGGTAAATGTGTAGGT
Organism: Marmota flaviventris; assembly: GCF_047511675.1. NCBI lineage: Eukaryota > Metazoa > Chordata > Mammalia > Rodentia > Sciuridae > Marmota > Marmota flaviventris. Next base: position 44,080,717 of record NC_092503.1, read on the forward strand.
AAATGTGGTTTTTTGTACTCTTGCTTTACTTTGTCTGAGTATTTGGAATTCTCATTAAAATAAAGTTTTAGAAGTTAAGTCTCTGGATGTTTTAGGCAAGAAGTGAAAATATTATCTTAATGGTATGTTTTAGTCTTCTAGTATTTATGTAAAATGGAGAGGATGTTTATTCATGTTTCTTAGTATATGCAAAAAAAGTCTTTAGAATGAGATAAAAGAAATTGATTATCTTGGAGAGGGAATAGGAAAAGTCGATGAGATAGGAATTGGAAGTAAAATATTTTTAAATTTTTATACTTTTTTATATTTCAGAATATTTTATTATCTAATAAAAATTTTGTATATATGGAGAGAAAGAGAATGAATGAGGAGTCAGAGGATATGGTCTTAAAAGTACTAAAAAGATTGAACCTTAAACTCTAGGAAAAAATTATTTTATTTTATACTCAAAAGACTTTTTTAGATATTGATAAAGCATCACACTCGTAAATTTAGTAACTATTTTTGGCCTAGTAACAATATGGTTAGAATTTGAGGGGGACTTATTATAAAATTGAACTTGTTTTACTTTATAGCAATATGTCAACATTGTTTCTCTTTTATTATCACTTCATAGCATGTTTTCACTGGAGACTTTTATTTTAAAGAAAAGAATAAATTATTAGTTGGTTTGCAAATGTTGGTTTCTTGTTTTAATGTCACCTAATTTAAAATAGATAAATATGGATTGGTGATATCTCACTTTTCAGTGCTAATACTTCCTCTTTGCTCTCCCTCCTAGACAGGAAATTGCCCAGTTTACTGGTAACCTATATGAAAAATGACATTATGTAGTATATGGAAAGAGCAGGGCATGCATCATGGAAACCCACCTGTGCCTGCCACTTAGTGACTAGAACAAGTCACTTGACCTGGCAGAGTCCCAGTTTCCTTTGATAATTAGTAAGATAACATTGCCTATGTGGTTATTGTGAAGATTAATTGAGTTATGTGAACAACCTCTCACTTGCAACATCCTCATTTAAAGAGACCTGTTGTATGTTTTAAAAGGATTACCAGTAAGTAAATAAAGGACTTTCAAAATTAATTACATATATGCTTTATTTATTTACAGATAATTCTAATGAGAAAGAAGCAGTATTTTACATGCAGATAGAACACTGTATTGATTTTTAATTGAATTAAAATGTAATTAATATCTTTTCAAGGTTGCAAAAAAACAAAACAAATTCCTGACCCCTTTAGAATTAAAAATGTCCTATTTCATTTAACTCATTTACTGATGACAGAATCTTCAGCTCTAACCAATGTACTTTACAAATATGATATATAATCTATAGTAAAACTGTCATAATGAACAAGTTTAGGACTAAGAAAGATTGATCTGCTTTACTTTTGGAAATCATTCTAAAATATTTTTTTACTAATTTCTTACGTATATAGACATTTAAAACTATTTTGTAGGTAATGATTCTCTGTAAGTGTTTATATTTGATTGTTTAGCCACCTTATAGAAAGGCTGTAGTACACCTGTCCCAAACATCATGATTTCTTTACCTTTTGGGAGAAAATCAATAGACAAGAGTTTCCTAGTCTTTCTAATTAAATTATATAAAGTGTCATCAGTTTCTATGGCTACCTATAACTATTCGAAATATTTTTCAAATTACCTTTTTCTAGAAGACTGGTAAGACATAAAGGAGCTTTCTTAAAATGCTACATATTTGATAATTGTATAGCAATTAAATTGCTTTAAGAAAATTGGCTGTTAACAGTAGCAGTTTGTTACATTTTTAAATCTTGGGAATGCCTCACTTCGTTTCATTACTACTTGTTCTATGATTCTGTCTCCAAGTGAACATTTGGTGAATTTATTTTTATTGAGTAGACATCTCTAAAATTGAAGAGAAAAACCAAAAAACAGATTTCTTTTGGTTAGCTAAATGTCAGTTGCTTAATCTAACAAGATAAAAATATTTTTTCTGGCCTAAACCCTTTAGTTTTAGAACACTCTTTTATTTCATCCCATTTGATCCCAATGAAACCCTACAAGGAGTGGTAGGCAGGGTTACTTTGTTTTTGTACATCAGGGAATTACTACCTTAGAGAGTTTAAAGGGCTTGCCCAAAGTCACACCTGAAAATTCTGTAAGCGCAGAAGTAATGCCCATTCTCTGTTTACCTTCAGCCTCTCTATATTTGTCTATATTTTTCTGGATAAAATGATCTCGTTGTTTAAGTGCAACTTGTTTCCCACCTTCTTGATGGGGAAATATTGATGAAACCACTAAGTCTCCATCAAAAGTAAGTAAATCAGTGAAATTTTGCAGTAAAATCAAAAGGAGAAAGAAATGACTTAGAGAAATTAATTTTAAAATGCTCAACTATTCGATACCATAATTAAATTATTGGACAGATGAACTTAATGTATATTTTCTTTAAAAAATGTGTTGTATGATATGGAAAATAAAAATATTTATAATTGAAGTATATAAAACTTATGCTTATTTATAAACCATGCTACTATGGTTTTTATTTTTAACCCTAACTAAAAAGAGAAATTATTGCCCAGATTTTCAGGATTTTTAAAACATAAACTTGGGTGAAGGGGGACAGCCTTTCTAAACTCAAAATACGTGCAGTACAGTAGAAAATATTGAAAATTTTTGCCAAATAAAAATTAGTTTAACAACAACAACAACAACAAAGGACTAAAATCAAGACAACAAATTGAGAAAAAACTACAAAATACAAGATAGATAAAAGGCAGGCTTTCTTAATGTATAAAAACTCTTTGTAAAAGCATTAAGATGAATTTGCATGACTAATGTGACATGATTATAACATTTTTGAAAATTAGGAGAGGTTTATCTATTTAGCAATAGAGAATTGGCTTATTAATGTGTGATTATCCATTTATTGAATGCTATTATACCACTCTTAAAAACAATTATCCTAGAAAGACATCTGTGATGAGCTACTAAATAGAGTAGGCATGTTGCTAATTAATGCAAATAATGTAATCCTACTTTATTCAAAATAACATATATATATACATGCACACACACACACACACACACACACATATATATATATATATATATAATCTCCATCCTTGAAGATGGATGGATAACAGTGGTTAACTTTGGCAGGTTGGGGATGCAAGAATTGCAGAAGAGTAGGCATACAATGTTAGCATTTCCTAAAGTCATCTTTACATTGTTTAACTCATTATAATGAGTATATATTGCTTACATGATTTTTTAAATTTATAAAAACAAAAGAAGCAATAACATAAAGATAGAAGTTCATAAACAGGTACTTTTCAGAAAAAGAAGTAGCCATCGAATATTGGAAGCTTTTAACTTAAAATATGCAAGTTGAAACAGCACTAAGACATTATATTTCATCCAGAAGATGGCCCAAGTTTTACTAATTTGCTAACTGCTTAAAGAGCAGCTAGACCATTCTCATACATGTTTAAAGGAAGTATGTATTTAATTTAACATAACCCACTGCCTTCTGAACATAACCCACTACTCTTCAGAAGACAATTGGGTTGTTACATTTTCAATACATTTTTTTAATATTTATTTTTTAGAAGTAGTTGGACACAATATTTTTATTTTATTTACTTATTTTTATGTGCTGCTGAGGATCAAACCCAGGGAATCGTATGTCCTAGACCAGCGTTCTACCACTGAGCCACAATCCCAGCCCCTTCAGTACATTCTTTGCAACCTAAAATTTCACTTGCAGGATCTTATCCTGGAGACCTACTCATGGAACATCATCACTTATGATAGCCAAACTTGAAAAAAAAGAAAACTGTTAAATAAAGTCAGGTACACCACATGCTGGAATAACATGTAGCTATGAAGAAGTACAACAATAAGATACTTTAGTGTTTCAGAAAATATAGTAATATATATATTAAATATATATTAATATTTATATATAAATATTATATATAATATATATTATATTTGTATTTTTAAAAATTTCTTCTTTTCTGTACATGACCATACACTAGGAAATTTGGGGAGAGATTTCATTAAGTTGTTGATGATATTTACTCTGAAATTACGATTGAATTTGAAGTATAAAGCAGCTGTGTCTTATTACATAATCTTTTGTATCTTCTCAATTTTTTACCATATGCAAGTTATTTTCATAATCTTTAGATGTTTTCTGAAAAGCGATTGCCAAAAAAGTTCCTCAAATTGAACTTTTAGGTCATTACATTTAAAATAAATCCAAATTCTTGCCGAAACCTAAGGTCCTTGTATGAGCTGAGCTACAGTCCCTCACTGTCTCCTCCAGCCACACCAGCCAGCCTTCTGTTCTCCTGCTTTACAGAGTCATGCCCACCTTAGAGTGCTAGCAGGAGCCACTCCCAGATCTGCTATGGTGGGTGCATGTTCATCATTTCCAGTCTCAGGTCTAAATTCTCTGTTGCAAAGTGTTTTTCCCAACAAGCTAGTCTTAAAGAAGCCACCCATCAGACTCCATCACATCATCCTGTTTTATTTTCTTTTTAGCACTTTACATCAAGAGATAATTGTGCCATTTTTCACATTGACATTCTGCTATTAACTGAAGTAGGTAATCTGAAATTCTAAGAATGTACCTTTTATTCATGGGATACAAGAAAGCAATTTTATTTTGAATGAGGGCAGGGGAAGTAGCCCACAAACATTGTTATTATTCTTAAATTTACATTCAAGGAAATATTTCATTAGAACCATAAGATATATTTTGTACCAAGAGTAGATCCAATCCATGAAACCCTGGAATTCTCCTATTCATTTGTTGCTTCATTTCACAACAGCCCATTTCAGAGCAGATCTGTCTGGAAAAGTCATATCTTAGCTTGTACAAAATTTAGCTTCTCCCTTTCCATTCCAGATTCCTCTCTCAGAGACTCTCTTTCACTATATCATCGTTCCCCATCCTCAGTGACTGAAAGCGACAACCTTTGGGGTCTTATTATTACATAAAATTTTCTGTCTGTTTTGCTTCAGACCTTGCTCTGCATGGCTAATGCCACATAAAGCTCAGACTCCATTAGCAAAACGTAAAGATGAAAGGCTTTAGTTTTTCTTCCTTTTTCATAAAGATAGAATGAGGATGGTTATTACACCTAATTTCAAAAATAATATTTTGATGTTTTTATTTTAATAGTTTTATGATGCTTTCTTTAAAAAACAAACTAAGTTACTAAAAGCTACAGTTTATATGTTGGCACTCACTAATATTGAGTACTTAAAGGTAAAATAGCAATTATAATTTTTCATTTCAAAATACCATGCATACTGCTGTTTTCATTTTTGCATTAAAAAGCAAATGCATATTGTTTTTATATAAATTTTAGTTATGTCTCTCAACAATCATGTATTTTGAATATTTCTTTTAGAAAAGTAGAAGCATTGTTTTACCATCCAGGTTTTACCAGCCAGTTGCTTAGTCCTTTGAAATATTTTTTAAATGTTAATATTATCATTAGAAAGTGACCAAAAGTTCAAAGCATGCAAACTACACATTTGGGTATTCTTACTTTATAAAAGTTGTTGGAGTTTAAGGACATTTTCAATATTTTTTCAGTAATATAATGAACCTTAGTCACTTAAACTCTATAAACACATAGTAAAGTTAAACATACAAATTGACAATACTTATAAAATATTTTAACTATGAGTAATAAACCTTGCTCAGAGTACTTCCTGAATTTTATAGAAATTTTAAAGATTACTACAGAGTGTTAGAAATGGATTAATTTCTGCCATGTATAAATGCAACAATTATCAAATTACAGTTCCTACTTCATACATAACTATTTGAGGGTAAGGTGGTAGTAAAAGAAACATATCAGTCTTCTGTCTTTAGATCTTATTCTCCAGGTAGGAAGCATGAAAAACAAGATGCAGAAGACGTCACAAAGTAGCATATAGCTGATCATACACTGACTGTCCTTAGCAATGATTATATTCTATAAAGATATTTATAAGGACCAAACAAGTCAGACGTCGATTTCATTGTCATCATTCATGTGCTGTTGAGAAGAATACCTGCCTTTATTGTTGCTCTTTATTCTTCCTCTTTATTCTTCATAATCCTCATTGTTCCTTTGTCATGGCTTTTGTCTATTTTTTTTTGAAACTTTAATTGCTAAACTGTATTATAACACAGCTTCTAATAGCCTCCAAACTGTAAGTTGCAGGCAGAACAAAGAAACAGAAGAATGAAGTAGTATGGTAGCTTTCTTCCCCGTTATCTGTTGAGAGTAATCCCAGGATCTGTCTGTTCTTGCTACAAAGCCACACACACTTATTTGTATGTTACTTCTTACATTAAAAATTCAAATCTAAGAAAAGCTACTGTTTTAAATTATAAAATAGTTTAATAAACCATCTCATCTCTTTGGGTATATTAGATTTACATTATATATTAAGATAATACCTAGGCTTGCATAATGTAGCTTAGAAAGAACACCCTAATTATTGGTCCTGCTTTTAAACATTATATGTTTTCATCAACTTTCTTGTTATTAATTCATCATTAGGGAATTTGAATAGCAATTATAGTATTTTAACTACATTTTCTCACTACAGATTCCTTAATTTAGCATTCATTTCAATGATCTGCCTTTAAAACAATTTATTACCCACTCTGAAGTATAGTGATAATGTAATTTATTAGGCATCAAGAAATGAATCCTTCTTAATTACTCCCAAGTGGTTTAATAGCTGAAAAGACCTACAGCGAAGATCTGCTGAATTGGGTAATAAGATATCAATGTGCTTTGTATATCAGTCAGACCAAGTTCACTTTCTTTTATAAAACTTTAATTAGACCCACTTGATTTCATAGCTAAAAAACTCTGAGGAATACCCACAGGAAGGACAGAAATGGTTCTCCAAAAATTCTGTTTTCTCTGCTCAGCTGCCAGAACAAAAATTTAATTGTAATTAAGACCCCCAACCCTCCCAAATTTCAGGGCAGACCATCTTTACCTTAAAAATTCTGAGCATATTTCCTACAGAGTTTGCATTGCATGATAACCATTACACAGTAAGCATTCCATGACTTAGAATTGACTGGTTGGATCAGTCTTGCTTGCTGGATTTGGCAAGAAGCATCCCAAAGTGCTTATTTTCTAACCTGTTGAACAGAATCATTTAATAGTGTCCTTCTATACCTCAGAATTTCTGCCAAAGACTGACATTTGTTTTGACATAATTGATAGTGAACTATTCTTTCCAATAGTAATTGCTTTTTGGCTTTAGTGGTCCCAAGATCAATGATGCCTGGCTTTTAACTGTCACAGACCAACCAGAATCTCCCAAATTATTATGGAGATGCCAGCCTCAGTGAAGTATACAAAACAAAACTTACTTACCATTATTATTTCACTTAAGAAAAAGACAGGCTTATCACAAAAACAGGAAGAACATAGATTTAGAATAAAAAAGAATCATTATAATCGAATAAAATTTGGCCTGCCAAAGAATTTACAACTCTGTCCTTATTTTCCTCAGCTCTTAGAAATCACAACTTCAGACCACTTCAGGTTTGTGATAGTAAACCATATGACCATCTTAAAGGAGAGTGTTTTTCTTAAATTAACTATTAGGCCACATGTATGGTGACAATGAGTACAGGACTGTGTTCTTTAAATACAAATTTGGAGTAGATGTCAATCCTACAACTCTTTTGTTTTTGGTTTTTAGTTATATTAGATTCAGAACATACTGGGGAACTCTGTATCTTGGCCAGTATACTTGACTTTAGGATTACACTGGTACATAAAGCAGGATCTCAGACCCTGATGATCTTAGAATCTAGTAGAAGATTGGCCAGTAAGATTACAGCAAGAGACAATAGGGCAGATTTGGGGGAATCATTAGAAGCCTGGAGTCCATGTTGATTTCACATAGCTTGGCCCATATATAATTTGCTGACCCATAGAATGAAAGGCAGACAAAGAGATTAACACACATAGTTCAATTTCAGTGTAGTCTTGGTGTCTTTAGTACTGTCTTAGAATGATGTTTATGTGCTAAACTAAGGACAATGGAACAATTGGATAAAAGTAAGGAGGAATTTGAAGGAGTTGTCTAGTAAGCTAATTTAATGAATTACCATTTCTGAAGATGGACTATACTATGCTTCTATTTCATTCTGAGGTTTTTTTAGGAAAGTGTCTGGTTATAAATGATTATGTATAGTTACCCTCCCCCTAGTTTTAAAAGACTTGATGCCATCATTTATAACACATGGATCTGAGATATATTAAGAGTTCCCGGAAACTTCTGAATGTGGTGGGACATCACAGGCCCACACTATAAAGAGAAATAACTCTGGAAGTAGTGGGCACTTATGCCTTCAATACCCATTTACCAAGTCTGTCCTCCTTATCAGTTTCAACAATTAAACTAACATCTTTCAGCTGGAATCTATGTAGGTATTTCTGTCTTTTAATAAGCTAGCTTTAAAATGGAACTAATTAGACACACCATTGAATTGTTTATAGTGGCAAGAATAAAAATAAATTATCTTTAGTGTTCATCAGTGGGATATATTTAAATAAATGAGAATATATCTAGTCAGACACTATGAACTCAATAAGATGATGTACATTGATAGGCATGGAAACTCTATGAAAAGTGCAATGTGTATGTAAAACAATGTATGATGCTTTTTTGAAGTAAAATAAATGTGTGTGCATACACATATGTACTAAGTGTGTCAAAATGCTTTCTTATCCATTCTGCTCGCCTTTCCAGTAGTGGTCTTTGAACTTAATGATAAGTCATGCCAGTTTGTCCAATAACTGGAAAAAAAAAAAAAAAACTGTGTTCAACTTCTCTATAGTCTGTTGGTAGCAGTTAGCAAAGAGATGTTACCCAAAGTACAACTGAAAAGAATTACAGTGTCTTGAGACCTCAGGAACAGATATTTTTATGGAATTTGAGAGGGTTTCTCAGCATCTGAGTCTGTAACCTCCAACTTCCTCCACAATTCAAGATGGTCAGATGCAAACACAGAAGTACTGATGTCAGAATAAACTAAAATAAGTCTTCAATTTCAACATTGTCTGAGGTAACTATCCCAGACAGGATTGAGCAAGACATGGCTAGTTTCAAGCATTATTTTAGCCCTTGGTTAAGAGTATAAGTGTGGAAATTCCTTAGAAATTTAACCCACGTGCTGCTGCTCAAAGCAGTAGCTGTGGATTATGAATGAATTCAATCCAATGTCTGTCCTTTATTAGCCACCTTGTCCCTGAGAGGATAGTTCTCCTATAGAATCCCTATGGGATTTCCTATGAATGGTCTGCTGGAGTGTCTTGGCTAGTCCAAGAAGTGTTAGTCCAACTCCTACTGAGATCTTAGAATGTGAACTTGTAAGTTTAGCATTGTGCAGACCTTTTCAGGAAGGAGGCATTTATAAGTGAAGCTGAAATTGCTTTATCTCAGAATCAATTGGCTTTGGGAATACATCTAAATGAAACAGTCATTCATGAAATTTCTAATTATTCTTCCTTAATTTGTACTAAAATCCAAAAGGAATAATATCAGATTATTTGCTCTTTTGCATTAAATATCCCCGTGTGCCATTCCATTTGCATATATGAGTAAGGATTTCTAATAAAGTATAGGATATAGGGCAGTTTTTCTTCAAAAAATGGATAAATTCATCACCCCAAAGAGTAAACTATACAGTGGACTATGAACTCGAAGGGAGTTTGCTCACTGATCAATTAATCAGAAATTATGCAGCCAAGAATTCTCAAACAAGAAGTATTTTTTTATTCTTTATATTTTAATAAAATTCTTCATTTCCCATTTTGCACAGAATAGCAAGTGGCAAGGAAGAAGTGTAAATCAAAAGTCATAGCTAATTAGAACTGTATATCTATTCAATGCTTTGTCAATATATTCACCTGGCACCTTTTTAGAATCATTTCCGTTTTTAAAATTCTTTACTTGTAGCATTTCATTATCCCAGTAGCCAGATATATGTGTTAATTATCCAGATTATGTGTGGACAGTCACTGCAACATATACCTTTAGTTACCTCATTTTAAGATTCTTTTGAAAGGACACATCATCCATCCAGAACAATCCTGCAGCTACTTGAATCATTACAGGCTCTAGGGAAGGAGTTAGCTGCTCTCCCATGGGATTCAGCATGAACGGAATAGCACTATTAGTACCATAACTCCTTCCTCTGGCCCCGTTAACCATTCCCAGGAGACAGAAGGAAAAGCATATGAAGTCCATTGCTTATCAGAGCTGTGAGGTCAACAAATTATTATGCTTTCTTGCTTTTGAGTACAATGGGATGAGGAAGTATATCACAACTTTTGCTAATAAACCACACTCAAATTACAGTCTGTAAAGACACAAAATAGTAATCCACATTCTCTAAAGAATTATAGTGATTCCATTCTTTTAAGGATGTGTTTCTAAGTTCAGTTACCAAAAGCAGTTATTTTTGTTGTGACATGTTTTATTTTCAAATAATTATTACCTTTGTAGAATGTTGAAAATTTAACTTAAATTGGAAATTGAAATGTACATATTAAGTAATATTCCAGTTTAAAATGGAAGAACTAGGGATTGAATGAAACAGAAATAAGTGAAACAAGAGTGATACAACAGTTTAAAGTTCTGTTCCAGGATCCTTTGAACCAAAACATTTGGCAGCTCCCCAAATCATGTTAATTGCCTTTTTGTGTATGCATTTCAGTAAGCCAACTCATCGTTTTGGCTCAAGATGTAGTCGTTATAACAAGATTGGGAATATTTAAGTATTCCTCCCTTTCATGTCTGTCCTATAGAACTAATAGTTTCTGAACACAGACTGTTATTTTGTGTTAAAAAATATTTTCCTAGAATATAATTCATCTTTATAAAACAAACCATATAAAGAATACCACAACTGCCTATAAAAACACTTGTGATTATGGAATTAAAGTTTAAGGCATTTCAAATCCCCTGCTCCCAGAGATGAGAGTCATTTTGGCCCACAGGTCTAGAATTCCTGGCCTTTGGTAACATGGGATACAGACCTCAAGAGCAGAACACTCTCTTTACTCAGTTCCCTTTGTCACCAGCCCACCTTTGTAGGGCCAAATGCCGACTGTTCATGCTTCATATTAGTGATGGGAGCCTTACAAATATATAGATTCCTCAGGAGACTCAGAATCTGGAGTCAAAAAAAAAAAAGAGCCTTATAAATCATTCTGTGCACCCCCTATTCAGGTGAGTGACCAAGAGTGCTTGAAATGCAAGAGTGGCAGCAGCCATTTCCAGGACACACATGTCAGCTGTGATACCCAGTCGTGTATGCCCTATGTTCTTCCCAGATCAACCTGCATGGCTTTGCAAGAAAAGACAAGTGACCTGTGTAATCTCTAGGTAGAGTTGTGCCCTCTAGAGTTTCTTGAACCACTCCCTGATGTATATTTACATACAACCATTACAACCACTGATGTTTTTAATAATTTTACTGAAATATCTTAATTCTGTAGGTTGAATGCATGATAACTGGAGCCATAAAAACATACCATATATTCTAAATCCGGCTTTCTTTCTATTAGTATGATGTATGCTTTTAATGTTCTTGCTCCTTATAAACTAAGCGGTGATAGAAAAGAGGGCTATTTTCCTTCTGATATGCGTATCGGGAGGATGAAGAAAGGCAATGAAGGAAGGACATTAAAATTTAAAATTTTTAACATTAAAAAATTGTCATTAGACCTCTAGTTTCCTCTTGATTCTCTACATTAAAAGCAGGGAACAAATGCATGGATACAAAAGAAATTTGAGTTTTATTTGGGACATTGCTATTGCTTAACTGCACATATGAGTGTGCTACTGCACACTCTAATCCTCTGGATTGAAAAGAATGAGTCCCTGAAGATCTGGAAGGGGATTGGGCTTCCTCAGCTCCCTGTTCTCTTTCTACTTCAGGATGAAGTCACCCCCTCTTACATTGAACCTGTCTTATATTGCTGCTTTGTTTTTAATATTTCACAAAAAATATGGAATTTTTTTGTTTTGCTGAATAGGTCATTGACTTTGCTCAGTGATGGAATGCCTGGAATAATAAAAAAATTGATATGTCATGACAACAAATTAATGACCAATTACTATGTGTATTGGCCATATGGTAATAAAATCTGAAAGTAGCTCTTCATTTCATTTGGATGATTGGACATTCCTTTTATCTAAACCAACAATGAAAATAAAAACTGACTCACATTCCCAGAACCTAAAATTTAGGGCATTTTCTAAAATAAATGACTGTGATTTTCAAATATCTGATTTATTTCTCTCTACTTTTGTTAGGAGTACTGTACTTCTGTGTTTTTTGGGGGAAAAAAATCTGGTGGGTTTTGCGCTAAAAAAGAACAAGAATATGAATGAGTCTATCCCAGAACTTCAGGCGCCAGCCGTCCTCATCGTTCTCCTTCCACATTCTCTCAGCAGCCTGTCTGCAGAGCCAACGACAGGGCTGAAAGGGTTTATCCAAGCAGAGGAGTTCAGTTAGGAAATTGAGGGGACACCATAAAAAGCATTGAAATGAGATCAATCTGGGAAAGAAAGGAAAGTGAGAATTCTACAAGCCTCCAAGAACTGGCCTCAGCTTATCCTTAACCCTTCTCTCCCAAAGAGGGCTCCTGAGGGGTGCTCTTCTCATCCTCCTTTTCCTCCATTCACGGGCATCCAGAGCCACCTCAGGTTCCTGGCTAGCGCTTCTGCTTGTGCATTCTCTCCGTGTCCAGCACCTTTCACCTTTCCTCACTAAGGCTTATCCTGAGGATTCTCCTGCTTAAAGCAGTCTGTGATCCCTAGGACACTAGATTGTGTGTCCTGGCTTTAGATAGTTAGGGAAATCTACTCACATTGATCTCGGCATTTGCTGTATCCTCTCGGGATTATTTATGCGTAGGCCTTTCTCTCTCATTACACTTTTAAGTCTTTGAGCAAAGAGTGATTCATTATTATAACTATACTTGTAAGCCAATGCTGTGTGCTTAATCCCTGGCAAAACAGTATACAGTAAATGTACATCTCAACTAAAGCCAAAAGGTGCATTTTCATGTACTGGACAGGGAATTTATTGGTCATGAGAATAATTGACTTATTTAAATTACTACATATGTCTTCAAGTTTTAAGTGGTTCTCCAAAAATAAACTGTATCCAGGAGTCTGACCACGTCTCAAGAGTCAATTCATGCATATTTATGTACATGTAACCCTTGTAGACTATCTCTTTTATTTTCAAATAATGATTGCTTGTGTATTTGTGTGCATGTAACCCTGGGCCAGGGATGTAGCTAAATGGTAGTACTCTTGCCTACCATGCATGAGGTCCTGAGTTTTATCCCAGGGTGTGTGCACACATGCGCGTGCACACACACACATACACACACACACTCAAATCCTCCAGGATGAGTCATAAGGCAATAATGTTTGAGTCTCATGTTTTTAATATCTCCTGTATTTGTTAACAAATTTATTTGGATTCCTGAGCATAGATTAAATAAAGACAAGGAATGTTATTGCCTTAGAAAATAGATAATATAATGTGAAGATAAATGTAAGGAAGGAAATCTAGTAAATGAAGGGAGAATTTGGAAAAGATTGAAATATATAACTAATGAATCTTTGAAATTTATCTTCTGTACAAATGGATTTTTGTAAATATTGTGAATGTCTAAAATCCTATAGAATCCATATTAGTCAGCTTTCTGTTATTATAACAAAAAGCCTGAGATGATCAACTTAAAAAGAGGAATAGTTTATTTTAAATCAAAGTTTTGGAGGTTTTAACCCATGCTCAGTTGGTCCTGTGGCTTTTGGGCCTGTGGCAAGGCAATACATCATGGCAGGAGGTTATGGGCAGAGGAAAGAGAGAAGGAGGAGTCAGAATCCCATTTTCCACTTTCAGAATATGCCCCCAATGACTAATACTTCCCAGTATGCCCCACCTCTTAAAGGTTTCTATGGTCATTCAATTGCACTAAGCAGGGGAGTCACCCTTAAACACTTGGGCCTTTGGGGAAAATTCAAGATACAAACTATAGCAGAATCTCAGGCTGACATTAATTAAAATGTTTAAGGGTTGGGCATGGGAAGAGTGTTTTCATCTGATTTTGTTTTATATTCTACTTGGAATGGTTGTACAACTCTTTATTACACCTATATCTTGCTAAATATTTGTCTGTTCATCAATAGCAAGTACACAACCACTTCTTTCTGACTTAAGTAAACACTAATTCTCGATTTGGAGATAAGAAGAAAATCCTAAAGCCAATACTCAAAGAAAGCAATGCTCGGTTTTACAATATTCAGCATGGACTATTAGCTGAAAAGCCACTGCAAAAAGCTGCCTCTTACTTCTACTATGTAGGACTGTGAAAATGGAATTAGTCTAACTCATAATTCTTCAATCTTCTCTCCTTTAGTGGTATTGGAAGGAACTGGCCCTGGGCATCAGGAGGCAGCAGTATTCTGGCAGAATTTGGAACACTGCATTTGGAGTTTATGCACTTGAGTCATTTATCAGGAAACCCCATTTTTGCTGAAAAGGTGAGATTCTCTAGTACAAATTGCATTGCAAAGCAGGTCTTATGAGAAATAATATCCTCTCCTGGGAGACTTGGTAACACTGGATGTGGAAAATAGCCACCAATGTTCATACAGCTCTTTAGGAAGTTTGGTAATATGAGCATTTCATTTGACTGTAAACCCCCAGTCTTTCCATGGCACCATCTGACTCAGGAGGAGAAGTCCTGATTTCCACATTTGCTCTCTGTACTCTAAGTTACTTCATCTGATTTTTTTTCCTTGTCTAAAATATATAATGTTGCATGGACTATATGAGGCAAGCATGTAAAAGGCTTAAACTCAAAGTGTTATACAACTGTGAGGTAAGACTTGAATTGATTTCGAGTTTTCAGAAAGAAAATGCATAGATATTTAGATAAATTCATATCCACCCCCACAACTCTGTCCTTAGCTTTCACCCCACTTTTCTGCTCCCCTTTATAACAATTCCTTGTAAAGCTTTATCTGTTGTCTTCTCTTCTTGTCTCCCACTCTTGAACCCTGTCCACTTGGGCTTTTCTCCCATTGACACTTAACACAATGATCAATGAGTGCCACATTGTCGAGGCCATTTGTCACTCACCCCTTTGTCTTCCCTGCCCTCTTCAAATTCAGTATAGCTGGTCAGTTCCTTCTTCATAAGGCACACTTTGCCCTTGTCTGCAGGCATATAAAACTCTACTGGTTTTCCCCTTTCTTTGCTGGGTGCTCCTTCTTAGACTCTTTTCTTGGAACCTATCGTAGCCTGTAAGCATTGGAAAGCACCAGGACTCAAACCTGGGTCTCTTCCTTGTTATATTCCCTTCCTACATTGTCTCATCCACTGTCAGGGCTTTATATACCATCTCTATATTGACCCACTGTTTATAATTCCAGTCCCAGCCTGTACCTTGAACTTCGGATTCTGTACACAATATTTATTCAACATCTCCACTAGGAGGCCTAATTGACAAGTCCCACTTAAAATCCCCAGTCCCAGACCCAACCCCAGACAGACTTCTACACCAGTTTACCATTTGGGCAAATAGCACATCAGTTTATCCAGTGGCTCAGGCAAAAGATGTTGAAGTCATCCTCTTTCTGTAAACCCCAGGTCTACTCCATCAAGAAGCCTCTGGCACTATCTTTTTGCCTCTGCTGCCACCCTGGTCCAGGGCCTGTTGTTTCTCACCAGGACTCTGCAGTGGCCACCTGACTTGTGGTTCCTCTCTTTCCCCCCTCCCCTCAGTCACACCAGTTCTATAAAACAGTAAGCCTTTGCTGATACTCAAGAGTAATAACAGCACTTATTGTTCCCTGTGAGTCCTGTGTGCCTGGGCACTGCCCACTCTCCCAAGTGCTTGCCACCATTCTCCCCTTTACGTCCTCACCTCTGGCCTCAGTGGCCTTACCAAACCCACTCTCTTCTCAGGACTTTTATATTCATTCCTCCCTCTGATCAAATGCTCTTCCTTCACATTTCTCCATGATCTGCCCCCTCACTTCTTGAAAATTCTACTCAGACACATCAGCCTTCCTAGACCACCCTGACTAACAGCATACAGCTTCTCCACTTCACTCTGCTCTGTACTGTTACCCTCTGTCTTAGCTCAGGTTTCCCTAACATAAATGCATAGATTGGGTGCTTTTAAACAACATAAATTTATATCTCACTGTTCTGAAGGCTGTGGAATCCAAGATCAAGATGTGAACAAGGCAGTTTTCAATCTTGGGTCTCTTGACTTACTGTCCTACCACTATCCTATCATGTGCTCAAATGAATTTTTATTTTTATACAGAAAGAAAGAGAGACAGAGACACAGAGAGAGATATCTTGAGTCTCTTTTAAGAGCAATAATTCCATCGTAAAGGCTCTACCTCCTGACCTAATTACCTCCCAAAGCCCTATCTCCATAGAGCTTCAACATATGAATTTGAGAAGGGATGTTATTCGTTCCATAGCACCTTTTTAAAATTATTTTTATGACATTTCTATTGACAGACTATTTTTATTTGCTTTTTTTTCCTGTATCATCCCAATAGTATGTAAAATTCTAAGAGACCAGTGACTTTGTTTACCCACTTATATCCTTAGTTCATAGTATGGGGTCCAGATATGGTAAATAATCAGTGTGATCATAGTCACTACTATTATTTTTGCAACAATAGCTGATGGCAGTTATTTTTGTTCTAACTTGTCATCATTTAAATCCACTTACTTTTTCTAGAGTGGCAAAATAATCAAGAAAGGACAACATGAAAATTTGTTCATAGTAACACTTCATTTTCTGTTGTAGGTAATGAATATTCGAAGAGTCCTGAACAAATTGGAAAAACCAGAAGGCCTTTATCCTAACTATCTGAACCCCAGTAGTGGACAGTGGGGTCAACGTAAGTCAAAAGATTAGCATTCCTTTAGCTCTTCGTGGTACCCGGCACTGTGCTTGGAGCAGAAAGTGGGAATACATCTCTTGTTGAGGAATGTTTAATAAAAAGAGAAAAGAGGAATGGTTCCTTTAATAAACCAGTATCTATCATAAGACAGATTGTGTTATATGGAAACTGGACAATTGACTTTCCATGTATAACTGTAAGTATGACATATGAGCACATTCAAAAGTATTCTTCAGAAAGGGAAAGCCTGGTGGGGGTGTGTGTCATATCAGTCCCTAACAAACTGACCACGTGGCAGGAAGGAGAATGTATTCCTCTCTGCTAATGATGAGGGTTTTGCCCAGAGCAGCTCATTCATCCCACTTCATTACGTTCTCTGCCTTTCTGCATGGAGATGCGAACAGGGTACTTTTTCTACTTAATTTAAAAGCCACCAGATAAAGATTTCTTGCCAGAAGAGTTACTTTTAATGTGGGAATAAGCATTATACAAGGACTTGTGATGCCTGAAGCGCTCACTTCAGAGTCTTCAGATAATTTCAAGCAGGTTATAGAGACTTGAGAGTAAGTGAAAGAAACGTTCTCAATCTAATTTGGATAAAATGGTGGTAGACTAAGCAGCAGCTGAAAATAAGTAAAGAATATTACATGAGTTGCCTGGCTGTGGTGAGAGTTTTGGCATTGCCTTATAATGTTACTCTGATTTGTGATTTTTCATTATACTTAAATATCTCATTCTTAGATGATTGTGCTTCTCTATTATTTCGGAAGTGCCTCTTTAACGATTAACTAAGTAGGAAAAAAAGTATGCTAAACTCTATATCCATGTTAATGATGGATAGTGGTGAAGGTTGCCATTTATTCAGTGTAGTCTACATGTCACAGAAGTCCTAGGGGTCCACAAGATCAAGAGCACTCTGATGATAATATGGAAACTTTCCAGTTTTTCGCTGCGCTGACATCTGCACTCAAGTTGCAAGAGCAGCAGTGGCTAGAACTACCAAAACCTCAGTGAGAATCAAGGCAGACACCAAACAATACTAATACTCATTATATTCTTCACCACAGTTTAAAAAGAGAGAGAGAGAGAGAGGTTTTTTTAATATTCTTTTTTTTTTTATTTGTTCTTTTTAGTTATACATGACAGTAGAAAGTATTTTGACATATCATATATACATGGAGTATCGTTTCCCATTTTGTGGTTGTACATGATGTAGAGTTTCACTATTCACGTATTCATATATGAACATAGGGAAGGTATGTTCAGTTCATTCTACTGTCTTTCCTATTCTCATCCCCCCTTCCTTCTTCCCACTCTACCCTGGCCAATCCAGTGAACCGCCCCTTCTCCCTCCTCCTCTCTCCTCCACCTATTGTGAGTCAGCATCCACATATCAGAGAGAACTTTCACAGCCTTTGGTTTTGGGGGAGTGGTTTATTTCACTAGCATGATAGTCTCCAGTTCTGTCCATTTACTGGCAAATGCCATAATTTCATTCTTCTTTATAGCTAAATAATGTTCCATTGTTTATATATACCACATTTTCTTTATCCATTCATCTGCTGAAGAGCATGTAGGTTGGTTCCATAACTTGGTTATTGTGAATTGAACTGCTATGAACAGTGATGTGGCCTCATCACTATAATATGCTGTTTTAAGTTCTCTGGGTATATATGAAGGAGAGGGATAACTGGGTTAAATGGTTGTTCCATTCCAAGTTTTCTAAGGAATCTCCATATTGATCTCCAGTATGGAGTGGTTGCACCAATTTGTACTTCTACCAGCAATGTACCTTTTTTCCTATATCCTCGCCAACATTAATTGTTACTTGTATTTTTGATAATTGCCATTCTGATTGGAGTGAGATGACATCTCAGTGTAGTTTTAATTTGCATTTCTCTAATTGCTAGAGATGTTGAGCATTTTTCATATATTTTTTGACCAGTCATATTTCTTCTTCTGTGAAGTGTCTCTTCAGTTCCTTTGCCATTTATTCATTGAGTTATTTGGGGTTCTTCTGGTGTTAAGTTTTCTGAGTTCTTTATATATCCTGGACATAAATGCTCTATCTGAGGTGCAGGTGGCAAAGATTTTCTCCCATTCTATAGGATCTCTCTTCATGTTCTTCCTTTGCTGTGAAGAAGCTTTTTAGTTTGATACCATCCCATTTATTGATTCTTTTACTTCTTGCACTTTAGAAGTCTTGCTGAGGAATTTGTTTCCTAAGCCTACATGAGGGAGAGTTGGGCCTACTTTTTCTTCTAGTAGGTATAGGATCTGTGATCTAATACCTAGGTGCTTGATCCACTTTGAGTTGAGTTTTGTGCAGGGTAACAGATAGGAGTCTAATTCAATTTTGTTACATATGGATTTCCAGTTTTCCTAGCACCATTTGTTGAAAAGGCTATCTTTTCTCCAATGTATGTTTATGATGATATAATTGTGTTTGTGTGGGTTTGCTTATGTGTTTTCTATTTTGTACCATTGGTCTTCATGTTTGTTTTGGTGCCAATATCATGCCAGTTTTATTACTGTAGCTCTGTAGTATAATTTAAAGTCTGGTATTGTGATGCCTCCTGCTTTACTTTTTTCACTGAGGATTGCTTTGGCTATTCTGAGTTTTTTATTTTTCCAAATGAATTTCATGATTGCTTTTTCTATTTCTATGAAGAATGTCATCAGAACCTTAATAGGAATTGCATTACATCTGTTTAATGCTTTTGGTTAATATGGCCATTTTGATAATATTAATTCTTCCTATCCAAGAACATGGAAGATTTTTCCATCTTCTAAGATCTTCATCAATTTCTTCCTTCAGAGTTCTGTAGTTTTCATTATAGAGATCTTCTACCTCTTTTATTAGCTTGATTCCCAAATATTTTTGAGGCTTTTTTTTGTGTTTTTTTTAATTTGTTTTAATTAGTTACACATGGCAGTACAATGATCTCGACATATCATACATTTGAATCAGATGGGATATAATTTCTCATTTTTCTGAGTGTACAGGTTGCAGAATTACATTGGTCATGCAGTCACGTATATACCCACAGAGGCTATTTGTAAATGGGATAGTTTTCCTAATTTCTCTTTCGGTTGACTCATCACTGATGTATAGGAACAAAATTGATTTATGGGTGTTAATTTTATATCCTGCTACTTTGCTAAATTCATTTATAGGTTTTAGAAGTTTTCTAGTGGAGTTTTTTGGGTCTTCTAAATATGGAATCATATAGGGCTGGGGTTGTGGCTCAGTGGCAGAGTGCTTACCTAGCATGTGTGAGCACTAGGTTCGATTCTCAGCACCATGTATCAATAAATAAAATAAAGGTCCATTGACAACTAAAAAATTGTTTTTAAATATGGAATCATATAATTGGCAAATGGAGATACTTTGAGTTCTTTCTTTCCTGTTTGTTTCCCTTACATTTCTTCTGTCTAATTGCTCTGGCTAGAGTTTTCAGGACTTTGTTGAATAGAAGTGGTGAAAGAGGGCATCCCTTTCTTGTTCTAGGTTTTAGAGTGAATGCTTTCAATTTTTCTCCATTTAGAATTATGTTGGCCTTGTGTTTAGTATTTATAGCTTTTGTAAGGTTGAGGTATGTTTTTATGAATATTCTTAATGAAGCAGTATACTAATTATTGATTCTAGTAAATGTCAACTCTTGAGTCCATGTCATGGTAATGTTCTGTATGATGAAATGAATGTCTACAGAAAGCAATTGTGCTATATAATGAAAAATAGTAGTTGCAACACATGTGATTGAGTTGAAAAGTTATTGTTGATTATCAATTATTATTGTTAGTTGCTTTGAGATCATTGTGATTATTGTTTCATGGATCACCACCTTTACTTGAAAGAATGGCTAAAAACAAACTGGTTATTCAGGCTTGGGTAATTAGTAGACATGGTCTCAAAAATGAACCTGTCACTTCAAGAAAAAGTGACAATATTTGTGTCAACGATGATAAAATAAAAATTAGAATTTTGGAAAACTTGTATATGCCCCCATGTGCTTGATACCAATAGTGTTCCTATATGATTAGTGGTAATATTAATAAATGTTTTTTTCATATTGTATAATGAAATGTGTCAACACTTGGAAGATCTGCATAACTCAACCAATCAGTATTTTCCAGATGACCAGTGCATGCTATTACAGAACCATGCATGAGAGAAAGATCCACTCAAAGTGAAAAATAGACTAATAGATTTTTATGTAACACAGTACAGAAATTCTTCGGTATAATTTCTGATGCTACAGAACAACTAAACTTTTTAAAAATTTAACCTTTAAAAACCACATGTCAGGGCTGGGGATATGGCTCAAGCGGTAGCGCTCTTGCCTGGCATGCGTGCGGCCCGGGTTCGGATCCTCAGCACCACATACAAACAAAGATGTTGTGTCTGCAAAAAAAAAAAAACTAAAAAATAAATATTAAAAAATTCTCTCTCTCTCTCTCTCTCTCTCTCTCTCTCTCTCTCAATCTCTCAATCTCTCTCACTCTTTCTAAAAAAAAAAAAAAAAAAACCACATGTCAAATTCTATCATATTATCAAAGAAAAATATCCACAATTATCTGAAAACAATTTTATATATACTATTCTTCCTTTTTCCAACTATGAAGCTCTGCAGCTTACTTTTCTGCACATATCTTAGCCAAACAACATGTAGCAATGGATTGAAATTAGAGCAGATGTGAGAACCCACCTGTCTCTAGGAAGGCAAACATTAAAATTTGCAAAAATGTAAAACAATGCCAGTCTTCCCACTAACTTTTTTGTGGTTGTTTTGTAAAATATCACATTTGCATGAAAACTATTTATGTTTACATAATGGATGTATAATCGTTATTTTTAATGAATCAACCAACAAAAATGCTTTTAATGTATCTTGATTTGCCAGTATGATAAATATTGATAGATATTACTCGCATAAACAAGTTCTTCAGGGTACCCTTTATTTGTAACAGTGTAAAAAATGCTGAGACTAAAACATTTCAGGGCCACTAGGACTGCTGAGATAGACGATGTTCAGCTATGATTCTCTAAATGGGTAACCATTGTTGGAGTCCTCTTCATTGCAGATTTCAAAAGCTGAAGAATAGTCTTCCTGATTTACTATTTTCTCTCTTTAATTTAGGATATAGAAGTCACTATAAAGAGGGACAGAAAGAGCCAGTTGTGTTGGAACATCCTGGCTTCACCTTCCAGGTCACTCATATACTATATATTTGGCCCAGTTTCCTGATACAAAGAGTCCTTTATGTTTGGATTGCTTATGGGCCAATTTCCTAATGGGAAAACAAACAGCATTGATGAGTCTCATGTCCTTCTCCTCCCCCATCCTCCATCCTGTGTTTCATCCACAGAGACACACTTTCTTCTTTTTTAACCAAGGCCTGCTTGGCCATATCTACATCTTGTCCTCTGTCTTTAGCCCTTCAGCCTCTCTTCTTCCTCTACTGAGGCCCAGCTTGATTGCCATTCCTTCCAGAAGCCTTCTTCTTCAACACCCTGCTTGGAATTTGAAGCTTCCTCTATCTCTTTCTCTCCTACCCGGCTCTTTGAACACTTACCTGTAACAATCCTTTTTCCAATGACTTACCTACATGCCCTTCTTCCCAGGGATCCAGAGCTTTGCAAGGTGGCAACCCCGTCTTGTTCATATTTGTCAATCTGGCACACTGTATCTTGTACCTAGTGGAGGTTTACTTAATTGAATTTTGTGAATACTGAAGTGTTTTGTATCTGATCTTTCTGCCTCTGCTTTTACTAATGATTCTCTTTATTCTAACAGTTGCCCGCCCTGGGTCCTCAGTTGTAGCTGAGAAGCATCTTCCTGTCCTGGCCCCTGATAATATAAACAGGTTTTGTGGCCATTGATGGTGGGTGTGGGATTACATGTTTATACACAGAACAATTATCTCACATATAAATAACAAATGTGTGTGTATATAATTAATATTGTTGAGGAATGGTTTCAAAATCAAAATTCAGATTCAGATTAAAATCTACAAGCAAATTAAGAAGTAGAGATATTGACTATTAATCTTCCTTTGTCTTACTGCTTTTGTTCTTTATTTTGTTTTATCTCCCTTTTTTATATTAGAAATACTAGATATTAGAAAAATTATATATTAGAAATTATTTAAAGGGAACTGTTCCCATCACAAAGAAAACCGTAACTTACCCCTTCAGAGAAGAACATAATATTCGCATGACTACAGTATACAGTTAGAATAAAAATACCATATATGTTCCTCTAAAAAATGGCAGTATTTTTCTTCTGAAAAATTAGGTGCTTTCTCTCCTACATCCACAAAGATGTTTACACAGTTTGCTAATGCAAACTGTCATCCAGGCCCTGGGGAAGTGTAGTGAGGGGCATGTTAATTATCAGAAAGACATGTTTCACCTTTTTGTTCCTTTATTTTGATTTTTTTAACAAATGTGAAATTTTTATAGGTAAAACATTTTAAAAGTTAACTTGCATTTACCAGTATCAAAGTAAATATATTATTACGCAATCCTTTTTCCTTTTTTAAAAATCTCCCAGTGCCCAAACCTGTTTCTTCCATCCATTACAGAATCATAACCCAAGGGAAAAAATTACCACGCTGCTTCTGGCTGCTGGTTTTCAGCTCTTGCTGCTGTAACTCTGAAGGACACGTCTGGATCATGGCCATCATTCCCCATTACTTCATTTAGGCCTTGTTATTTTGACAGTAACCGGACAGTGATTTGCTTTACCACGCATCACTTGCATTTGTCTCCTACAATCATGTTTATGACAACAGGGCTTATTATTGACGAGATAGTACGTAGTCTATTTAGTTTGTAAATGTCAGAGGTTTCTGCCGTGATTTATTTAGGAAACTGTAAAGGTCACTTCAAACACTGCTTATTTTGAGAATCAGGCTCACATTTTCCCATTAAGATTAATTAATGTAATTCTGGACTTTCTGCAATAAGGAAGTTGCATATTTCAATACTTAACAATATGGCCCTCATAGCTTGATGAGAAGTCAATATTTAAGGCTGGCTTAGAATAATTTTGGTTTTCTTGTCAGTTGTTTATTGAGTGCAAGATACTTTGTAGGGGCGGGTGTGGACTGGGAGACATAATGGGCCTGGTTTCTGTTCTCTTGGGTCATAATCTTGTAGGAATGGCAGAAAACAGTTCTACCACATTGTGAAATTACAAGTGTGTTAAATGTGTGTTATCACAAAACTTGTGACAGAGAACCTAGTGGGGACATCAGGGAAGACTTCTCTGAGGAAGTATCCTAGATATGAAGTATATGCATTTTGGGCAGAAGCCCTGAAGTGGGATGGAGCCTGATATTTTTGAGGAAGGGCCATACAGCAAGTGAATGGAGAGCAAGTGGAACAAGACTGATAATACAGAGAAGAGTGAGAGCTTGTAGGGGGCTTCTTGGTCTTCAGAAACACAGAATTGAAGGGCTTCAAGTAATTGGTCAGGATTTCTGCCACATTAGTGTGGGGAATAGACTGGAGTGGTACTGCTGGTAGAGCCTCCTGCACTTGGTGGCAATGTTCTATATCTTTCCTGTCCAGTGTAGTAAGAGTTACATAGAGCTACTGAGCACTACCATGGCTGAGGAACTGAATTTTCTATTGAATTTAAATACATTTCAGTAGACATAGCACACACTTCCAGAATGAAAGCAGGAAATAAAGTAATTGCACATTTCAGAGGCAGAGGTAGGAAGTAGTGGTGGCTTGAACCAGGAAGGTACTGGTGAGGAGAGAGGAAGGTAAATGGATTCAAGAGATAGGTGGGAAGTAAAATTTAGAGTTTGGGAATTCATTGTGTGTAGAAACAAAAGAGAGAAGTAGTAAAGAATGACTACTTGGTTTCTTTTTTGTAGTACCCAGGTCCTCGCATGCTAATCAAGCACTGGACCACTGGACTCCTAGCCCCATTGACTACCAGATTTCTAAGGGTATAGATGGGAGGATGGAGACCTGGGCAGAAGATAAAGCTCAGGAGGAAAAGATAATGAATTCAGTATCTAGTCTCTTTGATTTTAGATGCCCATATAGAATTCCAAGTGGAGTTGTTGGGAAGGCATCAGAACAGTTGGCCCCCCTCCCTCTCTCCCTCTTTCCCCCTCTCTCTCTCTCCCCCTCTCCCCCTTTTCCTCTCCCTATACTTACCCCCCTCTATGTATATGTATATATGTATGGTTTATTTTGTATAACTATGTCAACAAGTGAGGATCTTATTTTTTAAATAGATAAACAAGTTCTGAGTTATAAAACTTAAAAGGCTATCTTGTTTATCTCAAATTCTCTGAATTCTAGAAATGATGTTTTAAATAGGTTGCATTTTTTTGGTTTATAAACAAGTATGCTTGAAAAATAAAAAATATTAATTCAAGCCATAGGGAAAAACATACATATGTCTTTGATATTCTGTGATGTCGAGGAGGCAGATCCTAACATGAGGCCCTGTGTGGGTTGTGGAGTCAGATGGCACTGATCAATGTTGTAGTCTCATTTAGCTTCTCTAAGCCTCAGTTTTCTTGCTTTAAAACTCAAGATATGGGCCTACAGTTATAGGGAGTTGGTTGTATTTCCAGTGTGTTGGGCATAATAAATGGCAGTGGAAGTAGATTGTAAGAATGAAGCTTTAGGAGGAAACACTTCTGCTGCCATCTCTTCTTTCTTACTGTCCCCACCTCATCAGTTTTTAACCTTTCAGATTCATAGCACTAGAAAACTTATCAAATAAAATAATAATAATAATAATAATAAAAGGCAAGAGCCTAAGGAGTGTCTTGTTTTACTAGTCACTTCTTAAGATTTGCTAATATTCATAGGTTTGACAGAATTTTATATTATCCAGAAATAAAACAAATAAAAATTTATTGAAATACATACTGTGAAGCATTTTAAGTTGATATTTTTAACTAAATTGTTAGAATTAGGTATCATTACATATCTTTTATCATCATGTTTACAAAACTACTCTGGTAATTATTAAGAGCATATCACATTAATTCACAATCCATCTGCTTATTTCAGAATATCTGAAAATAAGAGATTTGTTGAAATTCAAATGTAACAAGCTGCAGTCGACACGGGATTTTGCACCCTAGTTGCTAATGTGATTTCGCTGCATTATCTGAATTAAAAGCTGAGTCACTCTGAAATTCATTTCCTTCTTTTTTCAGATCATGTGTCAGTTGGAGGACTTGGAGACAGCTTTTATGAATATTTGCTCAAGGCATGGTTAATGTCTGACAAGAGAGATCTGGAAGCTAAGAAGATGTATTTTGATGCTATTCAGGTAACCTGATATTTAAATCATCTTCGCCACTCAGCTCTAACTTATAACTTGCATATTAATCAAGCTTTAATGAAAAAATGAAATACTACATGAGTGGGTTACGAAATTATTTCCTGTGAGGCAGAGTGCAGTGTCTGCCAATATAATTGTAACAATAGTTATCATAGGTGATATTCTTAGTTCTAATTTTTTTTGGTGTTTTGTTGTTGTTGTTGTTTGTTTGTTTTGGTGGGTTAAACCCAGGGCCTTGTGCATGCTAGGCAAGCACTCTACCAACTGAGCTATATCTCCAGCCCCCATGTCCTTAGTTCTAATAGAGCAGTTGTAGGATTTTAGCATGGTTCAAACCTCACAAGCCATGTGTCTAAAAAAGAGTCATGCATCATGTAACATTTCAGTTAGTGACAGACTGTATATATGACAGTGAGCCCTGGAAATTATATTGCCTAATGACATCATAGCTTAGTTTGTACACTCCATGATATTCACACAATGAAATCACCTAACTGCACCTTGCTCAGAGTATATCCCCTCATTAAGAAAAGCAAGTCTGTATTCTTTCTTCATGAATATGAGTTCCCTTTCTTGAGCTATATATTAAATTATGGGAGAAAATCTTGAATTTATACTCTGAAAATTGTCTAAATTAAAATTGCCCAAGATTATAGACAGTCTCAAAGTAAACGTGTTTCCAGAGATAAATGGTACTGAAAAGAAATCTAGACATAAAATTATATCTCAACAAACTTGTATTTAAGGAAAGCTCCTTAAGAGCTTCAAAAATCATAATACAGGAGGAGTAAGAGGGAACCAGTACGTATTAAACTGTGTACTGTGTGTTGAGCAGTGTGATATGTAGGTATTTTTAATGAAGTGAGGAGGAATAGTTTTCTTTCTCATAGTACTTTAAATATTCACCCAAATTTACAGATAAGGTTGTCGAGCCTCAGAGAGGTTATGTGACAACCAAATTCAAACTAAAATTTGTTAACATTTGCCCCTTTTTATTTTACCACTGTGGATTTATTTGTGAATAAGAATCCCCATACTATATTTAAGGGTTTATTTATAGGCAATAAGTTACTAAGATAAATTAGAAATTACTTAGTATAGTCTATAGGAGGTAGCTAGTAAAAAGTAAACTAAGAAACACTACCAACGAAACACAGGGAGAAAAATTAAGGTTAGAATGTAACAGATTCAAGAAAAGAATTATTTTATATAAAATACTTGTACATGTACCCCAGTTTTCAGAAACCAAATTTTTAGCAGGATTGGGTCCCTTTGTGATTAGGAATTGTGGATGGTTAATTCACATATATTCTTTAAATATTAATCGTTATCAAGATTTCTCAATAGTATTATTAAATTGTGGCTAAATCCTCAGAAAATTGATCTTTTTCTTGACTGCTTAGAAATGTTCTTTTTTTTCAATCGATAGTATTAATTCATAGGAAAAAAAAGTAAATGGCCACTAATATAGCTGCTGTTCTAAATTTGGTCTCTCTGACAAGAGTTTTGGATGATTTTGACATAGGTGGATTTATTGTTTAAACATAAATGTAGTTTATATTTATAAATACTTTGATTAAATGGATTGAATATTCTATTGGTACATCACTGGGAGCTTCACTAAGCAAAGCACATACAGTTAGTTACTCCATGTACAGGAATCATGAATACCTTAGCTAGAACTTTGGCCTTTATTTGGCCCAGCCTTTATTAAGGACATATGATGTACATCAGAAACAAATTAGGAGCCAGAGAGAAATAGAGACAAAAAACGAACTGGAAAAACTTTCATGGCAAAACTTTGTTCTTCGAGTTATTGTGTTTCCCATAGTTTGGTTTTCCAATTGTCATATATTTCAAGAGCCAATGTATTTCTCTGTTCCTCTCCACTAATTTACATGAGTTTCTGTCACTTACAAGCAATGGGATCCTTATTAATAAACTGTCTTGAGAGGTTGTAAATAAATGCACACATTATTTTGCTTCTTAAAAAAAAGGACTTCTCGATTATTAGGAAAAGCTTTTTTATTTTTTATTAATTTAGTTATTTATTTTGAATCCAAGAAAGATTTATTTTCATATATATATATATGACAACAGAATGCATTACAATTCTTATTATACATATAGAGTACAATTTTTCATATCTCTGGCTGTATACACAGTATATTCACAAAATTCATGTCTTCATACCTGTACTTTGGATAATAATGATCATCACATTCTACCATCATTAATAACCCCATGCCCCCTCCCTTCCCCTCCAACCCCTCTGCCCTATCTAGAGTTCATCTATTCCTCCCATTGCTCCCGCTAAGATTTATTTTCTCAATCAGCTGGGCTGGGAAGTTTGGTCTTAACAACTTTTTGTCAAACTTACCTGCCTCCCTCCTTCCCTCTCCTGTCCCTCCATCCCTCCCTCCCCCCCCCCATTTCTTTTTCTCTCTTTCTTGTTTTGTCTCTCTTTGTTGCACAGCCAGGAAAAGCTTTTTAGATATACAGTACTACCTTTGGGTACTTTCAAAATTGAATTCCCCAAAAAGGAAATCATTGCTGAAATATTCTGTTTCGAGATGGTTAAGAGAATATAATGAACAATGTAAATACTCATTATATATGTATTTTTAAACAGTATGCTCGTTTGAGGTATCTCTTCTTTGTACAACACAAATCATGCTGTAAATACTTTTTATATTTTGTGGAAATAAATAAAAATAAAGAAATGATTGTCTTGTAACAAAAAAAAAAAAATTGGGATATTGCCCATTGCCCATGTGGTCTTACCCTCATTTGGTAACACTAGAAAACTCCTTCCTAAGAAGTTTATTTTTCCTCCTTCTTATAGGATTTCAGGTTTTTGTCTAGGGAATTCTTAATGTATTATAATTTCTACTATGTCATCTTCTAATTACCATACTGGCAGACATTTTAATTATTCTAATATTAAGGTGGCCCTCTTAAAATTAGAATCTTAAGATCTCAATATTCCAAGAACGACGGCTTTAAAATATTCTTTGTAATATTTCCTTTCAGTTTCTGGAACTCTACCCATGCAACTTTAGTATATTCTGTTTAGACAAATCATTACCAGGAAAATTCATTAAGAATACATGAAGTCAAAGTGTTTCCTGTTTGTCTTAATAGCAAAAACATTTTCAACCCATTTCATATTTTCAACTTAGGGAGAAAAGGTAGAACAACTAAACTTCTGATTTTGAGAAGTACTAATGTCATATATGACAAAATTTCTTTCTGCTAAATTGTACTTTAAAAGATCATCATACATCTATAGTCCCAACTACTTGGGAATATGAGCCACGAGGATCTCTTGAGTCCAGGAGTTCAAGGCCAGCCTAGGGAACATAGGAAGACCCTGTCTTTAAAAAAAAAAAAATCATCACTATCAAGGGGAGGATGCCTTCCATTATCATTCAGGATAGTTGAGTTACTGAAGATATGGTTACTTAGTTTTAGCTTCCAGTGGATTCTGGAAATCATTTAATCCCAGAGGGATATGTTTTCTTTCGTTGGTTTAACAACAAAATACTTTTGAGATTTCAGCAGGTTGTTCTGGCCCTGTTGAGAGGCTACTCTTAAGAATCTACAATAGTGAATGATACTTGGACAGATGTTTTTCAAACATGGAAGGATTAAACCACAGAATAGGTAGTTCCTTTCTAATCAATTCTCTATAGTCTTAATATAAAAATTTATTAGAGTCACTAAAGACTATTTTTCATTCTTTTTTAAAATATTTTTCTAGTTATAGATGGATATAACACCTTTATTTTGTTCATCTATTTATTTATTATTTATTAATTGTTCTTTCCAATTTATTTATTTTTTGTTGATTTTTTAAAAATAAATGACAGTGGAATGCATTACAATTCTTATTATACTTATACAGCGCAATTTTTCATATCTCTGGTTGTATATAAAATATGTTGACACCAATTCGTGTCTTCTTACATGTACTTTGGATAATGATGTCTATCACATTCCAACATCCTTGCTAATCCCCTGCCCACTCCTTTTTCCTCCCACCCCTCTGCCCCATCTAGAATTCATCTATTCCTCCCATGCTCCCCCTCTTACCCCACTATGAGTCAGCCTCCTTATATGAGAGAAAACATTCGGCATTTTGGGGGGATTGGCTAACTTCACTTAGCATTATCTTCTCCAACGCCATCAAACCCAGTGCAAGGCAAGTGCTCTACCGCTAAGCCACAACCCCAGTCCCAACTATTTTTCATTCTTTATACTTACTTACATTTTCCAATTTCCACACAAAACCATTGCTTTGAAGATCTTGGAACTTCATTATAGTTTATTTTAGGGAGTGGCCTAGTTGGTCAGAATCCTGCCAAAACTAATATGGCACTTTATTTAGGATCCATAACATGGTAATAATGTTTCTCTAATCTATGCGCAAAAGCTATTACTCTTGCCATGTAGAAAGAATAATTTCTTGGGTGATGAACAAGTATCTGCTTGAAGGACTTTATTGCAATTTGCGTTATGAAAAGTGTAAATAGCTAAGATGTTCAGTTGCATTAAATAAGAATGAAATATTAATGTAATAACTAAATCATCAATAAAATTAGCTTAACCACAGTTAATGAGCACAGTAGCATGTTCATTTATTTTGTAACCATCTTGGTTTCATTTGTTTATTTCTAATAAAGGTAGAAAGGTTTTATCTACTTGTGTATTCATTTTAATTCATTCTTCTCTATCTACTATTCCCAAGTATGCTTCCTGAAAATCCTTCTTTGTGTTTGTGTTAAACCTCCTTTCATTTTATTTTATGTTTTAATTTTTTTATTTTTTCCATATTTTTATTGATGATAGTTGTACATAATGATGGGATTTGTTGTTACATATTCATACATGCACACAATATAATAGTATAATTTGGCCAGTATCACTCCCCAGAGCTTCCCACCTCTTTCCCCTTCTTCCACCCCTTGGTCCTTTTCCTCCATTGATCTCTTTTTCATTTTCATATTTTATTCCCCACCTCTCTTTTCCTTTTTCCTCTCTACTTTCTGTATATAAGAGAAAACATGGGGTTGGGGATGTGGCTCAAGCGGTAGCGCGCTCGCCTGGCATGTGTGCGGCCCGGGTTCAATCTTCAGCACCACATACAAAGATGTTGTGTCCGCCGAAAACTAAAAAATAAATATTAAAATTCTCTCTCTCTCTCTTAAAAAAAAAGAAAAAGAAAACATATCTCTTGACCTTCTGAGTTTTACTTATTTCACTTTACATAATGGTCTCTAGTTCCATTCATTTTCCTGCAAGTGGCATAATTTTGTGGGTATTTTTTAATGGTGGAATAAAATGTCATTGGGTATGTATACCACATTTTTTTTATTCATCCATTGAAGGACACCCAGGTTGGTTACATAGTTTGGATATTGTGAATTGTTCTACTATAAACATGAGTATGCATGTATCCCTGGGGCACGATGACTTTAATTCTTAACAATAAATACCAAGGAATAAAATCCTTCTTTTTTGATAGTAGTGATAAGTATAGACACAATCATGGCCTGATTCCCTCTGTGATATAATGGAGGGAACACTTTCTATTAGAGAAAATGGAAACTAATATAAACCAAATACTTTATTTTTGCTTTCTAAAATATAAGGATTATTATATTTCTCTGTCTAGATTTATTTCTATTTTCTTTTTTTCTTCATCTAGTTTTAAAAAATGTCATCAGTCCTTGAGCAGAAGTAAAATATATTTTCTAATTCACTTTTTTTAAAATTTTTAGTTGTTGATGGACCTTTATTTATTTATTAATTTTTATGTGGTGCTGAGAATCAAACCCAGTGCCTCACACATGCTAGGCAAGCACTCTACCACTGAGCCACAACCTCAGCCCCTTTCTAATTCATTTCTAATTGGTGTATTATAATTTTGGGTAATAGTAGGATTCATTATTCCATATTTGTACATACATATAACAATTTGATCAATCTCATTCTTCAGTACCTTCCTTTGGTCTCTCCTCCTCCCTATAAGTCATTTTTATAAATGTTAGCATTTCTCTCATATTTAAAGATCTTTATTCTTTTTTAAAATTATCTACTTATTATACACTAATGTGCTTTTCAGTAGAATGATTAGGAAAGAACTTGACTCAACAGTTACCACATTGGAGATATAAATGATGACAAATGACCTTTACCAAATGCCAATTTCAAACTGACTGCTTTATAAATACAATATTTCAGACTCCTCTCAGTAGATAGTATTATTCCCGTTATATGAATAAGAACACTAAGATTTAGAGTTATAATGAGCAGATTACCCACAGAGTTCAGAAGAGGTGTCCGAGCGAGAATTTGAAGCCAGTTAATCTAACTCTAGAATAGCCTCTCTTTGTATCTCTATTTTGCTACCTTTCCAGGTTGAAGGAAGGAAAGAAAGAGTAATGGCATCAGCCTAGATCCTATTAAAAGTATGCTTTATTCATCATCTCTAGTAAGACCTGGATTTTGAGGTGTTTCACCATTTGTGAACATAAAAATGCCAACTGTCTCTACCACACCAGTGGCCTGTCTTTGAGAAGGGGATGGATTTTGGGTTTTGAGGATAACATAGTATATATTTGGTCACAGAACGAAACAAAATTGACATCATTGGCCCAACCATATACATTCTAACTAATCAAACTAAAAAGGGCATTAGCTAGAAGAAGCACACCAAAAGCAATGACGTAACATTTATGGTTAAATTGGATTTGTAACACCAAACTCAAACTATATGTCATTTTTTAATTATAGTATAATAATACTATAGAATTTAGTATAAATTTGAGAAGACATTATACAATGTTAAAACAAGTATTACTTTCAGGCCATTGAGACTCACTTAATCCGCAAGTCTAGCGGGGGACTGACTTACATCGCTGAGTGGAAAGGGGGCCTCCTGGAACACAAGATGGGTCACCTCACCTGCTTTGCTGGAGGCATGTTTGCGCTTGGGGCAGATGGAGCACCTGAAGCCCTGGCCCAACACTACCTTGAACTCGGGGCTGAAATTGCACGTACCTGTCATGAATCTTATAACCGCACCTGTGAGTACATGTTATTCTTCATTTATAATCCATTCCCCCATTCCTTGAGTTCAATTGGTAAGGAACTTTGTCATTGTGGTCATCAAAAGAATATCCACTGGGCCTGGTGAGACAGATGACCACAATTAATATCTTTATATGTTTACTCTAAAAGGCACTGCTTTTATACTTAAAAGCATATACCATTAGTTTGCCAAGTAACAAAAATCAAGGCCTAAAGACTAAGCCAGCCTAACTTACTGACCCTTGCTTTAGCTCAATAGCATTGAGTAAGGGTCTCTGACCCAGTACAAAAAGAAACCATTTTATAAAGCAGTATTAACACTTTCCACATATCTTTCCCATAAAATAGACTATGAATATGGCTGGCTTTCTTTTTATAAAACATGAGCTTGAAGCATAAAGATTAAATAACTGGTCTTTTGTGACAAAAATGACAGATTTCTTAGCCAGTGAGTTTCCAGCTAACTCGTAAGGTGTATTATGGTGCCTTGTGCTCACCTAATGGATACTCAGTAAATGGGGGTCAAATGAAAAAAAAATACAAAATTGTTACTATTTTATGAAGTTGATTCTTTTAGATGACTAAATTTGGAAGTATATTGAATATTGTGCATTATATAATGTTTATAACTAATCCAAAAAAATGATTGTTTTGGCATTCTGTCTTGAATGTTGTTAAGTATTTTCTAGTCCTTTTGAAGTTATAGACACAAAGCACTGTACAAACAATTATCCTTGTTAACCTGTTGCATGTCCTTTAGTTATGAAACTGGGACCAGAAGCTTTCAGATTTGATGGCGGTGTCGAAGCCATTGCTACAAGGCAAAATGAAAAATACTACATTTTACGACCAGAAGTGATTGAGACTTACATGTATATGTGGCGACTGACTCATGATCCGAAGTACAGGAAATGGGCGTGGGAAGCTGTAGAGGTGAGGCTTTAATTTGCATATTTCTTACAGATCAGTGTCTCAATGAAAAATGTTCACCAGTACCTATAAATGTGTCAACTCAACTTTTCTGTGTAAAGCTTTCAACAGTTTTTTGTTTTGTTTTGTTTTTTTTCATTTAGTACTGGATATTTCTAGTTAAGTCCCTCCCTCCCTTTGGCTTCAGTTTTGCTTTATAAAACAGTGATATAAGGATACTACTGTTAGACTGGGTAGTGACGAAGATATGTAACATTACGTTCCCATGACTACAGAAAAAAAAAAAATGGTCACTTATTTCCAGAAAAGGTTGCTGGCAAGTTGGGGATATTCACCCCTGTTTTGTCTGTTTTAAGAAATTGCACAGATACATGTTTTTTTGAGTTGGTCTTGGGGCTTTAAATGATAGTATACACTTTTACTTCAGAGTAAATTAGCTACTTCGATTAACTTTTAGAAAGAATTTACAGAAGAAATACTTTGGCCAGGCATGGTAGTATGTGCCTATGATTCCCAACTATTTGGGAAGGCTGAGGCAAGAGGATGGCAAGTTTGAGGCCAGCTGGGCAATTTGTGAGACCCTGTCTCAAAACAGAAAAATTACTTTGTCAAAGTGTATTCCTTTACTATTCGCAGATTTCTCTGAGTATCTTGTAAACTTGTCATGTGTTCTTGTGTGTCATTTTAATTGTCTGTCATCTCCTGGGTCTTTTCCTGCTAAATATGGTGTATTTTCTTTCTAAACTAACCTATTGGACATTTTCTGTGCTAGAGGCCAGAGGAGGTGCCCTCCAGGATATGCATCAAACAATGTCTAATTTTAAAAGCTATTATTCTCAAAGAAGTGGGAGGAAATTCGGGGAATGAGAACAAGCAACTGCTTTAATTACAGTCTCATTCTCTAATGCTCTTTGTTAGACAGTCAGCTTTCTTTAAAAACTGTCCTTAGGAATCACTTCTCTCAGGAAATCTAAAATGAATACTGGCTTTGTGTGGAATTTAACTAATATCTTGGAAAGCCTTTGATGAATCTTGCTTGTTACCCTCTTCACTTACTGTGTCTTATCATGAATCATCAGTCATTTTAAGTAATAACATTTTAAGTAAAAAATGCAAAGTTCTCTAATAGTGTTCATTCAGTAGTAATTCCAATTTCTTTAAATTCCTGTTTTATTTTTTCTCTGAAAAAAAAAAAAAATGTGTTTAAATTGAAGTTCACCTAAGCTTTAGTGATAGGGAATTATTTGGTCTTGAATTTACCAGCAACTGAATTACGAATTTAAGTCACATCTTATACTTCATCAAATCTAATACATTATAATTTATAAAAAAATAAATAAAAGAATCATTATTTAATATGCCATTAAGAAAGAGCAAGCAACACTACCGATTACAACATGACACACCAATTTTATAGAAGTTAAAATGTGAGAAATGTTTGAAACAGATGTAATCAAAAATGGGAGGAAATAGATCTCTGTTGCTAGCTGGGCAGGAAGCTTTGTTTTGCTTGATTCTTCAAGGGACTTGTTTGTACAATAAAAAGGTTGGTTTGTGTGTTAGGATTTTTATCTCATATCAGCTCTTTAGCATAACATAAGATGCAAAAGTGTTTCCCCATATCATAACACAGGATTCCCCCTGTTTTTGCTGCCAGTAACTTCTGCTGGAACTTGAGATATAATGGTGAGCAAGAATCCTTAGAAGGCATGGAAGCACTTGCTTTTTTTCTGTGATACATCCCTTTGGTCTTCTGTTCCAGCAGCAGCCCCTGCAGACAGTACCCCTGTAACCTGGCAGCTCCAGACTCAAGCAGCCAGTGCTTCTGAGCTGTTTTGACCTAGACTCAGTCTGGCTGCCTGGACCTGAAAGACCACATCTGGAAACCATGTTAGAGAAGGAGGAAGAATTGTTTTCCTAAGCAGCTGACTGTCTGGGTTAGATGGGGATGTTAGCCCCAGAAGCAGCCTTCAACCAATAAGGTTTTTAAGTTTATGGATAACTATCCTGGGCTTCCTTCTTTAAAAAAATAATTACATGATGTACAAGATCCTGGGTTCTATCCCCAGCACCATGACAAAAAAAAAAAAAAAAAAAGAATTCTGCAATATTAGTTCCTCAGAGGGTTTTTCAGGCAGGAGTGGGCCACTACTCCATATATTTCATTTGCTCTGCTCCTGTCCCTGTTTCACTCTCTCCACTCACTTCCTGATATCACCTCCTCAACAAACTTCCTGTTTCCAACCTTGTCTCATCTTCCATTTTTAAGGGACCCAAATTAAAACATAGGGAGTCACCTAGTTTGTGTTTCTACTCAATGACGACTCCTTGCCATGTCTTTGCCAGACGACTATTCCTCATCAACTCAAGAAGTTTGCAACAAAGGAGAATGTACTACCTGATAAAGTAATTCATTCTGTTTTTGAATGGCTGAAGGTGTTAAATATTTGCTCCTCTGAAGCCAGAATTTACACTGTTCTGAGCTATGGGTTGGGGGAAGGGGTGGACTCTCTTCTACATCTCAGTTTCTTCATTATCTGAAAACGGCACATTTGCCATCTCTTTACTTTCTTATCCATTCTCTATGTTCTGGTTTCCAACTGTGGTCCTTCAAATCTGCGCAAAAATGTCCCTCAGCCTAAAGTCAATTGTTCTTTTAGTCCATTTATAAACCCTTGGCCAATCCTGAAATTATGGTGAAACAACGTTATCTATTCTAGCTACCATTGAGACATCTCTTATGCTCAGTATCTGTTTGTGTTTACTCTTCTTTCACTTTGTGAAGAACCATTCTTCTATCTTCCAAATACTCTTTTCCCAGCCTTCTGTCACTGACACACTTCATAAACCTGATTTGCATGTCTTAATTAAATATCTTAATAACAATGTCAAATAAGATATGAAAAAGTATGTAATACAGCAGGAAAACCCTGGAGACATCCTCCACAGTGAACAGAAATCCACTAATCAAGGTGTCCAAGCTTTTGTGAACTCACAAAAGTAACAGAAGTAACTTCCAAATGATATTTCTTTTGCTTTTTCTCAGTATCATAATAAACTATTTTACATTCCTTGCAATTAAACATCTGACAACTTACAGATGAGCTTTATCAGGAATTAATTATCCATGCACATGCATGTAAATTACGAAGTCATGTCTGCTGGTCTATAGTAGAGGATAAAGCCTAAGTAAGGGCCAAGTGCAGTAGTGCACGTCTGTAATCCCAGCGGCTCAAGAGGCTGAGACAGGAAGATCCTGAGTTCGAAGCCAGCCTCAGCAAAAGTGAGGCACTAAGCAACTCAGTGAGACCCTGTCTCTAAATAAAATACAAAAAGAGGCTGAAGATGTGGCTCAGTGGTTGAGTGCCACTGAGTTCAATCCCAGGTACCCTCCCCCCAACCAAAAAAAAGCCTAAGTAAGGCTTTTTCTTTTCTTTCTTTTCTTCTGTTTTTTGTTTTGTTTTGTTTTGTTTTGTTTTCCTCCAGATATTTTTCTGTAGTCACTGAACCTAACCCTTTCCATGTGGTCATTCTGACTCTCAGTGATTTCGCTTTCCTCTTCCTGCTTCTGCCTCCCCAGGCTCAGTCCCAGTTTCCAAAGTCTTTTTGATATATTCATGCACTTGGATTCTCTATTTTCTGCCCCTGAGTTTAAACCCAACTCTAGCAGACAGCCTTAGCAGCATTATTTTTTTTAAATCTCCATGGATTAGTTATTCATCTAATCTGGTCAATGAGAGAAAGTGTTATGTCTTCACAATCATGGTTTCTGACTTAGGATTTAACTGATGCTGCTTGCTGTTTTTTTACCGTGCCCCTCCAAACCCAAAATATGGTAACGTGGGGTCAGATTTCTCTTTTATATTTTGTTCAGAGATTTAGCCATCTTCCTATATCCCCTTCTCTGTGATTAGCACATCCAAGCCACATATGGTTACCAATAATATAATCATTTACACAAAATCCAGGTGATCCCTGTGCCAAAAGCCTGAGTCCCTGCAGCAGACTAGAGAACCCATGATCTGGTCACACTGTGCTGAGGCACAAGACTGCTTCCCCTGTTGAGATATGGGTTCAATCTGGCTTGTGATGGAGGCCCAGGAAAGCTCCTTGTCCCCAGCTTCACATTCCTAAATCTTGAAATTTAGACTTTTGATATGAAGATATTTCATCTCTTCAAAGTTAAGAGTGCCTCTTTTGCATTTTCTCTTTTTAAAAATTATTTTTAATTTACTTAAAAGCTTCAAAAACTGAAAATTGCAAGGCTACTTTGACACTGGCACTTCTTCACCTTGTCTTATTCTTACTTACTCTTATAAGCCTGTGCTGATAAGATGCCCATTACCTGATCAGGGAACCTCTGAGGCCAAGTTAGGAAATGCAGAACTGAGGATTTGCTCTCCTCCTTACCCCCAAAGTTGACTGTGTTCTTGATTCTGTGAAGATTATGGGGGA
This sequence comes from Marmota flaviventris, assembly GCF_047511675.1. Taxonomy (NCBI): domain Eukaryota; kingdom Metazoa; phylum Chordata; class Mammalia; order Rodentia; family Sciuridae; genus Marmota; species Marmota flaviventris. Next base: position 44,119,522 of record NC_092503.1, read on the forward strand.
AAAAGAGTGAACAGGGTGAACTGGAAAGAAAGGCGTCTGAACATTGTCTGCAACCCAAAGCATCTATTTTTCTTCACAAATGAAGGAACTTAAATATCTATAAACAAGAAGAAGGCTGTTTATCATGCCTGGCTCTCTCATTAGCTGATCACCAAGGAAATTCAAGGGAACAACCCAGAAAAGTCTTTATGGTTGAAATAGTTTTAAGGAAATATCTGGAAACAGGGATTCATTGTGGTATGTAATAAGCTTGCCAGTTTCTTTTAAATCCTGATTTTTTTTTTCCTTTACAAATAATTTTTGGTCTATTCCGTGTATCTGATATTTGGCTTTTTATCAAAAAGTTCTTTTCTCAGGAGAAAAAAAAAAGGAATGATGGAAAAAAGAAAAAGGACCTAAGAATTTCCATCTTCAGTCTTATCTCTGATTTGTCTTATTGTCTGGATCTTAGAATGTAATTGAAGCATCTTCTTAGGTTGATTATTCCTTTTTCTGGAGGATTTTAAAAGTACCAAATCAAGAGAAATCTTCTTTCTTTATTCATATAAACTGCTAATTAGATTTTCTTTAACCTAATAATTAAATGCTTTTCCTCATGGACCCACATTCTTTCTTCTCTACAACCAAGATGTGAAAAAATCGATACCCTCATTATCAGTGTCTAAAGACAGAAACTGAGCTCCTGGTGCAGTGTCCCTTCTCATGAGCAGCAAGGGCTGCTCCTTGTCTTCTCTTTCCTTTTTTGTGGATCCTTATTCTTAGAGCCTTATTTTCTTCCAAAACCCTTTTCTGGCCAAGGAACTTTTTTTTAATTAATATGGCAAACTCAATCTGTGCTTTAAAAAAATAGTATATAACTATACATGTAAAAGAGAGAGGGGTGAGGGAGGGAGGTTCAGAGTCATTCAAGGAAACTAAAAGATAAAATTAAAATGACATGGGATACTAACAGAAGTTTTTTTATTTTTTTTATTTCATTATAAATATTAAAGTTTTAGTTTTAAACTTTGTTATGTGTCTGCATAGTCTAGAACCAAGTTTCAGAAGGCAATTTTTGTGCAATGGGAATTTTTGTTTTACCATATAATTAATAGAATTAATAGGATGTAGTGAGCAGAAAATAACTTGCCTAAAGGGAAATACGCTTGGGTATCTAGCAAAACCAGCAGTGTCATCTCAAAGTCCAAACAGCACAAAATATGATTCAAAGTGAATTGAAATTTAAACATAAGATCTGAAAAAAATAAAACTCCCAGAAGAAAACATTGGGGAGAAAGCTCCCTGACATTGGTCTTGAATTTTTTTTTTTTCAATTTGACACTGGGGCAAAGGCAACAAAAGCAAAATAAAACACGTGGGCCTACAGCAGATTAAAAGGTTTCCATACAGCAAAGGAGACAATCAACTAAGTGAAAAAGTGACCTAGAGAAAATATTTTTAGCCATATGTAGGATTTGCATCAAGGGTAGACCACATTTATAATGACGGTCACATAGGATGATAGCTCTCTTAGTTTGTGTAAGTACACGCTTAGTGTTCATACAACAATGATATCATCTAACAGTGCAGTTCTTAGAACATATTCCCATTATTAAGTGAGACTTTACTGTATTTGACAAGGATATAATATCCAAAATCTATAAGGAATTCATACAACAATAATGAAAAAGTAATAATTCAATTAAAAGTGGTCAAAGGAATGAATAGACATTTGTCCAAAGAAGATGTACAAATAGCCAACAGATATATGAAAAGAAGTTCAATATCATTAATGATCAGGGAAATAAATCAAAACTATAGTAAGAATCTACCTTGTTCCTATTATTGGCTACTATCAAAAAATTTAAAATAACTAGTGTTCTCAGTAATGTGGACAAAAGAAAACCCCTCTTCATTTTGGTGATGCACGTTGGTATGACCATCATGAAAAACATTATGAAGTTTCCTCAAAAAATTAAAAATAAAACTACTGTAAAATCCAGTCTACTTCTAGGTATATACTTCTAGGAAATCAGAGATATCTGCACTCTCACATTCATTGATTCGCAAAAGCCAAAATATTGAAACAGCCCATCATATTGAAACAGTGTCCATCAACATATTGAAACAGCCCAACATATTGAAACAGTGTCGATCAACAGATGAATAAATAAAATGTGGTATATATATACACAATGGAATATTATCCAGTCTTAATAAAAAGAGAGACAGAAGGGAAATCCTGCCATTTGCAAGAACGTGCATGAACCTGGGAGACATTATGCTAAGCAGAATTAGCTAGTCACAAAAAGACAAATACTGTATGATACCACTTCTATGTAGAACCTAAAAAAAAAAAACAGAAGAAGAAAGCACAGTGGTAGTTACAAAGAACTAAAGGGTAGAGAAGAAAGGGAGATATTGATCAATTGGTCAAATGGTACAAAATTTCATTATAGGGTGAATAAGTTGTAGAGATCCAATGTATAGTATGGTAACTATAACAATAATGTATCAATGGATTTCAGGTGTTCTCACCACCACACACACAAAAATAAACAAGTGTGTGATGCGTGATGCATGATAGACATGTTGATTTGCTTGATTGTGGTAGTCATTTCACAATGTGTAGATACATCAAAATATCACATTGTACATCTTAAATATATGCAACTCATATTTATCAATCACACATCCATAAAGTTGGAAGAGGGTATATATTTTAGAAATAGTTACCAGCCCCATTTTTCTCATGGCCTTCCATTTTGTTCTTCTAACCCTGTCATCATTATCATTAATTAGCAATTAATAATCAATTTTTTAAAGAAATAAGATGTGACTACAGTAGCAGCTGTTTGGGGTCCAGTGCACTTTCTCAACTAGTGGTTTATAATCCCAGTTGACATCAATAATCTTTCTGAACCAGGAATCAACAAATTTATTTTGTAAGGCCCAGAGAGTACTGTTTGGGACCATACAGTCCCTGTTGCAACTATTATTTTGTACTACAATCTGCCATTTATCCTGTGGTCTTTAGTTTGCCAAATCCTACTCTAGACCATAGGATAAAATGGTGAAAATAAGTGAAAAATTATTCTAAAACTAATAAAAGTGTTTCTAATTAGATAAGATATATTGCCCATATGTCCTTTGACTTTTCATATTTTATTTATATTTCTGCGTAATGGTTTTTAAATTTTTTCCCTGAAACTGTTAACAAGCTTTCATTTAATCTGAATCTTTGTTTTATCAGAATTTAACAACTTAATTATATAATTTATTGACAATCATTTACTGAATTTTCCCCTTCTCTTCATAATTCAGGCCCTGGAAAATCACTGCAGAGTGAAGGGAGGCTATTCAGGCTTAAGGGATGTTTATTTCATTTACGAAACTTATGATGATGTGCAGCAGAGTTTCTTCCTGGCAGAGACACTAAAGTAAGTGAAAATTATTCTAAAACTATATGACTGATGTGCCTGACAGAACTTCTTTGTAGGTGTCTTTAGTGAACACTAATTCAAAATGTCATTCCACACACGACAATAATTGCTTACAGGTGTGTTTCCAGTCATTCCAAAGTTCAGTGACTTGAGACTGCTTTGTGTGATTTCATAGACTAACACCAAAGGACAGAGTAAATTACTCCCTATTAATGAGGATATCCCTCACAGTTCTGATAGGCTTGACTTGCCCATGCTGCTTCACAAGATGAGTAGAGATGCTGAGGGGGTTTTTCACTGTGTCTTTGTGGTTTTACAGCCTGATATGGTCTCTTGGGGCTCATATACTCACATTTTTTCTCTCCAGATACTTGTACTTAATTTTTTCTGATGATGATCTTCTTCCCCTGGAGCACTGGATCTTCAATACTGAGGCACATCTTCTTCCTATACTCCGTGAAGATAAAAAGGAAGTTGAAGTCAAAGAGAAATAAAAATATATTTTATATTTTACTCTGCTTCATTCCCTTCACTGCATACCTTAATAATTTCTTTTATGGTAACCAGGCACATGATAAACTTTTATCAATAAGTCTGTGATTATTCTAAGTTCTAAAATTGTTTTGCAGTCTTTTATGTTTATTATCATAGGCATAAATGGACCTAAATTTCTTATTCCTTTATTATCTAGCCAGTAGATCCACATGTTTTGTTTGTATAGTATTTTTTTTCTCTCTTAAGTAACCTCTTATCTCTGGAGTTCATAAAATTGTGATATTATTTTCATTAAATTAATAGAATGGTATACCAGTGACCTCTTAATTACAATTTGATTTGACTGCAAAACTTTTTCCTCCTCTATGAGGAGATGATATCTGCTTTAAGCTGTAATGTTTTGCCATGTTGCAAAAAGCCATAATAATAAATTAAATATTAAAAAAAAGCTTTTTCCTTTTTGATTTTATGTTAATCTGGTTTGTCTATCCACCAGAGACAGATCTTATAACTGTGACAGCCTCCTTATGCGGGTCTATCGTTATTTGATAGAATGTCTTCTAAAATACTCATTCACATTAGAAAGTCATCCCAGAAGAATCTTCTCATGTTGACCTCATTTCATTGGAACTGCAATTCCAATTGCAGTATATTTTTGTTGGTTAATTATATTAGTGTTTCCTGAGTTATGAATTTTTTTTCTCTACTTTTAATGCCCTATGTCATCTTTCTGGATCTTGTATTGCTTGATTTCTTCCATACCACATAGCAAGGTGAGCTCTGCTATTAATGAATTATACTTTTTTCAAGGGAAACAATTTAACTATTAATGTTCTAGCTTTTGCTTTTAACTGAATATGTAAAGAAATTTGGTTTTGAAAGAAAGGGTGAGAATTTCGTGTAGCTATTAGTTCATTTGTCTACCTTTCGTTTTTTAATTTTTCTCTTAAGAAGAAAGCATTCCATTCTGCTGAAAAGACATGAAAATGGCCCTTTCTCAAATGTAGTAAATTTCTTCATTTCAGTTTATAAAAGTAGGAATGACTTCGTGAAGGAAACTTTGCCAATTTGTCTATTCACTGTCCATTAAGGAAAATTTAATAAACTCTTAGTCAAATAAGAATATTGTGTATCTACTATGGCTAAGTTCTATGTAAAGATTCCAACTTAGAAGCAACATATAGGAAAGGACACTCCCAGTTCCCCAAATTTGATCTGCAGGGATCAAAATAATTATATATTTCTTGTAAACATTAAGTGTTGAAACATGAATGGTTTTCTCAAGAACAGAATTTGGTGACATCTTTGTGTTTTCTTATCATATTGGCACTGTGAATGGGCTAATGTGATGATGCACAACTAAGGTACAAAGGCTTTGACCATCTAAATTTTCAGTTTCAATGATCAGGTAAATCAGTACAACCCCATGAATTAGGCTGAAGCATGTGACATTGCTGCATTTGTAGTTTAAAAACTCTAATATCAGCAATTTCATCTAACTCCAACCTAGTATTTTTAAGAGAATTATTTTCTTAACTCTCGATAGACAATAGTCTTAGCTATTTCAGCTTTTGAAAGTGTTTCCAAAGATTTCCTTTGTCTTACAAAACCACCTTTTATTTTCTTTCAATGTTGCACTTTAATATATGTCAAAGAACAAATTAGTGAAATTAGTAAATTAAAAAGATTCTTTAGCACATCATTATGACCACATAAATGTGCCTCTGTGACCCAAAATAACTTTCCATGTCTTCAGCCTGCCTACTGAGATGAGTGGATAACAAAAGTTCTTTTTTCCAAAAACTTTAAGGTAAAATATTAAAAATCACTGCCAAAATTAGGCCATATGTATTTAGATTATAATTTTCACATCACTATCCTTGGATCAACCATTTAAATAATTTTCTTTTCATTTCAATTTTATTTGAAGAAACACACATATTTCTGCAGCAGATAGGATATTAAAATCAGGTTGTGTGTACGCACACTACACTGTACCTTTTGTGTCCTTGTTTAAGTAGACAAGAATCTGTACTCCATGTTGCTGTGCCAATGGCAAGAAGTGTTTTCAGTTCTAGAACTTGGATTTTTTTAACAGAAGATCCAAAGCACCAAAAATGTATACAAAGGATTAATACTATAATAATGTAATTTAATTAAAATTATACTTTGTGTTACTTTAAACAACTGGTCTCTAGGTAGACACTGTCCTTCATTCATTCCCAACAAAATTGTGCAGTTGAATTTATATATGTATTCACATCCTTAAAAGATGAACAATTAAAATAACACTTAATTTTGTGTTTATGCAATATGTTTTTGATATATTTTGTGCACTTGATAGTACACATATAAGTTGTATGCCAATTTACAGAACTCAATGACTTCTTTATCATGACTTTTTCATGTGTATTACCCACTTTTTACATTGTTTTTGATTTGTACATAAATCCATTCTGTCATATACAACTTTATATAAATCTCTAATGTTATGGGAAGCATAATAGATTGACACATAATTTTTAAAAGTTATATTTGTAAGATTTCTCTATTGTGAATAAAGTCTTTTAATATATCTCCTCCTGTATTATATTTTTTTCCTTTTAACTAAATTTTCATATGTCTAGGGGTGAATGTATACAGTTGCAAACAGAAATTAGATCCTAATAGCAATTTTGTAAAATACCTAGAAAATCTTGACAAGGAAACATTTCCCATTAAAAATTTTACATGGCAAATTATTTTGTGTACATAGCCTTTGGCTAATCATGTTCCTTTATTAAGAGTCTAAGGTAGGTTCAATACCAGGACATGCAGGGGAGAGGCAGGGATTAGTGTCAAAAATGGCATAAAGTCTCATGCATGCTCCTAAGTTTGCACTCCAAGGAGATCAGTCTAATCCACCCCACCCCTAAAACAAGACAAAACATCATGTAGTTGTGTTATGTTACAAGTTAAATTCTGCTGTACAAATTCAGAGGAGAGAGAGGTTCATAACTTTGGGGTGTTCAGAGAGACTTAGTAGAAAACAACTTGGGCCACAGGAGGACCTCCAGCACTTTTGAAAAAAGCCTAGGTTTTAAATTTATATATATATATATATATGTACTGGGGAATGAATCCAGGGGCTCTTACCCACTGAGCCACATCCTCAGATCATTTTTGTATTTTATTTAGAGACACGGTCTCACTGAGTTATTTAGGGCCTCGAAAACTTGCTGAGGCTGGCTTTGAACTTGCAATCCTCCTTCCTCAGCCACCCAAGATTCTGGGATTACAGGCATGCACCACCATGCCTTGCTCTAGGTTTTATAATTTTATTTTGTACTGTTTTCAGACATTTTGGTTGCAGTTCTTTCCACCTAGAACTCTCTTTCTCCAATGTAGTATAGCTCATTCCTTTAGGTAGCTAGTCAGCCAGGAGTGAGTGAGCAGGAATAAGATAAGGAAGGCCCACTGGAAACCACGGGGAGTCTTACCTGACACATAAGCACCTGGAAGATGAGGGCCTAATACGTTAAAGCCTCCCCCAGCTAGTTACATGTCCTCCTGAGGAAAAACCATTGTTCCAAGATCAGGTCACCTACTAGGTGTCCTGGACCCTCCCTATCACCAAAACTATCACCGCCCCCCATTCAGTTGGGAAACTGAAAGAAGAGCCCCAGATCATGTACATTCACAAGACACTAATTCAAAACTGTAAGTAAATAGCAGAAAGATCAGTCGAGTAGAGGGAAGGAAACAGGGAGGGAGGACTGTGGGCAGAAAAGAAAGTGATGGGGACTGAATTAGAACAAAATCATATTCCATGCTTTTATAATTATGTCAAAATGAATCTTATGTACAACTAAAAAGAACCAATACCAAAAGGGGAAAAAAAAAAAAAAGCTTGCTGAGGGCTATTCAAAGGGTAATAAATGGATTTAAGGGGCAGGAAATTGAGGCAAAAACAGGGACTCAATTCCTCTCTGCACCACACCATTAGTCCCATTAGTCTTTGAATTGGTCCATGCAGTTTCTATGCTGTCAGTCAGAAGGCAGACTTGGGTGGAACTTTGGAACTGTCCTGGGACCCCCAATAAAACTGGAGGGCATACTGTCCCTTTCCTCTCCGAGAGGACCCACTCCCTCTCTTCAGGGTGTCCCCTTTTCTCCTTTCCTATCACTTCTAATAAACTCATGTCTGTTACTCTGAAGGACATGTCTGGAATCTTTGTGGTCTGTGATCGTAAGAATCAGGGTGAAGAGGGGGATCTCCACGCAGCCTCAGTCGTAATGATTTCCTTACCTCATTCAGGTCTGTCTTCAACAGTCACCTTTTCAGAGTGGTTTCTTTGACAAATCAATATACAATTTCCCACAACCCTTTTTCCCTTGCCCTATTTTATTTTCTACTTAGCATTGCTATATTATGTACTTACTTCCTCATTTGTTTATAGCCTGTCTCACCTCTTCGTGTTTAAGCCCCATGGGAACAAAGACTTTATTTGCCCCCTACCACCACCAACATCGTTTTATTTCCAGTGCTTCCACAGTACCACAGTACCTAGTACATGGTAGTGATAGGGGACAGACAGATGTGAGTGGTAGGTTCAGGAGGTTACGGGAATAATTCTATAAAATGGGCCTATTGTGTTCACCCCCCTCATGCTTTCATTTTTAAAAAGCAATTTTCCTACAGCCCTGCTGGCTTAAGCCCACAGGATATGTTACATTCCTCAGCAAACTACATGTTATCTCCAGGAGAAATGCAGGCCCAGAAACACCAATGACCAGAAGAACACAAGTTACTCTGAAGGGAGTAAGGGGGACTTTTGTGACCCTTACACAGACCAGATCCTGGAACTCTGGGAGATAAGGATAATTCCCCCTAACCATGAAATCTGTAAGAACAGGTTCTGATTAAAGTTGGTCAGCATGGGCCAAAGTGACCCACCTCGAGTGGTCATGGCAGCAAGGACTTGAAAGTCTGATGTGATCCTGCTCTCAGTCAGAAGTGAAAAGGTCAACCTGGGCAGGACTCTAGAAATTTCTCTGTGACTCCCAATAAAACTGAGGGCAGGGACACACCATCCCTTTCTTCTCTTTCATTTTCCCCATCCCTTCTAATACACTCATGCCTGTTATTCTGACCGACATGTCTGAAATCTTTTTGACTTCATTGCAAGAATGCAGGTAGGAAGGGACCCTTCATACCGCCTCAGTTTCCCAAAAGGCCCCAGCCTTGTAGCAGTTTGGTGAATGAGTGCATGAATGAATGAGAATGATTTATATTCAGAGACTTTGCTACAACTACTTGCAAATATCTTCATCGGTAGTTTTTCTTTTCTATGTTAAAGTAAATTCTTATTTGTGACTGGAATCAACTTTCAACAGATTTTTTAAAAACATATCATTAAGGTGTAACTGTGTAAACTGAAAATTTAAAAAAAGAAGATGATAAAGTAAATCATGGTTCCCCCCATATAGGGTTTTTCAGTGTTTTTGTTTAAATAACCTACTCTTATTTTGTATGACTAAATCTCACAATCTCTGCCTCATATAGAAATTTAAAAAAAAAAAAAAAAAACTTGAGGTCATCAAGCAAAATAACAGTTTTCCACCTAACAAAAAGTTAGTCAAATAGGAACCTTCTAGATTCAACTATTTGTAACACATACAGCATTAGTTGTGTTTTCTCTGTTGGTGACAAATTTATTAAAATTTATTCTAAGCCTGTTTTTTATTTATACTAAACATCAGCCATTCCTACAGAAATGGCAACTTGGCAGCCAATATATCTAATTTCTGATAATGATATGTAGACAGTTATTTTGAATTTTAAGAAAAATTAGCAAGATAAAGCTTTTCTTCATTCAGGCATGGAGTTTATATCTCTAATTGCCATTCTAGCTCCTTAGGTAGTTCCTGAAATGTGCAGGTGGCATAGGGAATCTTCTTAAAACTCCAATTTAATGATCCAAAGGCTGATTTCTGTTTTTTTTCCAGGCTCATTCCATTCTCACTAGCCAAGGCCTGAGTCATAATTTTCAAGAAATGTTTGCCAAGTATTGGATATGCATTTAAAGTATTAGAACTACGTGGGAGTCTAGACGCATTTAGCCCAACTCAGATATGAAAAAAAGTAGATTTTCCATAAGTTAGAAACAGTTTTGTATCCCTGTTCTGTGTTCCCAGACACAGGGAAGTGATAAGATTTTATGCAATAATGAATAATGATATATGAAAGCACAGGTGTGTCCAGCTAGCCACTCTAAAATAAAAGTACAAATTCAGGGTCCACCCTCGGAGAGGGGTCTGCTGCTATCTTTCTCTGTTGAGGTGAAGCTATAGAAGAATATAAGCCTTCTTTTTTTTTTTTTTTTTTTTGTAGCAGGGATTGAGCTCAGAGGTGCTTAACCACTGAGCCCATCCCCAGCCCTTCTTTCTTTAAGAAGTTGCTTAGGGCCTCGCTAAATTACTGAATTTGGCTTTGAACTTGGAATCTTCCTGCCTCAGCCTCTCCAGCCACTGGGATTACAGGCATGTGCCACCACATCCAGCTCTCTTCTAAGTCTTTTTTAAAATACAGATTCTGAGGGGCTGGGGTTGTGGCTCAGTGGTAGAGTGCTTGCCAAGCATGAGCAAGGCCCTGGGTTCAATCCTCAGCACCACATAAAAATAAATTAAATAAAGGTATTGTGTCCAACTAAAAAATAATTTTAAAAAAATATAGATTCCAGATCTTCCCCCAAATTTAGCAAATCAAAATTGTGATAAAAGCCATGTACCTCCACATTTAACTAGTTCCTTATGCTATTCCTATGCATGCTAACATGGAGAACCACAATTTTTAAGTTATATGTAGGTGGAAATCCTAGAACTACTAAATTAATGAATTAATTTGCAAGTCATGACAAGCATATATACTTTTTTCTGTATTTTTTCCCATCTCATAAGTTTAAGTACAACTTGACAATTTTGACCACTTTGGAAATAGATTCATCCTTTTACAAATGCATCTCTGAGCAATAAGCTATACATTTAAACCTTTTAGAAATAGATTCACAGTGGATTTTTAAGCATAATTCTTTATTTGGGGAATCTCTAAAGTATTAACTTCAATCATCCCATTTTTTAATTCAGCAATTTTCCTTTGCTTTTTTCTTCCCCTAGTTGCTTTTAAAGTCATTTTTCAAACTTTTTTTTTCATGCAGATTTTAACATGATTGTCACTTTCACAGTCTGCACAGAACACCTAGTTTGTCCAGTGTCATACAAATGCATAAAGTGTTGTTGGATACTACCTCTGAAAAGCACCTTCATTTCCTCCACCCCACTGGTGCCCAGGGCTTTCACTTTCATTTTTATGTTAATTGTCAAAAAATTGTTGGCTTGCCATTACTATGATCATTTTGAATCCCCTTAATACATGTCCTTACTTACTGAATAAATTAACTTAAATTTGTGTCACAATTCCATTTAATTCCCCAGTGAATGCAAATTACCATGAAATGTTAGAAAACAGCAATAGATCTATATATGTAAAAATAAAAATTAAAAATTAAAAATTTTTCCACATACTGGAACATTTTGGCCATAGGCTATGAGCACATATTAATTCACAAGTCTACAAGCAGGGCCATAAAATGTACTGCTTTTCTCAAATATCATTTTCCGAAATAACTGGCACCTCAGAGTTTTCTGTTTGCTTTGTTTTGTTTTGTTTTGTTTTGTTGTTTAACTCTCCTAGGAGAAACAAGTGAATAATCCCCATTCCCAGACTCTTTGAGAACTTAGCTTCTGACTTTCCAACTCTTGGAATTCTCAGTGGAAAATAGAAATATATAATTGGGAATCAATTACCTCTTAGAACAAGGAGGGGAGACCTCAAGGGGTACCACCTTCTTGAGAAAGGCAAAATATTATGATTTCCCTTCATGGATGAGACAGAACCCAAGGATCTATTTGGTTGGTGGCAGAAGGAAAAGCAGACTAAATTTCCTCTTTATTTGCATAAAACCTCCTTACCTACCACTCTGCCATTTAATGTAGCAACTTAACTTCAGAGTAAATAAATCCTAAGTGTGTTTGATGGATAGTTATATTCTTTTTCTATCCTGCTTTTGCCAAATTGATAACTTTGTGATTTACAGAGTCTTCTCCTGAAGCTGCAAAAAATATATACATTTTAAATGTCTCCATTAAAAATGTATAAGTGTAGCCAGGCGCAGTGGCTCATGCCTGTATTCCCAGAGGCTCAGGAGGCTAAAACAGGAGGATCATGAGTTCAAAGCCTGCCTTAGCAACTTATCAAGTCCCTAAACAACTCAGTGAGACCCTGTTTCTAAATAAAATATAAATGGGTCTGGGGATGTAGCTCAGTGGTTAAGTGCCCCTGGATTCAATAAAAAATAAAAATATATTTTTTTATTTATTTATAATATATTTATTTATTTTAATATATATTTATTTATATATAAAATATATATGTGTGCATAAATATATTTTTGTGTGTAAATATATATTTATACGAATATACACATAAATACATGCATAAAGTCCCTTCAGTCTTTTCTGCATGTAATTCAGTGTAGAAGGGGAAAAGAGCGGGTGCAGTTAGGTCGATGGGAGGCCAATTTCACTAGGAATCAAGACAACTGGGTTCCAAAATTAGCTCTGTTATTAACTCCCTGTGTGATTTGGAACAAGCACTTAAAGCCTTCACATATTATTTTCTTCATATGTAAAATAAAAATTTCAATTAGCCCAGGCATAACAGCTAGCACATTGAGTGATATCTGTTATGGATATTCAAGCAAGAAACATCAAGATTATTTATCAATGGACAAGAGGCTACTACCCCCAAATTACAAGCCATTAAAACACTAATATCCTGATCCATAAAATGGAAATAATCACATATACTTCTGAGAGAATTAAAGTGCCTAACTACAATACTAGTTAATCATCCCTAATCCAAAATCCAATATTGAACATGCTCCAAAATCTAAAACGTTTTGAGTGCCAACATGACATAACAAGTGGAAAATTCCATACCGTGAAACTTTGCTCCATGCACAAAATATTGAATTTTTTAATAAAATTATCATCCGACTATTTGTACAATGTATATATGATACCTAAATGAATTCAGTGTTTAGATTCAGGTCCCATTCCCAAGATATTTCATTATGTGTATGTAGAAAATTTTGCAAGTATTCCAGGTTCAACAAAATCCTATTCAGTTCTGGTCCCAAGCAATTCAAATAAAGGATACTCAATCTGTGTAATGTAAAAGTTCTTAGACCTATTCCTGACAGATTTATGCTTTCAATCCATGAGTTCCATCTCCCACTTACAGCTCTCAATTTGTGTGAAAGAATCATCTCTCCTCTACCTTGGGAAGCTTCCAGCTTTTTCTGTTATGGCAACACATTTGCTATTATTTTGCTTGCTGTTTCCAACTACCCTAGGCTTTTTTGGATGCCTTCCTTCAATCAGACTGCTTCAAACACATGCTATTACTCATATTCTAAGGTCAAAGTTTGGCTCTTTCTGACATGTGAAGACACATATAACCAGTTCTTTTTCTTCACACTTGTCTGATGAACTAACTGAATATTTTTCACTTTTTTTTTTTTAATGAAGAACAGAGTTGTTTGTTTGGTTTTTTTAAACCATTGTAGCAGAAAAGAAATAGGGATCAAACTGCATGACTGATGATGCATCGGCCAGAATACTATTGTCAATTTTGTCACTGGTATATTCAAATAATCCAGTGAAAATAAGACAGTAACTGAAAGCAGTTAAGAACTTCTTTTAGGTTGAAGGGCAATTTTGTGTCCATCCCAGAACAGCTTTGGAAACCAACAAAACCAATTTTATAAACTAGGAAGTATTACTGAAATAACTCTTTTGAAAGATCCAGTGTTGCTTCCAAAATCAGGTTATATATTTGACAATCACTTACACTGACTTAAACCTGATCACTTCCAAAGAAAAATGAATAGAATAATTTTGACTTAAGTTCACTTACCCATTTCCCACCACCACATCCCCTCTTAGTTTCTATAGCACTGGGGACATGACTCATATCGATTAACACTTACTTATATTCTTGCTACTCCCCTCAAAAGGGGCTTGTAGTTCTACTGGGAGATTCTGCTTCACAAAGGAATCAGCATTCTCAGCGTTCCCTTCCCTCCCCCACACCACATCTGTTGGGTTTCATTCTTCTGCACTTTGCCCTTAAAAGCCCTCCCAGTCAATCTTCTACTCTTCTTGGAAAATGTCTACTCTTGTGCTATAGTTTAGATATTTAATGCCACCCCAAAAGCCTGTATGTGAGAGACTTGGTCCCCAGCCTGTAGGAGGTAGTTGAACCTTTTAAGAAGGGGGACCTACGGCTTCCTTTCCATGCTTATTGGAAACTGGAGTCTCTTTTCAGTCCCAGACCAAATCATCATCTCTGTCTCCATGGGGAAGCAGGATTTGAAGGTTTTACTCCTCTTCCAGAAACTGATTTTATATCTGATCTTCTATCCATTTCCTTTTACTCCATTAACCCAGTCATCCATAATGAGGAAAGGGGGACCCAAAGTGTGGCAGCAATTTGTATGGCAAAGTAATATAATTCTTTTCTGTTCCACCACAGGACAAAGTTGAAGGCTTTCCCATAAATGAAAAATGAGAGAGAAAAAAACATAGAATAGAAATTGCAGTAATTTGGATCTGAAATGTCCTCCAAATATCCATATATTGGCCTTCAGCCTTAGATGGTGTTAGGAGGTGGTGGAAATTTTAGCAGGTGTGGTCTAATGGAAGGAAGTTAGGTCACGGGGGCATGCCCTGGAAGGGTATCCACTGGGGGGAGTCTTAAAACGTAACTCCCACAGATATGTCTCAGTTGCATCTTTCCGTCCTTCACTAGGAAGGCACTCAGTGAACAACTATTAAGAAAGTGAGCAACTATTAAGAAATGATGAGAGAGTCCCAAAACTTTTGTTCAAAATATAAACACAATTTTCATCTTAAAATCGCCTACAACAGGACACAATCCCTGCTAAGTCCTATTAACTCAAAGTGGCACTTCTATCTGCAAAGTTGAATACAGGTTCTATTTTTAGTGAATAATCTTGTGTTCACCTTAACTGTGAGATACCTAATTATAAGCTGTCATTAGAAAAATTTCATCACTATATTTGCAAAAGTAAACTCACCAAAAATAGGACCATTTTCTCTTCTTTATTATGTTCAAAACACCAACCATCTTGGGGGAAACCCACAAGAGTCCAAGCAGTATTACTCTCTTGTAATTGCTTTTGGACCACGACTGTCATGAAGATGAATACACACCTCAGCTACTCAACTCCACTGGAGTTTGGTATATTCATTTTGGAGGGGAGAGAGGGTCTGGGGTTGGTTGTTTGACCATTGTGATAAAGCTTCTTCATTGGCATGCCTACATATCTGGAACTGACTTTTTCTGATTAATAGAACGCTTAAGAGACACTGTCAGAGCTGTAAATAATAAAAGGTTTCTATGTAGTGACCGCAACCTTTTTGTAATCTTCTTCAGTGATGGGACAAAGGATTCTAGGACTAAAGTAAATCTATTAATAATTATGTTGCTATATTTCTTCAAATAAGTTCAGTTTCCTTCTTCCAAGCTGGTCTTTCTTCAACTATTCTAGCTTGTGACAAAAATGACTGATTAGAATTTCACCCTCAGTCACCTTATCTTCTTGTCTCTAACCTCTAGAGCAGGTGCTAATATAAATGAGCAAAGAACAGAGAGGGAGAAAAACAAAGGATCTCAGAGAGATTAATCAGTCCCTGGAAATCTGAAAGTGACTTTTGTCACTATTATAAATCAATATACAGAATTTCTTTAAACACCAGATAAAAACCATACAGTATGTCAAAACCATGATTAAAAGGTAGATAAGCATAATGAATTTTAACAAGATCATGAATTTATTTTTGCTGCTTTAAAAAATTATAGAATAGATTGTTTTCTTTTTTTCTGGTCTCCTTCACACAATGATGATGACATTAAAGGGGAAGTTTCAAAATTTCCACATTGTATATCTGGGCTTTTAACCTCTTCCAAAGATCAGATAAAAACTGCCAAACCAAAAAAGCATTCTTTAAATAGGAGCTTTAGCACATCCAGGCAGGAGCAAAGACTTCTCCAGAATTTTTACCTATTGATTAACTGTAGAGGATATCCTTTTTAAAATAAATCTTGGATACTCTCTAAAATGAACGTTTTATTCTACTTTAGAGTAAAAGGAATAAAGAAAAAAACAAGACAACCAATCCTCCCTCACCCTGCAAATATATGTTACTTTATATTTTTGCCTATGGTATTTCTATAAAAAGCTAGAAGCAGAAAAAAAAAATCCCTTTACCAATGAGATTGTACTTTTTCTCCTGTGATGAAAATCCAAGACCAACTGCCAATTACCACTCCACGGAGCAGAGGTCACATGGTGGCTTCTTAGTACACATTAGAAACTGTCTTGAGACCTTAGGTTTAATTACTCATTGGCCCCACATCTGAAAGAAGGCCAGGAAAACCTCCCTTTTACTGTAATTCTGATGGTTAAGCACACACTAAGATTTCTAGATAGAAGCCTGAGGAGTAGGCATCAATCTGTGAGTTTATGATGGGATTCATTTGAAGTGAGAATTCCTCCACTGCTTTCTTATAGCCATTGTCTTTATCACAAGTGGTATATCAGCCAAGAAAACAGAAACTGAGGAAAACTACTACATTTTCAATAGCCTCAAAAAAATAAAATAAAATACTTGGGGGGCTGGGGTTGTGGATCAGTGGTAGCGCACTTGTCCAGCATGTGTGAGGAACTGGGTTCGATCCTCAGCACCACATAAAAATAAATAAATAAAGGTATTGTGTCCATCAACAACTAAAAAATAATAATTAAAAAAAAATACTTGGGAATCAACTTAACAAAAGAGGTGAATGTTCTATATAATGAAAATTACAGAACCCTAAAGAGAGAAATCAAAGAAGACCTTAGAAGATGGAAAGAGCTACCTTGCTCTTGGATAGGCAGAAGTGATAGTATCAAAATGACCATACTTCCAAAAGCACTAAACATATTTAATGCAATGTTGATCAAAATTCCAATATGACATTCCTCATAAAAATAGAAAAAGCAATCATGAAATTCATCTGGAAAAATAAGAGACCCAGAATAGCTAAAGCAATCTTTATCAGGAAGAGTGAAGCATGTGGCATCACTATACAAGAGCTTAAACTATACTACAGAGCAACAGTAACAAAAATAGCATGGTATCGGCACCAAAACAGACTGGTAGACCAATAGTACAGAATAGAGGACATAGAGACTAATCCACAAAATTACAATTATCTTACATTAGACAAAGGTGCCAAAAACATGCATTGGAGAAAAGATAGCCTCTTCAACAAATTCTACTGGGAAAACTGGAAATCCACATGCAACAAAATGAAATTAAACCCTTATCTCTCACCATGCATAAAACTCATCTCAAAATGGATCAAGGACTTAGAAATACAACCAGAGACCCTGTGTCTAATAGAAGAAAAAGTAGGCCCTAATCTCCATCATGTGGGATTAGGCCCCAACTTCCTTAATAAGATTCCTGTGGTGCAATAATTAAAATCAAGAATCAGTAAATGAGATGGACTCAAACTAAAAAGTTTCTTCTCAGCAAAAAAACAATCTGTGAGGTGAATAGAGAGCCTACATCTTGGGATCAAATCTTTACCCCTCACACATCAGATAGAACACCAATCACTAGGGTATATAAAGAACTCAAAAAGCTAAACACCAAAAAAAAAAAACACAAATAACCCAGTCAATAAGTGGGCCAAGGACCTGAAGAGACACTTCTCAGAAGATGATGTACAATCAATCAACAAATACATGAAAAAAAATGTTCATCATCACTAGCAATTAGAGAAATGAAAATCAAAACTACTCTAAGATATCATCTCACTCCAGTCAGAATGGCAGCTATTATGAAGATAAACAACAATAAGTGTTGGCGAGGATGTGGGGGAAAAAGTACACTCATACACTGCTGATGGGACTGCAAATTGGTGCAGCCAATATGGAAAACAGTATGGATATTTCTTAGAAAATTGGGAGTGGAACCACCATTTGACCCAGCTATCCCTCTCCTCAGTCTATACCCAAAGGACTTTAAAACAGCACATTACAGGGACACAGCCACATCAATGTTTATAGCAGCACAATTCAATAGCTAAACTGTGAAATCAACCTAGATGCCTTCAATAGATAAACGGATAAAAAAATGTGGCATATATACACAATGGAATATTATTCACCAATAAAAGAGAATAAAATCATGGCATTTGCAAGTAAATGGATGGAGTTAGAGAAGATAATGCTAATATTATTCACTAATAAAAGATAATAAAATCATGGCATTTGCAGGTAAATGGATGGAGTTAGAGAAGATAATGCTAAGTGAAATTAGCCATTCCCAAAAAAACAAATGCTGAATGTTTTCTTTGATATAAGGAGGCTGATTTATAGTGGGATAGGGAGAGGGAACATGGGAGGAATAGACGAACTCTAGATAGGGCAGAGGGGTTGGAGGGGAAGAGAGGGGGCATGGTGTTATTAATGATGGTGGAATGTGATGATCACTATTATCCAAAGTACAGGTATGGAGACACAAATTGGTGTGAATATACTGTGTATACAACCATAGATATGAAAAACTGTGCTCTATATGTGTAATAAGAATTGTAATGCATTCCACTGTCATATATAAATAGAAAAAAAAGAAAAGAAAACCAGGAACTGAACACAGGGAAGTTGTTTACAGGTGATAGAGATGAAAGGCCACAAAGGGGGTGATGAAGTCTGATGACAATTCAGAAGTCAGGGACAGCAGGACACCACCATCTGGGGGAGGATCTGGAAAGACAGAAAGGGGAGGTGATACTACCACAGACGAGAAATGGGGGCTAGAGTATGAGTTGGATCTACAATGGAGGGCTTTCCAGCAGGACCACAGAGGGAAGCAATTGTCCATCAGGGGCTATAATCCTGGAGGAAATATAGCAGTGAAGGGGGAAAATATTCTGGCTGCTCTCTGTCTCTTACCTGAAGATCTTCTATTAATATCTTCCATTGGTTAAAATTATCAGGGAAACATGACAAAGGAATCTGGGAAATGAGATACATAGCATGCTGGGGAAGTGACAGAAAAGAGGTAAACGTCTAGCCAAAGTGGCCATCGCGAGTCACTATTCACCATTGAGATCTCTGCCTAGCTTAAGAGGTCTCCATTGAATTAAACAAGACTCAACATCCCAGCTGCTAGAACCTGATAAATATAGAGACTTGATTGCTGTCATCTACATGTCTTCCTGAGATACAGCACATTTTTGAGCCAATATGAGCTCCTTTATATCTCAGTATGAGCTTGCTAGTGAGAAGCCACATCCACCACTTCATGAGAATTTGAAAAAAAACCTTTAACAACCACTTTCATAGAATAAACGTCAAAGAAGAAAATCTGTGAGTTCATGAAGCAGGCCGAGACACAAGGGCAGATAAGCCTAAAATAAAATCTGCAGAGGGGGAAAATGGATGGAACTAGAGCCCATCATGTTAAACAAAATAAGTCAAACTCAGAAGGTCAAGGATTCTATGTTTTCTCTCAAATGCAGAAGCAAGAGAGGAAAAAGGAAAAGAAAGGTGGGGGCAAATCTCATGAAAATCAAAGGGAGATCAGTAAAGGAAAGGGACCAAGAAGTGGGAGGAGGGCTGGGAAGGAAAGTGCTGGGGAGTGATCTTGGCCAAATTATATTATTATAGTGTGTGCATGTGTGAATATGAAATAACAAATCCATCATTATGTATAACTATCATATAATAATAAAAATGTGGAAAAAAATAAAACCCACAGAGGGCACGACCATCGTTTTGAAGATACCAGTGATTAAACTTTGGCCACCCTGCTTTGAATCATAGCTGATCCTAACTCCTAATTTTTATGTGACTGAAAGTAGCACTTTGCTAAGCCCTCGTCCCCAACCCACATTAATCAGCCTAGTTTTATATTCTACTCAGTGGAGCATAAAAATGATGCAGCTAAATGATCATGGCAGAGAGAGAACTTAGATTTTTAAAAGACATTAGTTTAACAGTAGTCACCAGCCTGAATCCTGTGATGTAAAGAAATATATATATGAAGATGAGATGTTTTAGAACATTGGTGTTTGCCCTCTCCCCTGAGCTTAGATGGCAATGCCTACTCTCTTAAGCCCAGTTCATTCGTCACCTCTGAAGATTGCCTTGTCTCCCTCCTTTTTGTTCTGTTAGAATCTAGTATAAGACTTAATGATTATGCTTATTAGATGTTATTGCAATTATTTGTTGCCTGTCTAGCTCTCTCTATAGTGACTTAGATCAAAACAACTTATGGGAAACAATTTAACTTTACATATTGAACAAATGTAAGTTGGTCAGCACTCTCATTTGGTCAAAAGGAGAATATTCCCAGCCACTGGTACCAGTAAAATGGGATTGTGTTGCAACAGTTAATGAAGCCAGAACTGAAACATTTTTTTGTCGCTTTTCTGGAAATAGATTTTTCTCATTTCTTCGTAATTGATTTTCAGCTAGTTTTGCTACCCTGTATTATTTATAATAAGTATAAGTTGAAACAACCAAAATATCCAATTTAGGAGACTGGTTGAAACCAATTTTCAGGAGACAAATTGAGACGACTGTAAAACCCAAAACTGATTGGCTGGAAAACAATATGTAAGTTATGTTTCCCTTTTTATAGAAAAATAATTAAACCTATTCATCTTTGACTTCAGCTCATGATATATAATAAGTATCTAATAAATGAGTAAGACTATAATTTTTGTTCTTTTTCTTTCTGAGTGCACACCATAGATGGCACAATAGTTGGCCCCCACTCTCTCAGGCATTCAACAGATGCATATGTAATGATTGACCAGAGGTCTTTCTTTGGGTTTCCTTAGATTTTGCATGAATGCACTAGTTCACACTTGATTCTACTGAGCCAAGATGCTATTTTTCAAACTGGGAAATAAATGTTGAATCTCTCTTTTCTCTTCCCTCAGACAGAAGTCTGTTTCTTTAATTTCCAGTTCTCATTTCTCCACTCCTCATCCCCAAATTCTCAGCAGAAGTCTCACTATGTCATAAACCATACGCCAGGACAAAGTTATCCCTTTCATAATTATTTTCTGCTCAACTCTAAGAATTTTATTTAGACAACATTCTTGAGGACCCTCCATATTTGCACTATATATTATTGCTAAAGGCACCAGCAAGCTCATCAATTATTCTTCACTAGTTACCTACATCCAAAGACTTGTAATAGGCATTCTTTGTAACCAGTCCTAGTGTTCACTAGCATTATTTCCAGTATATGCTGAAGATGTGAAATCTAATTTGGTATATAATGAACAGTAATGGCCTACAATCACTTTATAATAAGAAATCAGTTAAACAAACAAGTAATTGGCTTGCTTAAAATGTAATTAATAAAATTATTAATTCAGGTCTGAATTTAATTGCTTTTGACAAGATCTCCTTTGGAGGTATTTCTAGAAACAAACTCCACAGAGAACAGTGGAGTTTTGGCTTTTTATTCCACATAATGCAAAGGGCTTTATACATAGTATGCCCCCAAAAGTATCCATCCTGCAGAAAGTAGACATACAATGCTTTTTTGACTGAAACAAGAACAAAGAAGAATTTAACTTATGATAATGGAAAGGTTGCATTTTAAAGTATTTTTCATATAATAATTTATCTGCTGCAACATCACTCAACAGCTTTAGTGTTGAATTTTAAGTAGCCAGTACAAATAATAATAATTTTGATATTATCACATTTACTTTTTTATGATATGTCTTCACAAGCATTGTTTCCTTTAATCATTCCCATAGAGAGCATGTCATTCATAAATGTAGGAAGTATGTGTTCATGTTCGAATGTAAGCAGTACACTCTAGAGTATATCCCAAAGAACATATAAACACAAGAGATTTCTGGCATCGTATCAGATGAGTGACTGTAACCATAAAGTACATGGATGAAGCCTCAGAAAGTTTAAGTGTATGTGTATTTTTCAGGGATGAGGCTCTAAAACTTTAATCAGATTCTCAATCAGGGAGGAGGAGAGTCTGTGATTTGAAAAGATTAGAAATCAGAAATCACTGTTTTAGATAGATGCTACAAGAAGTAAGTAGTAAATATAGATGGTTTAGTGAACACAGGAGCTTCCCACTTGTCCATGTGTTGCACTATTTGGATCTAGAGAATTCTGCTAAAATTGCTCATTTTTCTTTCTTGGTCTTAGTTAATATACATTGAACACTTTTATTCACTTAGGTGCTTATGAGAAACATGAAGAGATGAACGTGTGTACTACTAGACTATGTGAGTTTGTCAATGGTCCATGGACAAACTGCATACTGATAAGCTATTACTCTTGGGAAATTGAGTACAGATGCTCCCTGGTTTATAATTCTTTGACTTATCATTTTTCAGCTTTACACTGATACAAAAGTGATATGTATACAAAAAAAACATATTTTGAATTTTGAATTTTGATCTTATCCTGGGCTAGTGACATGGTATAATATTCTCTCATGACTGAGCTGCAGAAGTGAGCCGCAGCTTCTAGGCAGTCACAGTCAGAGGGGAAACAACCAATACTTTAAAAGGCATTGTGCTACTAAGCTATGACATTCAGTTGGTCAGGAGTATTAAGTGTGTTTTCATCCTATGATAGATTTATTAGGACATAATCCCATTGTGAAAGGAGCATCAGCATATTCTCTTGAGTCACCAGAGTGTTATTTAAAAGATTTGTTTTATTTACTTGTTAGGTGGCCACAAATTGACAATCTGAACCTTGAGACATGCTTCAAGATCTTCCATTACAAAACAAGTCATGAAGCAAAGACGTATATCCAGTGGGAGTAAAACTAAGAGAATCATCCAGAATTAACTAAAATATTGCCATACACATTCCAAATACTGAGACATTTGCAAACATCAACTTCTTGTGGTGGGAAACCATATAGAAGGGATTTATTTTCATTAAGCCCATTTTCTAAGTGCTGTTCACAAGAACATGCATTGGTTTCCTAAATGTCATCAGCCAAGGCCTGATTTGTGCTTGTGTCCTGATTTTTCTCATCATAATATCCCCCAAATACTCTGCTTTATAGTTATATGTGCAATCGATCTCTATATAGAGATTTATGTCAAAATAGATGCCACAAGCTAGGAAATGCTAAATTAATCCCATTACTCTCTCTTGCAGGAAAGAAATGCTTGTTGTTGACCAAATATCAGCCTTACTGGCTGTTCACTGGCTGGGTTAATATGTTCCAGAATGGTATTCCTGAGCAGTTGGAACGTTCATTAAAACATTAATTCCCAGGCTATCCTAGAAACACTAACAGTAAGCCAGGAAGTATTAGAATAAATATAAATGTTCCCTTTTACCCAACACCCATACAATGCGTAACTTTTTATTACTAAGCTATTGAGATTACAATGAAAATTGTCCTCAATGCCAACATAAATGAGGTCAACTAATAACAGGAACAAAAACAGGAGAAATAAACAGAAACCAGAACCGCAAGCATAACAAGCAAAAGACCAGGTGAAAGGAAGTTCAAGAGAGAATTTAAACTGAGGAAATTGATTTAGAGCTTAATAGTTAACTGTGTGCAACTTTAAAGCTGATATGCCCTGCCATTTGGTCCAATTCCACCATCATGTATAGGATTCCTTTGCCATGAATTATCTCCATCCCAACCCTAATTAGAAGCAAATAGAATATAACAACGGCATCAGCCCAACCCTAAATCTCAATGCATTCCTGCCAGAGAGTAGCCACCCAGGTCACTTGGGGTTTCCCTGTTCCACTGGATTCTCTCACACCATCCCAGGCTCTGTCCAGCCCTGACATCTCCAGTTCATGTCTGTTTCCCTTTATCATTTCCTAGAAAGCAAATCCTTCAAGCTAAAGCTGGGAGCCAACTCTGGATTTGACAGGTGTCTAACTTGGAAAGATCTCAAGCATGTGTCTTGAGCATCCAGCATGGGTCTAACAGCTTGTGCTGTTTTCAGAAAGGGCTCATTTGGGACACTTCCAAGGACCATAGAGTTTGGTGACCTGTGACTAGGAGCATGCCACTTGGTTGGAACAGCAGGATGCCAGCAGCAGGTCGGCCCATAGAGCAAACCAGTCATGCAGGAAAAACAAGGTGAAGTCCTGGGTTCACAAACATAATATTGGTACCTTTGCTAAGAGGGAGCAGTCTGTTGGAGAAATCTAATTTACACACAGCTCTTGAGCAGTCACCCATGTGCTCCATACCTGCAGAGGCCTTAGATTCTGTGGTGGGAAAGCAAAATGACCAGCTTTGGCATTTGATCTGCTTCTAATGAGGTCAGAGCTAGGTTGACCTTTCATTAAATTGATTCATCAGCTATTGATTGAGTGCCTACCACACGCCAGTCATAATTCCAGTGCTTGGAAATAAACTGGACAAAAATAACCACGTTTCCTGCCCCCTGGGAAGTTTACATGCTAAAAGACAATAAATTACATGAATAAATAAATTATAAAAGTGTTAAGAGACAATAAGAAATATAGAGCAATTTAAAAGTCGAACAGGATAAGACCATCAGATGTGTCAGGAATGGTGGAGTAAAGGCTGTTTGCATTGTAGTATTAAGGGCATATAGTCAGGATGGGCCTCATCAAGAATGAACATTGGAGGAAAGGTGTGAAGGATATGAAGAATTACTAAAGCAATTAATTTAGGATATTAGGGGAAGAGTGTTGCTGAGAGAGGAAGTGACTAAAGCAAAGGATTTAAGACAACACGGTATGGAAAGTCAAGGAACAGTGAGGAGATCAGGGGCAGCAGCAAAAGTGGATAAGCCCAACTCTAAGTCCCAATGCATTCCTGCCAGAGAGTAGCCACCCAGACCTGGGGTTCCCCCAAGTGGGGAAAGAGAATAAAATAATGTGAGATGAGGACAGCAGGAAGAAGATGAGACCGTTCTGACAACGGGACCAAGTGCCTCCTCTTGGCCCTCATTTCCTCTTCTGCAAGGGTCTGTGAAAAGGTGACAGTAGGTGAGGCCTCCATAATGTCTGGTTTTTCTTCCACTCCCTTCACCCCAGATGGAATAAGTAGTACACCAGAGCCCAAAATTAGGACTGGAAAACTGGAACTGTGCAGAGAGCAAACATTTTTAAATAAGACATTTAAAGATTTGATTTTTTTTTAACAAATTTGAACTTTCCATGACTCTAGATTTTCAGCTCCAGTCAGCAGTCCGAGCTTGAGGCCATGTCCATTCCTGGCACAGGGTAGAGACTGGACAGCCTACAGAACAAAGGTCCAAGGGGAGAGTCCATAATGGGAGAATGTTCTTCACAAAGCATTGCCCTTGTCTCCCCTCACCTTTCCCATCCCCATACTTGTCTCGTCCCTAAACTATGGAGTGAGATCTTCTCCTGCTGCACAGGGTCCATCACGTGGCCCTTCTGGTTGTGTGCCAATGGATACAGCCAAGAGATACCCACTTACTTCTTTGGGGAGGAAAGTGGGCATAAACTAACAGGGTCTTGGGAGCAAGGAAGGTATGCCAGGGAGGAGAGAGAGCAACTGGTAGGCCTCCACAGAATAGGAACACTTAGCTCCAGAGGCCTGGAGGGCTGCCCCCTTCCAACCTTCTTGGTGAAGGCAAGGTACTTGCAGCCTTCTCCCTCTTCTCTCTCATGGCCATTACAAGGAAATCAAGACGGAGGTGTTTCCTCTTTCTACCTTGGAAGAAATGCAGGTGCTTTCAATAGGAGCCTACTGCTGCCAGGCTTCCAAAAACAGGATTTCTTGTGGCAAATGTCTCTCTCCTTCACACAAAGCCTCCTCACCCAAGGCATGGCCCAACAAGGAGAGGTATGTGAATTCCTTCCCAGAAGAACATAGGCTTTGGTTTCCTCTCCAGTGCCCACGTTAGATTAAAATGAACCCTAAGAATAGAATAGCCTTGGGGCAGAAATTCAGGAAACTGTGGGCTTTGTGGGTCTGTTCTGCTTGTATGTAAATGAATTCTGCGAATGCTTCTTCCTACTGTCAGCCAACCACTGGACCACCCCTCTTCCTCTTCCAAGAGCCGGCTGCCTTGTCCCTCTCTGTTCTATAGCAGGTCATGGCTCAGAGCATGAAGCTCCTACCTCACAATTCCTAAACCCAGTGAAAACTCCACGCTTGTTCATAGTTTTGCCTTTTGACTTTATATAATATTTTATATTGTGGTTGTTGTTCTTGTTCTTGTTGATTTTGGCTTTAGTGCTGGAGAGTGAACCTACAGGGAACTTTACCACTAAGCTACATCCCCAGCTCTTTTTACTTTTTTATTTTGAGACAGGGTCTCATTAAGTTGCTTAGGACCTCACTAAGTTTCTCTGGCTGGCCACCAACTTGCAATTGTCTTGCATCAGCCTCTGGAGTAAATGAGATTATAGGCATGTGTTATTTTTAATTGACCTTTTAATAATTCTACATATTTTGCCTAGCAGGTGCAAGTCCCTGGGTTCAATGAGCAGCACTGCAAAAAAAAAAAAAGTACACATTTATGGGGTATGGTGTGATAA